>NC_092863.1:24947716-24952044 GCF_032062135.1 Pyxicephalus adspersus
CCTCCTCCTTCTGCTGTAAATGATGCTGCCACCTGCCCAGTACCTGACTTTAGATGCCAGACACTAATGCCTTTCACACTAAGTCTCAGAGCCCACCACCTCCTCCTCCTCCTCTTGCTGTAAATGATGTTGCCACCTGCGCAGTACCTGACTTTAGATGCCAGACACTAATGGCTTCCACACTAAGTCTCAGAGCCCACCGCCTCCTTCTCCTCCTCTAGCTGTAAATGATGCTGCCACATGCTCAGTACCTGACTTTAGATGGCAGACACTAATGCCGTCCACGCTCCCTCTCAGAGGCCACCGCCTCCTCCTCTTGCTGTAAATGATTCTGCCACCTGCCCAGTACCTGACATTAGATGCCAGACACTAATGTCATCCACACTCCGTCTCAGAGCCCACCACCTCCTCCTCCTACTGCTGTAAATGATGCTGCCACCTGCCCAGTACCTGACTTTAGATGCCAGACACTAATGCCGTCCACACTCCGTCTCAGAGCCCACTGCCTCCTCCTCCTGCTGTAAATGATGCTGCCACCTTCCCAGTACCTGACTTTAGATGCCAGACACTATTGCAGTCCACACTCCGTCTCAAAGCCCACCGCCTCCTCCTCCTGCTTTAAATGATGCTGCCACCTGCCCAGTACCCGACTGTAGATGCCAGATACTAACGCTGTCCAGACTCCGCCTCAGAGCCCACCACCTCCTCCTCCTCCTGCTGTAAATGATACTGCCGCCTGCACAGTACCTGACTTTAAATGCCAGACACTAATGCTGTCCACACTCCGTCTAAGAGACCCCCGCCTCCTCCTCTAGGTTAAAATGATGCTGCCACCTGCCCAGTACATGACATTAGATGCCAGATACTGATGCCATCCACACTCCGTTTCAGAGCCCACAGCCTCCTCCTCCTGCTGTAAATGATGCTGCCACCTGCCCAGTACCTGACTTTAGATGCCAGAAACTAATGCTCTCCACATTCCCTCTCAGAGCCCACCGCCTCGTCCTCCTCTTCTAGCTGTTAATGATGCTGCCACCTGCCCAGTACCTGACTTTAGATGCCAGAAACTAATGCCATCCAAACTCTGTCTCAGAGCCCACCGCCTCCTCCTCCTGCTGTAAATGATGCTGCCACCTGCCCAGTACCCGACTGTAGATGCCAGACACTAATGCCGTCCACGCTCCGTCTCAGAGCCCACCGCCTCCTCCTGCTGTAAATGATGCTGCCACCTGCCCAGTACCCGACTGTAGATGCCAGGCACTAATGCCGTCCACGCTCCGTCTCAAAGCCCACCGCCTGCTTCTCTTGCTGTAAATGATGCTGCCGCCTGCCCAGTACCTGACTTTAGATGCCAGATACTAATGCCATCCACACTTAATCTCAGAGCCCACCACCTCCTCCTCCTGCTGTAAATGATGCTGCCACCTGCCCAGTACCTGACTTTAGATGCCAGACACTAATGCTGTCAACACTCCGTCTCAGGGCCCACCACCTCCTCCTCCTCTTGCTGTAAATGATGCTGCCACCTGCCCAGTACCTGACTTTAGATGCCAGCCCCCCCGCCTCCTCCTCTAGCTGAAAATGATGCTGCCACCTGCCCAGTACATGATTTTAGATGCCAGAAACTAATGCTCTCCACATTCCGTCTCGGAGCCCACTGCCTCCTCCTCCTCTTCTAGCTGGTAATGATGCTGCCACCTGCCCAGTACCTGACTTTAGATGCCAGAAACTAATGCCGTCCACGCTCCGTCTCAGAGCCCACCGCCTCCTCCTCCTGCTGTAAATGATGCTGCCACCTGCCTAGTACCCGACTGTAGATGCCAGACACTAATGCCGTCCACACTCCATCTCAAAGCCCACCGCCTCCTCCTCCTGCTGTAAATGATGCTGCCACCTGCCTAGTACCTGACTTTAGATGCCAGACACTAATGCCGTTCACGCTCTGTCTCAGAGCCCACCACCTCATCCTCCTGCTGTAAATGATGCTGCCACCTTCCCAGTTCCTGACTTTAGATGCCAGACACTAACGCCGTCCCCACTCTGTCTCAGAGCCCAACGCCTCCTCTTACTGTAAATGATGCTGCCACCTGCCTAGTACCCGACTGTAGATGCAAGATACTAATGCCATCCTATTTAATGTACAGCGCTGCGTAATATGTTGGCGCTATATAAATCCTGTTTATTAATAATAATAATAATAATAATAATCCATACTCTGTCTCAGAGCCCACCTCCTCCTCCTGCTGCTGTAAATTATGCTGCCACCTGCCCAGTACCTGACTGTAGATGCCAGATACTAATGCCATCCACACTTCATCTCAGGGCCCCGATGTGTGTAATCTGAAATTTGTGATTTAATGTAGAAGGCCATTTCTTCTGCTTTATCCATCGGTACCACGCTTTATCGGACTGAATTTCTGTGTATGTTACCCCGGAACTGGGAAGTGGGACAGCAGTCCCTCTGTATATGTTGGGGGGATGAGATGGGACAGGCCAGTATATTTACCGGGAACTGAGAGGTCCTGGATGACCACATTGAGCTATGAAGTTATTCAGCTCAGCAGACGTCTGGAGACTTCTCCACAAGTATGTGGCCGTCCTGGGAGACTCCATTCAAAGATCCGTCAACAAGGATCTTGTGAAAATACATGACTTTGGGACTGAGAAGCAGCTGAAAGGGAAGCGTGACATGTTATTTGCAAACGACACGTTGGGGGATCTCTGAGTGAAATGCACAATGCAATAATTTACCGCCAAGTGCGTCATTACAGAACTGACCACCAACTTGTACGGTTCTATTTCCTGACTCGTGTTTCTTCGGAGTACATAGAGAGCGTGCTGGCCAACGTGCAGCCCGACGTTGTCATCATCAACACCTGTATATAGGATGTTATCAGGTATCATGAGCAATTACTGCATATGTACAAAACCAACCTGGACCACCTGTTTATTCGGCTCACCGAGGTGCTGAGCCCCAAATGTCTGGTGATATGCAACACGTCCATGTCTGTTGGATTCAAAGCTGGTGAAGTGCTAGAGTACCCAATTCCTAATGTGCGCTGGGACATCATAGAAGGAAATTTCTACAGCGCCGCACTGGCAGATTTGCACCAATTAGATGTAATTGACTTGCACTTCCACTTAGGCTTCAAGCTGCGCTCCAGGGTTAAAGATGCCATCCACTCGAATCAGCTGGCTCATTGGAAGCATACCTGCATCCTGATGGCTCATATTGATTAGGCCTGGGGCGTGCAGCAGGAACAGCAGGAAGAGGAGCCGGGGGGCTCTGAGACGGAGCATGAACAGCATTGGTAACTGGCATCTAAAGCCACTGGGCGGTCGGCAGCAGGGTACTGGGCGGTCGGCAGCAGTAACAGCATGAGAAGGATGCGGTGGGCCCTGAGACGGAGCAAGGAGGGCATTAGAAGTTGAGGCCATCACCTATATGGGCAGTGTCAAAGCTGTAGCTATTGGAGACATGAATGAATGAACGAGATTCCAATCTGTCCCTATCGAGATTGGAATCTCGTTCATCTATTCATGTCTCCAATAGCTACAGCTTCGACACTGTCCATATAAGTGATGGCCTCAACGCTCCAGAGCACCTTTCTGCCCAGTTAGATGTTCGCCCGTGTGGGCATTTTTTTAATGTCCATAGTGATGACAACACTATGGTCATCTGTAAACTGTGTGCTCAATAGTGTTGGTCAACTAGCTAATTATTTGATTCATCAGCTATTCGCTCGAATAGAGCAAAATTATTTGGGTGGTCGAATGTCAAAGTCGAACACCATTAAAGTCAATAGGAGGAAAAATTTGGGTTTTTTTCAGCACTGTGTAGAGCTTTTACAGCCTTCAAACAGATGTAAAAAGATACATTATAAAAAGATACATAAAAGATACATTGTAAAAAGATACATTGTAAAAGGATACATAAAAAGATACATTATAAATAGATACATTACACTATTACATACCCCTGTACTCTACAAGATAAAAGAGCACCTGTCACATCAATATTAGGCTAAATCTAGGTACACACTTCCAATAATTATTGTTAGAAAACGAACGATTACGACCGATCAACGATTATGCACGATTATACCCTGTTTCCCTGATTATAAGGCACTGTCTTATATTTTTTGAAATGCCAAAATATGCCCTAGATCCTGTTTTCAGGGGGATGTCTTATTTTTCCATAAGGAAGACTACAGTACACATTTATTGTTGAAAATCACTCATGATCACTCATGTGCCATTGATTGTCCCCTTCTGATCACTCATGTGCCATTCATATTCCCCTTCTGATCACTCATGTTCCATTGATT
>NC_092863.1:24955031-24958051 GCF_032062135.1 Pyxicephalus adspersus
GCACCTGCTTTCAATTAGCTGTAACCGCAAAGTTCCCACGGTCCGGGAATCCCACAATGACATTATGATTCATAATGTCATTGTCGGATAACCTGTAAAAAAACAAAAACAAGTTAAAATAAAACACATACAAATTTAATTAATTTAAGATTAATTTTTATATTTTTTTTAGCCTTTTTTTTTTCGCGAATTTTTCCAGTCGAACCCCGTGTCTTTCGGGTCGGGTCTATCCGAATTCAAACAGCCATATTCGGGTCGAATATAAGGACAACGCGAATTCGAACATCAACACTAGTGCTCAACACTTGAAACAAGGCAAAAACCCAAACTTGGAAGAAGTTGCATGAGCACACATTTAAAAAGCCACCACCCGGTAACCTGTCGGGAACACCTGGTCAAAGCACAGAGCTCTGTGTGACCACCTCCGCCCAAGAAGCAAGCTCAAACTGCTAGATCTTCCTCTGCTGCCTTTCCTCCTTCTGCCATCAAAGTTACCCATGCTGCTGCCAGCAATTTGAGTGGAGGCATGTAGCCGAGTATTACCTTTTTAAGGCAGCACCAGCGGTGAGCAGGAGCTCCAACGCAGATCAGCTGCTGTTTGTCGCATTTCTAGCAGTCAGGACCAGGCATCATTGCTATCCCCCACACCTTCTACCCCATCATCCAATCTTTCTGGGGTTAGCATTAGCAGCATCCAACCTGCTGGAGCGCAAGAGGAAATATGGCCCAAATGATCCCAAAACAAAGCTTATCAATGCGACAATTGCACACCTGATTGCGTTAGATCTTCTCCCTTACCGGCTGGTGCACTCCAATGTGTTCCGTTACGCATTCCACTACGCGAACCCACAGTACGTTATACCTAGGCGACAGTATTTTGCAGGAAAATGTTTTCCTGTCTTGCATGAACACGTGCAGAGCAATGTGTCCATGGCCGTGCAGAGCAATGTGTCCATGGCCCTGCAGCACTCTGGCAAGGTGCACCTGACAACTGACAGTTGGTCAAGCAAGCATGGAGTGGGAAGATATATTTCCTATACAGTTCACTGGATAACTTTGGAGGCAGCAGGGGAAGATGCAGCTGCAGCAAGGCCTGCATACCTACCTCCGCCCAGAGCACATCGCCATGCAATCTCCTCCTCAACCTCCACTTCCACCTCCTCCTTTGACTCTTGTGCCTCAACCTTTTCCTCCAGGGACACTTTGCCGTGGAGACCCAGCACCTCCTATTGGGCAGCATCTGTTCACAACCTGCAGTTTGATATTTCGGTGCACAATTCAGACGTTGCCACCCAGTCCTGAGGTTGCAAAGCCTGGGTTCCCTCAGGCACACAGGCCCAGCCATTCTAAGTGCCTTGCGGGAGCAGGAGGACATACGGCTAACTCCGAACAGACCCCAGTCAGGCAAGGTTGTGTGTGACAACGGGGCCAATCTGCTAGCAGCCCTGCCTTGTGGGATTCTCACTCACGTACCTTGCCTGGCTCACGTCATGAATCTGATAGTACAGCACTTCCCTAGGAATTACCCAGACCTCCAGCCCCTGTTGCTGAAGGCCAGAAAGTTGTCAGCGCATTTCCACCAGTCGTACACAGCCAGTGCCAGATTGGTGGATTTACAGTGAAATCTCAATCTGCCAATGCACCGGTTAATTTGTGATGTGGCCACACATTGGAATTCCACCTTTTACATGCTGCAGCAGCTGGCTGAACAACAGAAAGCGGTGGTGGATTACGCGGCAGAGTCTGTTCGTTTCAGACGTATACCTAAACTACCTTTATTCAGCCCTGCGGAGTGGCTGCAAATTGAGGACTTGTGCATTGTATTGTCACCTTTTGAAGAGGCAACCAGGATGATCAGGAGGGATCAGGCCAGTGACACCATCTCAACCATATGCCTGCTGGAACAGATGATGGTGGATCTCGGACACGACACAGAGCGGACTCTGCATCAAGAGATGACGTTTTAAACATCATCTCGGACATGTGTGGCTACTAGGCATAGTGCACCACAAATCCAGGAAGAAGAGGAGGTGGAAGTGGAAGAGGATGAGGAGGACATTGCAGACATGGGAGAGGGGGAGAAGGGAGCAGAGGAGGATATTTGAGGGTACATGGCATCCATCCACCCAAACACAAGGTGGAATGTTCCATGGATGGCAAGACCAGGCGGAGGAGGAGGACGACGACCCTGTGCTGCTGTTCAACCCACAGGAGTGTGGGTCCAGAATAACCTCAGCTGTGGGAACTTTGAGCCAAATGACAGCCTTCATGCGGGAGTGCATAGCCAAAAATCCACGCATACAACACATAAAAACAAAGACTGACGACTATTGGATTGCTACATTACTGGTTCCATGTTATAAGCCTGAGATACAACAACTCATCTTGCCCCAACACAGGGGACCTAAAATGCAGCACTGCCAAGAAGTGCTTGTAAGGGACTTGTGCTCAGTTTTTCCAGCTGCCAGGAACAGCAGCGATCCCTATGGCAGTTCCACCAGCCATGGGAGCAAAACGACTACCTAAAGTGGCATGGGTGGCAGCAGCAATAGAGGTCTAAGCCAAACTATGCAGGCTTTTTTCAGTGTAAGCAAGCCGCCAGTAGTGCAGCAATTGCCAATAACACTCAGCAGCGCTACTCAGTCTAGGTCGGGGGTCGGCAACCCGCGGCTCTTTTTCACCTTTGCCGCGGCTCCGGAAATGTGTCACGCGGGCTGGAGTCTTTCACTGGCTGGCTGCGGCGCGCTCCTGAAGAATGGGAGGCGCCGCCTGACCTGTCAGGCTGCTCGCCGCGGAGGATTACGTGTGTGCTTCCGCTGGCCGGCAGCCTATCAGAGAGGCCGCCAGACTGCCGCTGCCGAGCCTGCTATAAAGAGGAAGACCGGGCTGAAGGAAGGAGCGTGATTCGCTCTCAGGAGGTAAGTCACACTTTTTTTTTCTGGCCTGGACTCTGGCACATTATATGTGGGGCCTGGACTCTGGCACATTATATGGGGGGCCTGGACTCTGGCACATTATAT
>NC_092863.1:24960610-24961711 GCF_032062135.1 Pyxicephalus adspersus
ATTAGCTAATAATCTGCAAAAATATATTTTACATTGTTAAGTGAAAAAGCCTTTTTTTTCTTCAGATTGACAGCTAACTGCATGATCCTGTATATAGCATTAAGGTAAGAAACAATATATGCAGTGTTAGATTTGTTTTATAATGGTTTTGCGGCTCCAAGTTTTTTTTTCTTTTCGAAAACGGGTCCAAGTGGCTCTTTATGTCTTAAAGGTTGCAGACCCCTGGTCTAGGTGAAGGAATACCTGAGCTCTACATGGGACATCTGAAATCTGCAAAGCCAGGACCCACTGGGCTACAGGGTATCCAAGCTTGAGCAGTGGCCGTAGCTGGCAGAATATGCCATTCAGATCCTTGCCCAGTCGCAAGTGTGTTATCTGAAAGAGCGTTCAGTGCACCTGGGGGCATAGTGAGTGACAAGCGGATTCGGCTCTCCACAGAAAATGTCGACCAAATCACTTTTATTAAAATGAATAAGGCTTGGAATGGCAATGACTTCAACACCCCCTCTGCAGAGTGAACTGATTAGTCGTCAAATGCTGCACGGCCTGCTGACACCTTAATGGGAAGAGCACTTTCACAGCCTTCTGAATCTCCTTCTACTCCTCCCCCTCGTGGCCTCAATCTACTTTGAGGCCTATATTATTTGTAACAGAGCTGTGGTTCATAATTAAATATTTGTATTTTTTGTAGAGAAATACAGAAATTTTTCTGTCCTTTTGGATAGATAGCAAGTGGTATCAAAAATAAATATCTGTATTTTATTTTACAGAAATACAGACATTTTTCTGGCTTTTTTTAAGTATAGCAAGTAGTATCAGAATTAAATATCTGTATTTTATTTACAGAAATACAGAAATTTTTCTAGCATAATTGATATATCTGTATTTTTTTTTCAGAAATTCAGAAATTTTTCTGGCTTTTTTGATAGATAGCAAGTAGGATCAGAATGAAATATCTGTATTTCTGTAAAAAAAAGAATACAGATACAGATTTTTTTCTGTTTTTTTTTTGATAGATTGCATAAGGTATCATAATTAACTATCTGTATATTTTGGAGAGAAATACAGAATTTTAATGTCTGTTTTGATAGATAGCAAGTG
>NC_092863.1:24962314-25010244 GCF_032062135.1 Pyxicephalus adspersus
AAATATTTGAATTTTGTTACAGAAATACAGAAATGTTTCTTTTTTTTTTTTTTTTTTTGGATAGATTGATATAGGTATCATAATTCTGTCATATCTGTATTTTTTTTTATATTCTGTCATATCTGTATCATAATAATATCATATCTGTATTTTTTGGAGAGAAATACAGAAATTTTATGGCTATTTTGATAGGTAGCATGCGTGATTAGAATAAAATATCTGTATTTTTTTTACAGAAAATGTTATGGGTTTTTGGATAGATTCTAAGCGCTACCAGAATGAAATAGCTGTATTTTTTTATGGATAAATATAGAAATTTTTCTGGCTTTTTTGATAGATTGCAAGAGGTATCGTAATTTAGGATACCTCTTACAATCTATCACATAAAACATAAAAAATTCTGTATTTATCCATAAAAAATACAGATATTTAATTCTGATAGCACTTGGTATCTATCCAAAAGGCCATAAAAAAATTATATATTTCTCTCCAAAAAATACAGGAATTTTATTCTGATAGCACTTGGTATGTATCCTAAAACCTATACAAATGTATGTATTTATCTGAAACAAATACAGATATTTAACTATGATAGCACTTGCTAGATATCCACAAATGATAAAAAATGTATGTATTTCCCCGATTCCCCTGATTCCATCAAGTCCGTTCCCTTTTATGTGGTTTCACTAGATAGCAGGTATGAAAGTGTGAATTTCTTTCATCCATTTATGTCTCAAATAGCTACAGCTTCTACATTGTCCATAGAGGTGATGGCCTCAACCTCTAATGCAGTCCCTGCTCCGTCACAGGGCCCACCGTCTCCTCCTCCCAGCCTCCTCCTTCTGCTGTTACTGCTGCTGCCTGCCCAGTACCCAGCTCTAGATGCCAGTTACTAATATCATCCACACTTGGTCTCAGAGCCCGCCCCCTCCTCCTCCTGCTGTTACTGCTGCCACCTGCCCAGTACCCAACTCTAGATGCTAGATACTAATGCTGTCCACACTCCGTCTCAGAGCCCACCGCCTCCTCCAGCTGTAACTGATGCTACCGCCTGCCCAGTACCCGACTGTAGATGCTAGATACTAATGCCGTCCAGACTCCATCTTAGAGCCCACCGCCTCCTCTTCCTTCTGTAACTGATGCTGCCGCCTGCCCAGTACCTAACTGTAGATGCCAGATACTAAAGCGGTCCACACTTCGTCTCAGAGCCCACCACCTCCTCCTACTGCTGTAACTAATGCTGCCGCCTGCCCAGTACCTAACTCTAGATGCAGGATACTAATGCCATCTACACTTGGTCTCAGAGCTCGCCGCCTCCTCCTTCAGCTGTTACTTTTGCCGCCTGCCCAAAACCTAACTCTAGATGCCGGATACTAATGCCGTTCACACTCTGTCTCAGAGCCCACTGCCTCCTCCTCCTTCTGTAACTGATGCTGCCGCCTGCCCAGTACCTAACTGTAGATGCCAGATACTAATGCCGTCCACACTTGGTCTCAGAGACCACCGCCTCCTCCTCCTGCTGTAACTGATGCTGCTGCCTGCCCAGTACCCAACTCTAGATGCAAGATACAAATGCCTTCCACACTTCGTCTCAGAGCCCACCGCCTCCTCCTCCTGCTGTTAGTGCTTCTGCCGGCCCAGTACCCAGCTATAGATGCTGCCACTTTCAAATGCTGTCCACACTTCGTCTAAGTGCCTAACGCCTCCTCCTCATGCTGTTTTTGCTGCTGCCTGCACAGTACCAAGTACCCAGCTGTAGATGCCAGTTAACAATGCTGTCCGTGCCGCATTTTACAAAGTTACAGCTAGCTGATAGGAAAAGGCAGTTCCCTACACAGCAATGTCTCCTTCAGTAACTACAGCTTCTACACGTCTATACTCTGTCTCAGGGCCTAATGCCTTCTCCTCATGTTGTTACTGCTGCTGCCTGCCCTGTACCCATCTCTAGATGCCAGTTTCTAATGCCCTCCACACTCCATCTGAGGGCCTAATGTCTCCTCCTCATGCTGTTACTGCTGCTGCCTGCCCAGTACCCAACTCTAGATGCCAGTTCCCAATGCCGTCCCACACTCCATCTCACGGCCCACCGCCTCTTCCTTCTGCTTTCACTGATAATGCCGCCTGCCCAGTATCTGGACAGCCGCCTGCCCAGTACCCAACTCTGGATGCCAGTTACTAATGTGGTCCACACTTTGTCTCAGAGCCTCAGAACTTCCTCCTGCTGTTACTGCTGCTGCCTGCCCAGTACTCAGTACCCAGCTGTACATGCCAGTTAAAAATACTGTCCATGCCACATTTTACAAAGTTACAGCTAGCAGATAGGAAAAGGCAGCCCCCTTCACAGCAATGTCTCCAGTAGCTACAGCTTCTACACTGTCTAGATGGCCTCAATCTTTAATGCCGTCCTTGATCTGTCTCAGGGCTTACCTCCTCTTCCGCATGCTGTTACTGTTGCTGCCTGCCCAGTACCCAGCTCTAGACACCAGTTACCAATGCTGTCTACACTTCGTCTCAGAGCCTACCGCCTCCTCCTCCTGCTGTTTATGCTTCTGCCTGCCCAGTACCCAGCTCTAGACACCAGTTACCAATGCTGTCTACACTTCGTCTCAGAGCCTACCGCCTCCTCCTCCTGCTGTTTATGCTTCTGCCTGCCCAGTACCCAGCTCTAGACACCAGTTACCAATGCTGTCTACACTTCGTCTCAGAGCCTACCGCCTCCTCCTCCTGCTGTTTATGCTTCTGCCTGCCCAGTACCCAGCTGTCACAGTTTCTTCCGTGACTGAGGTTAGAAGATCTGTGATACAAGCTGCACGTTAGGTTATCTGACAGTCTCTTTGTTTTTACTTGTTTCTGTGTTGTTGTTTATAATGACCACACCCCTTGTATCAGCTGCAGCTGGTGGTCATTACTGCTCCTCCATTTAGTCTGGCCTCACACTTCATGCTATGTGGTTGATATTCACTTCTCGGATGTGAAGAGCTGGTGTGTTGTCCTCTTCAGGGTTCCTGCTCCTCCATTTGCTATTTAAGATAAGTTGAACTACTTTTGGTGTTTTGTTGTTACTAGGCCTCAGGGAGACGCTGGTTCTTTCATCAGGGAAGGAACCAGTATTCTCAAGCCCAGTCACTATTCCTAGGGCAATGTGTTCATGCTGGTGAACCTGATCCTTATGTGTTCATGCTGGTGAACCTTCCCCCCTCCCCATAATCCATGACACCAGCTATAGATGCTGCCACTTACAAATGCTGTCCACCTCTTCCTCCAGTTGTTAATGCTTCCACCTGACCAGTACCCAGTACCCAGCTGTAGATGCCAGTTACCAATACTGTTCATGACGCATTTTACAAAGTTACAGCTAGCAGATAGGAAAAGGCAGTTACCTACACAGCAATGTTTACAGTAGCTACAGCTTCTACGCTGTCCATGTAGGTGATGACCTCAATCTTTAATGCCGTCCTTGATCCGTCTCAGGGCTTACCTCCCCCTCCTCATGCTGTTACTGCTGCTGCCTTCCCAGTACCCAGCTCTAGATGCCAGTTACCAATGCCGTCCACACTTCGTCTCAGGGCCCACCACCTCTTCCTCCTGCTGTTACTCCTGCCTGCCCAGTACTCAGTACCCAGCTGTAGATGCCAGTTATCAATACTGTCCATGACGCATTTTACAAAGTTACAGCTAGCAGATAGGAAAAGGCAGTCCTCTACACAGCAATGTCTCCAGCGTCTACACTGTCCATGTAAGTGATGGCCTCAATATTTATTGCCGTCCTTGATCTGTCTCAGGGCTTACCTCCTCCTCCTCCTCCTCCTCATGCTGGTACTGCTGCTGCCTGCCCAGTACATAGCTCTAGATGCCACTTACAAATGCTGTCCATGCGGCATTCTACAAAGTTACAGCAAATAGGAAGGAAGGCAGCAATGTCTCCAGTATCTACAGCTTCTACACTGTCCATATAGGTGATGGCCTCAACCACTAATGCCATTCACACTTCTCAGGGCCCACCGCCTACTCTTCCTGCTCATACTGCTGCCGCATAACCACTGCCCAGTACCCAGCTCTAGATGCCAGACTAGACTCAAGCTCGACAGGGTCTTCTTCCCCCGCTGATTGCGCCAAGCCCGTTCCCTTTCATGTGCTTTCACTAGATAGCAGGCCCTGAGACAGAGTGTGGATGGCATTAGTAACTGGCATCTAGAGCTGGGTGTAGTGCATCTTTAATGACACCCCACATTAATGACACTTTACTGACACACATGAAGTGTGTAATGCAAGTGTGTAATCTGAATTTTGTGATTGAATGTAGAAGGCTACGTCTTCTGCTTCATCCATCGGTACCCCGCTTTATCAAACTGAATTTCTGTGTATGTTACCCCGGAACTGGGAAGTGGGACAGCGGTCCCTTTTTATATGTTGGGGGGATGAGATGGGAGACACCGGTATGTGTAACGGGAACCGACAGGTCCTGGATGACCACATTGAGCCATGAAGTTATTCAGCAGACGTCCGGAGACTTCTCCACAACAAGTATGTGGCTGTCCTGGGAGACTCCATTCAAAGATCTGTCAACAAAGATCCTGTGAAAATACTGCAGAATGATGAGTTTCAGACTGAGAACCAGCTGAAAGGGAAGGGTGAGATGTCATTTGCAAACCACAAATGGCATAATTTACCGCAAAGTGCGTCATTACAGAACTGACCACGACCTTGTACGGCTCCATTTCCTGACTCGTGTCGCTTCAGAGTACATAGAGAGCGTGCTGGCTGACTTCGAACATGGACCTCAGCCCGACGTTGTCATCATCAACTCGTGTATATTGGATGTTATCAGGTATCATGAGCAATCACTGCAAATGTACAAAACCAACCTGGACCACTGTTTATTCGGTTCACCGAGGTGCTGAGCCCTAAATGTCTGGTGATATGCAACATAGCCATGCCTGTTGGATTCAAAGCTGGTGAAGTGCTAGAGTACCCAATTCCTAATGCGCTGTGGGACATCATAGAAGGGAATTTCTACAGCGCCACTCTGGCAGATTTGCACCAATTTGATGTGATTGACATGCCTTTCCACTTGGAGCTGCGCTCCAGGGTTAAAGATGCCAACCACTGGAATCATCTGGCTCATCAGAAGTATACCTGCATCCTGATGGCTCATATTGATCAAGCTTGGGGCTTGAAGCATGAACAGCAGGAAGAGGAGGCATTGGGCCCTGGTACAGAGCAAGGACAGCATTAGAGGTTGAGGCCATCACCTATATGGACTGTGTAGGAGCTGTAGCTATTGGAGACATGAATGGATGAACGAGATTCCAATCTGTCCCTACTAGTCTAGTCTGGCATCTAGAGCTGGGTAGAAACCTACCTTCCTTGAAAGCTTTTTATTAGGATGCATTATTTCCTACTATGGGAATAGTTACCAATGGTCCCAAAAACAAAAGAACCTTTCTTCTACTAGAGGATACTTATACCAAGTCAACCACTTTTTATTGATACCCTACAGATACTTTACAACATATATATAGGTAGGTAAAACTTTTCTACCTGAATTACTTTTTTACAGCAATATTATATCCCATACTGTTCAAAGATAACTGATATATATTTAAACTCCTCCAGAAATATCATTTTTGGGATCCCATCATCCTACTCCTAATCTACGTTTCTCCAACTTGGTCAACCTTTGTTTTTCCATTGTCATCGCTTCAGGATGCAACAACATTAGAAACCATGTAAGTTTTACCCCATTTAATAGACATTTAATCTTTGCTCATTTTATTTTTATTTTATTTCATTTAAATTAGCTTCTATATATAATGCTATATTTACACAAAGGCATGCTTATATATTAAATATTGAAGAGGTGCATTTCTTTCGCTTTAAAATACTCTCTACCTTAACTCATGATACTCTGTATGAAAATTCAACAAGTATTTGAACTGATGTAATGTTTATTACCTCAATTTATATCATACATACCTAATAAATTCAATTACTATATTAGCAACATTGTTACAGTATATATCACTTTTGATATTTGTTTATATGTTTGAAAACCTAGATTATGTAACCACTTGTGTGTAAAAATTGTCGTTGACGTACTGCTACCCCTGAGGAAGCCTAAAAGGACGAAATGCGTCAGGTACCACGGTCAATACAAACAGAATTATATCTGCAAGTCAAATTTATATGGTTATTTATGTGTATATATTGACAGATGACTAATGTATAGTGCCCTACAGAGCTTGAACTGTTATCAACAATTTGTGTAGACCACAAGCTGTCTATTGTAACCCACAAGATGACCATATTTTGTATTGGTATATGAGAATTTTATCATTCAATACAAGACTATTACCTTGCCAAAAACACTCTTTCCTCCTTTCTTTCATTCCTAAATTGGCTTGCTAAATAGTACACCTGTGCACCTTAGACACAGGTGAAAACCCTGGACATGCATCCATTGGCCAAAGAAACCCATCCTTACTTTTTTCTTTGGCCCAGCTCCAGGACCCCTAAACAGGCTTTCACAGGTGCTACATATATCCCATCCAACACCTTCTCTGACAGGCACTGCAAGACCCCGTCACCATATATATATAATGTGAGAAATTAGTCCGGACAGAGGGGTTTTTTTGGCAACAAAGTATTGTAATAATGATAAATGCTCAGAATACAATACAAACATAACTTGAGATTAAACGTCTCTCACAATATTGATTATAGCATTTTTCGGGCCAGTGTAAATGACACTAGACAGCGTACAACTGACCATAACATTGCAATATTTTTATTTCGTTATTTAGGCCAGTATAGATGGTGCTAGACAGTGTATAATTGACCATAACATAGATAGTACAGTACAGTATCGGCAAAGAAGAGATGGGAAGAAATGCACGTGTTAGACCATGAAAATCGGACGCATTTGGGCAATATATATATATATATATATATATGGTAGACACTGATATGTCAGTCCTTTTCCTATACTTTGCTAGAATCGTGTTTGGGCACTGGCATAATCTATTGAGAGTTTGTTAGAAACTCTTCTTTTAACAATAGCAAAGCACCAACATGTGGCAGCAAAACATCCTTGAAATCTATTTTGACACAAGAATTAAATGTAAGATCCTGAAGAACTTGACTTTTTTTTGCCATGCACTTCCACTAACTCCCAGGTCTATGATAGTGTATTGATTTATTTGGTTCTGCATACATACCTAATTGACTGATATATATATTTCTTATAACAAGAACAAGTATGAGAGACTTCTTAAGAACCCACATAGATTGTTCAAATTAGTGTATTATGAACAATGGAGTTTTTTTTCTACTTGCATGTAATCCATAGTTTGAATGTACTTTTGACACATCTTTTACACATAGATACGTTATTTATTCAACAAACACCTTCAATCAATCATCCAAACTCCCAGCATACCATATATAGATCTTGAAAGTTGATAACTAGTTCCCTCCACTTTTGTTTCTCTATCAAAACTGTTGTTACTGAACAAACCCTTATTGTTTTAAAAGAACTATACTGTATCAAAGAGCTTCGATATAAATACTACTAATTATAACAACACCCAAAGGTACCAGACTTGCAAGTGAATATTACTGGAACCACCTTGATGCAACTCATCTGGGTCAGTTGGCTTGGCATTCAGGTGCTGCAGCAGGGTGCCTTTAACAGTAGAAAACAGCATCTATGTATATCTATGTGTCTTCTAGTAAGTTAAACCTCTCTCTCTCCTTTTTTCATATTAATCAATACATGCACTACAGAGACTAAAATAGTTTATTACTGGATACATTGAATATTGTGTATGATTAGGAAAACTTGAATATTGTGTATGATTAGGAAAACATTTTTTGTTAGTTAGCTAATAGTAAAATAGTATTAAATCTTTTCATAACAAATCAGTTACCACATCATATTTGCATGCAGATCACTACATATCGAGATCAGATTTATATATATATTGCACAATATAAGTTAATGACACACATGAATTCACACATTGTGCAGGGACACCCAAATGTTTATTGACTATGAATTATTATATGTTTCTGATATGACCTACCACTATTATGTTATTTCTATATACAAGTATATATGATATTCATGATCACTTCCGTTTATACTTTATTATACTCCTTGCACATCCCCTGATGAAGCCTTCTGGATGAAACGTGTCGGGATTGAGATCTTCTGAGCTTTGTACATTTGTGTTGCAACATTTAGTCAGATGACTTTCTATTTAGTAAGCGAGGCATATCCCTATGAATATAGAATTGAGGGATGCCTTTATAGTTTTATTTATTTGTGACTGTACCATGTTTACTCTTCTTACACTGATTCAATGAAATTTGTGTCACTCATTTTGTACTTTTGAAAAATACACTTCAATCTTTTGCCAAAAAAAACCCTGCTTTTTTCCTACTTTTTTCAAAATTGACATTTTTGCCTAATTGGTGTATACAACATTTAAAATGCTCTTGGCTCTTCAGATATGTTTTTGTCACTGATATTTTGGTACAAATTGGGTGGGAGTGTAAAAGTAAGTACATCAGTTTAAAGATTAATCTAATAAATGGTATAAATTAATGATTCAGTCCAGTTTTGATATGCAGACAAGCATTGCAGGCAAGCAGGCTTTTCTTTGTGTCAGTAATGTGACAGTAATGTTCGGCATTGTAAACTTTCCTTTTTTTGCTATGGCTGTAGAACTTATGTACAGGAAGGATGTCTCTAACCACAGTGTGGTTGCAGCTCCATACCATAACAAATGCGTATATTATCAGTGTTTGCATCAGCCTATGGTGGCTTGAAGGGACCCGTTTGAAAAATAAATCTTTACATCACATTTTGATTATTGTGGGTCAGTGGTCAGTAATTTTTAATTATTTATTTTTTTTGTAATAAATGTACTAAGTTCATAATTTCAATAGCTGTTTTCCGTAGACTCCAATCTTCCCAAGTATCCAACCCACGCTAGACTTCCTATTCAGTCCTACACCCCCTCTCTCTACGGTTAAATAGAAATAGCTCCCACTCTCTAAAATTCATTCCCCCATCTCACAGGCTTGTTCCTCTCTTTAACACATTTAAAAAATCATCAGAACTCACCCCTTTAAAATTGCCTACCCATCTCCATTCTCTCTTAATCATCACTAACTACCAACAGTTCCATTTTCTTTACCTATTGTATACTACGCTCCCTTATGTATTAGATTGTAAGATTGATTGGACAGAATCATCCTATCCTCTTGTATCATGTTTGTACATGCAGGTTTGTCATCTGCAGCCACCTTAAAAATGATTAGAGCATTATATGCTGCCATTTTAGTAATAAAATATTGTAATAAATGTTGGATACTGTTTGAGGGATATTAAAACCTGCCTGCTATGTTTTATGTCTTATTGTGTTTCTACATACCACAGAATATCTGTTATGAGTGTAATGTATAATGACCGAAAGCATTTTTTTAATCATAACTAGAGCAAAGAAAAAGAAAAAAGTTTTGCATATCTCATTCTTGTTTCATTTTCACAGTAAATGAAAGGCAAAACCTATCTGGTTTTTAGGTGGAGTAGTTCCACTTTTGTTAAATTTTTTATTTATTAACCCCCCACCCCCTCGCCACAAAATCTCTGTGTGATATACCCTAGAAGTGGGAAATACATTGTTTAATCAATTGGGTCATGCCAAATGATGAGTACCATGCTGTATGTTTGCCTAAAGCTGTAATCAACTTGCTGCCTTTTGATAGCATATGACCCCTTTTTGTTGTACAGTTGTTTTAAATGTATGTTTATATGTATTCTTGAACTTTGCTAAAACAAAAATAAACAATGTTATAAAAAAATAAATAAATTGTGTTTCCGCTCCAAGTGGCAACTGAAAACTTCAATGTATTTGTGAGTCAGTTAACTAGTTGCAGTATTGAGTAAACATTATGGCCCAACCTTTTTTCACCCAGGAGTGCTGTTGACATTGGGATAAAACATGTGGGCCACAATGCTAATAAAAAATAAAGATGTATGTTTAAAACTAGAATAGTTTTAATTTAAATATTAATCTTAAGTGAAATGTTTCTAGTTACTGTAACATGCATGCACCACATAAAAGTAATGACAAATCAAGAATCTCTGCAATGGATACTTCTTGGATCATCTTCAGGGCCCTACATCTCCCTGTTCCTGGGAAATTAGGGTTCACAGAAGGTAAGTGGCCAGCTATGTGTGACAGGGTAACACGAAATGATAGGTATAGTTTTTCTGTGATGGCCCTGGAGCAATAAAATTTTAGCAGGAGTTAGCCACAAGAGTCCCCCACCTATCATCATTTTAATATACCTACATCTACCCTTTCAGGAGACTTTGGGATTCAAAGAACATAAGCGGACATTTATATGTGACGGGCACCATGGTATAGTAGGAGTGATACAATTTTATGGGGGGGGGGGGGGGGAGCCACAAGAGTCCCCCACTTATCCTACATTTTCACTCCTCTACTGTAAAGAGATATTGGGGTTCACAGAAGGTAAGTGGCCAGCTATGTGTGACAAGGTAGCACGGTATAACAGGTATAGTTTTTCATATCTTGTGATGGTGCCGTACTGATGAAATTTTAGTTGTAGTTAGCCATAAGAGTTGCAGTTACATTTTCCTTTTCTTACAGAGCAATTGGGATTCATAGAAAGTAAGGGGATAGCTATGTGTGACAGGGTAGCATGATATGATAGATATATAATTTTAATGGGGAAGGCGGGGACATACAAGAGTTTCTTACTAGCTCCCGCAGTTGCCAACATCCCTCTGTTCCAGAGAAATCGGGGTTCACAGAATGTAACTGTCCAGCTATGTGTAACAGGCAGCTTGCCAGCAGCTCAGTCCTTTGGACCGCAGCGTCTGGAGATTTGACTGCTGGCAGCAGTGAGCAGTACTGAGTGTCTCCCCCGATCCAGACTCCTATGGCACGCGAAAGGGGTAACCGCATTGCAACCCTATCGCCAACCTGAATGCAGTCTTGAAGTTTTGTGAACTTTAAGGGGCACCACAGGGCACAGATAATTGGCCGTACGCCAATGTTCATTGCCATGAGAGTTGCCCCCAGGGGGTCCCCAACATGCAAACTCAATTTGGGGACCCTGGTCCTGAAATAGCCGCACTTAATGTAAAAATATCCGATTGTTGTTAGGATTTTATGCTTGTGACCCCATATCATGTAGAGGGTTTAAATGTTAAATGTTTTAGTAGCAGCTCTTAGGGTCCCCTGTGTACTCTGAAAATTTCACATTTCTATGACAATCAGTGAAGCAGATATGAGGATTTATACATATGGATAGTGACAGCTGCTTGAACACAGACATAGTTTTCATGCTGCTGCTGCAAGATTGTCTCATAGTACAAGGTGGCATCATGGTATGGTAGGATTGATACAATTTTAGTGCGGGGGGGGGGGAACCCACCGCAAGAGTCCCCATCCACCGCAGGAAAACTGGCAGAGAGAGCAGAGAGGGAATGAGGAGGGCCGGATCTGACAGCTCCGCAGGCCGGATGTGACCCGCGGGCAATAGGTTGGACACCCTGCATTATGGTAATCTAGTTTCCTAATCTTAAATTTCCACATTAGGTTATGTACATGGTAATTTGGGATTTCAGGATTGGTTTGATAAATGTTATGCATAAATATATACATATTTGCCCTCTTTTTCTATTAGCAAAATGTTCCTGGGACATTTAGTACTCCCCATTCCATTTTGGCTTCTGTAAATATAATTAGGAAACAAACTATCAGCATGTTTTCCCCATTAACATTAAAGACATTAAAGCTTAATACCCACTTATATTCTGTGCTTCAAGAAAACATCCAGCTTTTTCTTAAAACAATCTATAGTAGTTGCAGAAACTACTTCCTGAGGGAGCAGATTCCACATTTTCACAGACCTTACAGTGAAGAATCCCTTCCTTATCTGGAGCTTAAACTTCTTTTCCTCCAGACACAAAGAATGCCCTCTTGTTCTTTGTAATGATCTCAAAGTGAATAATGGGGAAGAGAGTTCTCTATATGGACCATTTATATATTTATACAGGGTGATATTTCCCCCCTTAGTTGTCTCTTCTCAAGGGAGAATAGATTCAGTTCAGCTAATCTCTCCTCAGAGCTGAGCTCCTCCATTCCTTTTATTAATTTAGTTGCCATTCTCTGCACTCTCTCCAATTCCACAATGACCTTTTTGTGAACTGGTGACCAAAACTGGATTGCATGGGGCAGAATTATGTCTCCATCTCTGCAGTTTATTCCTCTTTTAATACAAGAAAGTACTTTACTAGCTTTAGATATTACAGCTTGGCATTCCATGCTGTTATTAAGTCTATGATCTACCAGAAACCCCAGATCCCTTTTCATTTCTGACTCCCCCAAATGTATTTCCCCTAGACAGTATGAAGCATGCATGTTGTTAGCTCCCAAGTGCATAATTTTACATTTATCTATATTAAACGTCATTTGCCACTTGGCTGCCCAATCAAACAGTATCCAGGTCTGCTTGTAGATTATAGACATCCTGTATGGACCTGATGCCATTACATAGTTTGGTGTCATCTGCAAACACAGAAATGGTACTTTTAATCCCAAACTCTATATCATTTATGAAAATGTTAAACAGTAAAGGTCCCAACACTGAACCCTGGGGTACACCACTAAAACCTTAGACCATTCAGAGTATGAATCATTAATTACAACTCGCTGGATGCGACCTTTAAGCCAGTTCTCTAACCATTTACAGATTGACTTTTCTAAAGCTATCAACCCTAACTTACATATTAACGGTCTGTGGGGAACAGTGTCAAATGCTTTAGCAAAGTCCAAGTACACTAAATCAACTGCTATTTCACTGTCTACCTGTTTACTTACTTCCTCATAAAAAGAGAGTAAAACTTCTGTCTTTCTTGAAGCCATGCTGACTATCACTTATAATATTATTTTCTAGCAGAAACTCCTCTATGTGGCTCATTATCAAACTCTCTAAGACCTTTCCAACTATTGACGTTAAACTAACGGGTCCGTAGTACCTGATAATGACTTTGCTCCTTTTTTGAAGATAGGAACCACATTGGCCTTACGCCAAGTTATCTGTACCTTGCCAGTGACTAAAGAGTCTCTAAAAATTAGAAATAATGGCTTTGAAATAACTGAGCTCAGCTCTTTGAGGACATATGGATGTAATCCATCAGGTCCTGGTGCTTTGTCAACCTTAATTTCTCCAAGCTGTTTCTCAATCATATCAATTCTGAGCCATTGTGACTTATTTAAGGCAGTGACATTGCTTTTATGAATTTGGACTTGAGCTCTGCCATTTTCCTACATGTACACAGAGCTAAAAAAAAGTGTTTAGTAAATCTGCCTTGTCTTTATCCCCAGTTACCAACCTAGTGACATCCTTCAAGGGGCCTACATGCTCAGATCTGAACTTTTTGCTATTAATAAATTTGAAAAATTTTGGGGGTTTGCCTTACTTTGCATTGCAGTCTTTCATTTTGAAGTTTTGCACATTTTATCTCCTTTTTACATCTTTTGTTATATTCTTTATAGGTTTCAAATGATGAAGGTGATCCTTCATTTTTATTTTTTTGGAATGCTCTTTTCTTGTTCCTTATGGCTTTTTTAACATCAGCTGTAAGCCACATAGGTTTTAATTTTAGCTTCTTAAACATATTACCCATTGTAAAATATTTTTCAATTTGCTTTTGTAAAACAGACTTGAAATATTTCCATTTCTGTTCTGTGTTCTTTGAGGACAATATTGTCTCCCAGTCCAAGTCACAAAGAGCCGTCATTAATAATGGAAAATTTGCTCTGTTAAAATTAAATTTTTTTAAGTTTTCATCTTTCCTGTTTTCAGCTAACATTAAATGATACCCAGATTATCTTTTATATGCACATTTGTTAAAAGCTCTGCATTGTTAGAAAGAACTAGAACCAACAGAATATCATTTCTAGTTGGGGCTTCTATAAACTATACCAAAAATTATCTTGTATTAAATTCACAAATTTCCTCCCTTTTGCTGTTCCTGTAGTGCCAATACTTCAGTCAATGAGCCTAATTCATCAATGAAATCCACGCTCGCTGGTTGCACGTTATTTCGCGCCGTTATATCGAGTCGGTTTACCGCGGGCTGGAGTCATATGCGCTCGTTCATTCGCATCTCACTGCCAAGCCGTATGCTTGCCTTCATAACAAAATGGGCAATAGGGGTCGCGAATCCGCCAATTAAGGCGATTAGATTTCAGCTGCGCGATTAAGGAGGATCTGTTAAGATGTCAATCGTGAGATCATTAGATTTCAGCTGCGCGATTAAGGAGGATCTGTTAAGTTTTTTTTTTTTAGGGCTAAGGGTGATATGTGTGCCATTAGAAAGGATGATTTTTTAGGGGAACAGTGACTTTTGATGCCAGCTCGCCAGTGTAAAGCTGCTGATGCTGCGCGGCTTTTGCCGCGATCTAATCCAGTTGATGACTATCGCGATCGCTTCGCATTTCAGCTCGCTAATACGGATGCGCGACCAGCTAACCGATTTTGCTTGATAAATTTGGCCCAATGTCAGGGTAGGTAGAATCTCCCATGATTAAAACACTTCCACTTTTTGCTGCTTTTTCTGTCTGTGCTAGCAGTTGATTTTCTATTTCTTCCTTAGCACTGGGGGGCCTATAGCAGACTCCAATCATTAATTGGGTGTTATTAGACCCCACATTCAACTCCACCCATAATGCTTCAACCACGTTGCTTGTTTCATCCGCAATTTCTTCTTTCACATTCACTTTTAGATCACTTATCACATACAGACAGACACCACTACCCTTTCGTTTGACTCTGTCTTTACGAAAGAGAGTATACCCAGGAATATTGACAGCCCAGTAATGCAAAGAACAAAGCCAAGATTCAGCAATGCCAACTAAGTCATTATTCTCTTCACCTATTAAAGCTTCCAACTCCCTTATCTTGTTTGCTAGACTTCTAGCATTGGTGAACAGGCTCTTTCCCCTAGCAAAGCAGACCCCCTTTCATTTAGGTGCAAACCATCTCTGGCATACAGGTTGTACCCCAATGAAAAGTCAGCCCAGTGCTCCATGAACCCAAATCCTTTCCTTTTACACCAGAAATTAAGCCATGCGTTTAGCTGCCTAAGCTCCTGCTGCCTTTCCTGTGTTGCGCATGGCACAGGCAAAATTCCAGAGAACATAGCCTTGGAAGTCCTTTTCTTCAACTTGAAACCTACTGTATTTTTTGCCGTATAAGACGCACTTTTTCTTCCCCAAAACTTGCGTCTTATATTCCGGAGCGTCTTATATGGCGAAAAATACGGTCGTTCCCGAAACTGATTTTTAAGGATCCTCCATCTTCCATTTATATTGTGATTGGTTCCAACATGGACTAAGACAGCTGGGTCCTGTCCAGCCCCTCCCAGTAGTTTGTCCACTCGGTCCACCACATGCCAAACCATGGCACCAGGGAGACAGCAAACCATTCGGTTGAAGGGATCCGGGCGACAAACTATTCTATCAGTCCTCCTGATGATAGAATCCCCTATGACAACCAATTGCCTTTTCCTTCCTGTGTTTCCCTCCCCACCACTACTAGATATGCTGCTCTCCCGGCTAACATCTAGAGTTGCCACTATTGGGTCTGCCACCTGCACATCTTCACATAACTTTGAAAACATGTTGGGGTGCTCAAACCCAGGGCTTGCCTTCCTTTTATGGGTGACCCTACCACTCCCTCTATCTACATTAACCCAACTCCCTACATGCTCATCCTGATTAACCTCTCCACCCTCCACATCTAAGCTATTAACTGCCTGCTCAGTGAGACCCCTCTCAAGGTGATCCAGTGATTTCAGTGTTGCAATGCGCTTCTCCAGCTCTCCAATGCAAAATACCAGAAAGGTGCCTTGCTCACATCTGTCACAGTGGTATTCACCTGGTGCTGTTGCTCCATTTATGCATGCATGTGACAGACTGTGCACTGAATCAAGTCTTCCACCTTGCTACCACTCATCTTCCCAGTAACAATGTGTGTTTGTTTACAAGGAGTTATAAACTTTTACTTACAGTTTGTGGTTATTATAAGGATTTAACCTCTTTTTGTTTTCAAACTCCTGTTTTTTCTTAGTTCACTTGATTAAAAGTCCATGTGTTTCACAAGCCAAAAGTAATTGGGTTTAAAGACCACAGTCTACAGGCTCATGGACTCTTTTACTTCCAATGATCATTACTGAGCACATTCATCTCAGGCAGGCAGTCCCCTATATCCCACAATTATTTTATGGCAAAGTGAAGTTAAATTTTACGAGGTTGATTTTGCCATGACCAACCCTAAATTAAATTGCATCCTGTGAGAGATCCTTTTTTCGGGTGTCATCCATCATACTGAAAGGGCATATTCTTAAGAAACCAATATATTATTTTGTTTAAAATACTTATTTTTATGTTAAAACATTTCTTCTTTTCAACATATTTAATCAAACATAACATTCTAATTTAAATAGTTTTTACAGATAAAGATAAAACTTAATGTGTATAAATTACCCTAGTGGTGGTGAATCAATGGCATGCGTGCCAGAGGGAGCACTCAGAGCCCTCGCTGTGGGCACGCACTCCCCACTTTGGCTTGCTTCCCATTGGCTGTGCTATCGTCCCTGTAACGGTATCAACCGTTGGCAACGTCCTTCCCCCTAGTCTGGGTAGCCCTGTAGAGTTACTCCAGCGACTCCCCAAGCTGAATTGTGATTCCCTGTAGTTGGGCAGCTCTTACAAGAGCAAGTAGTAATATAGCAGTTCCCTACAACACGAGACACGGCTGCAAGTTGAGGATGAAAAGGAAAGAAGAGGGCCTTTGTTACATGGCTCCCACTTAGTGGAACACGCTGGCAGACCCGGTTTGACCCTTTTTCAGGGCACCCTGGGGCTGTCCAGTCTCCGTTTTTCGGATTGGAGATCAGTCTGCCGGGATAATCCATCTGCGTTGCCATTCTGTTTTACGGGCCTGTACTGGATGGTAAAGTTGTAGGGTTGGAGTGCCAGACTCCATCTCAGTGGCCCGCCATTGTCCCCTGCAACACAGTTTTAGCCACACAAGCGGATTATGGTCTGTAACAAGAGTGAACTCTTGTCCGTATAAATATGGAGTCAATTTCTTTAGGGCCCACACCAGGGCTAAGCACTCCTTCTCCACCTCCACATAGCTGACCTCTCGGGGAAGAAGCTTTTTACTAATGTACGCGACAGGGTGCTCTCCTCCATCTCCTCCCATCTGGCTCAAAACTGCCCCCAATCCAAACATTGAAGCGTCTGTATGAACAATAAAGCGTTTGTTAGGGACTGGGGCAGCCAAGAGGGGAGCATGAACTAATGCCGTCTTAAGGGCTTGGAACGCAGTTTCAGTCAGGAGACCACCAGACCTGTCGGGGTGAATTTTTTCTAGTCAGATCAGTCAGGGGTTTGGCGATGGCGCTATAGTCTGGCACAAGGTGTCGGTAGTACCCGGCTGTGCCCAGGAAGGCCAGTACTTGGGTCTTGGTGTGAGGTGTGGGCCAGTTAGCGACAGCCTCAATCTTAGCGGGCTCAGGTCACTGTTTCCCACACCCCACCCGGTGTCCCAGGTACTGGACCTCCGCCATCCCAAAATGGCATTTGTCTGGTTTCAGAGTCAGGCCAGTGGGCTGAATCTGATCCAGCACTGTTCCTATGTGAGCTAAATGTTCCTCCCAGGACTCACTATAGATCGCTATGTCATCCAGGTACGTACAAGCGAAATCCTGGAAGCCATCAAGGAGTCTATCCATCAAGCGCTGGAATGTGGCTGGGGCATTTTTCATCCCAAACGGCATGACCCTTAACTGGTATAAGCCAAACGGGGTGACAAAGGCCGACTTGAGGATCGCCTCCTCGGCTAGGGGAATTTGCCAGTATCCCTTACAGAGATCAATGGTGGTTAGATAGTGTCCCCTGGCTTTGCGATCCAAAAAGCTCCTCCACTTGGGGCATAGGGTAGGCATCAGTCACCATCCTGTCATTTAACTTGGGGTAGTCCACACAGAATCTGGTGGTACCATCTTTCTTGGGCACTAAGATGACCGGGGATGCCCAGGGGCTGTCTTAAGGTGCGATTACCCCCAACCTCAGCATCTCCTGAATTTCCTTCCGCATCCCCTCTCGGGCTGCTTCCGGGATGCGGAAAGGGGCCTGTCGGAGTGGGGCTTGTCTAGAGGTTTCTACTCTGAGTCGCGAGGGTGGTGTACCTGCAGTTTATCCTGCTTCCTGGGATTCAATACTAAGACCTTTTTTCCTATAAAGAAAATATGTTGTCGGGCACCCCTGTCGTACCGGAAAAAGAAAGACCTGTAATAGGGTGTTCCCTCTCAGTGGGAGTGAGTTTGTCCCCTAATTGAACCTGGGTAAGGAGATCAGCTGGTGACCCCTTCTCTAAGAGGTCTGGTAGGGGTAGGTTGTCAGGGTCCTCTGTGGCAGGGCTACATACAGCGGACACATTCTCTGCTCTCTCAAAGTACTCTTTCAAGATATTAATATGAAAGGCTCTTTTTAACCTCTCATCCTTACAACTGGCAATGACATAAGTTGTATCGCACAGCTTCTTTATCACCTTATAGGGTCCCTGCCAGGAAGCCTGCAGTTTATCCTGCTTCCTGGGATTCAATACTAAGACCTTTTTTCCTATAAAGAAAATATGTTGTTGGGCACCCCTGTCGTACCATACTCTCTGTCGCCCCTGGGCTGCCTGGAGATTGTTTTTGACTGCCCAGGCCAGCTGCCCCATCCGGTCCTGAAGCTCCAGGACGTATGATAGGATTGGGGTCCCTTCATTCTCCGTTTCTCCCTCCCAATGCTCCCTGATGAGATCAAGTGGTCCTTGTATCTTTCTCTCATAAAGAAGGGGGAAAACACAGTGGATTCCTGTGGTACCTCTCTATAGGCAAATAGGAGGTGTGGTAGGAATCGCTCCCACTCTCTGTATTCGCTGGTGAAAGTCTGGAGCATTTGCTTCAAGGTTCCATTGATGCGCTCACAGAGATTGGTCTGGGGATGGTGAACTAAGTAGCGATTTAATACAACACCTTCCACAGCTGCTGTGTCAGTTCTGCAGTAAATTGTGTGCCTCAGTCTGAAAGGATTTCCTTGGGAAACCCGACTCGGGAGAAAATCTGTACCAGGGCGGCAGCTACAGTGTCTGCCTGTATATTTGACAGAACAACTGCCTCGGGATAGCGGGTAGCATAGTCCACCATGGTAAGTATGTACATCTTATCGGATGGACTAGGGTTGGCGAGGGGTCCCACGAGGTCAATGGCTACCCTGCTGAAGGGTTCTTCAGTAATGGGCAGGGGTACCAAGTAAGCCCTGGGGTGATACCCTCCTTTCCCCACTAGCTGGCACACATCGCAGGTTAGGCAGTAGGTCCATACATTTGCGTGCACCCCAGGCCAAAAGAAGGTCTGGGTTACCTGGTGTAATGTACCAGTTACTCCTAAGTGTCCAGCCAAGGGAATGTCGTGCCCAATTCTAAGGATTTCCCTTCGATACTTGCTGGGGATTACTTACTGGCGCTTTTGGTAGGGGTTTGGTCCTGCCTTGTTCAGTGACCCGGCATAACGTATTAGCGTCCCACACAAAAACTTCGTTGTCCAACCCCCCAGCCCTGACTCCTGCCTTTTCCCTATATTTTTGAAGGGACGGATCTGCCCTAGTCTCCCTCCCAAACTCCTCAGATGTGTCCCAAGCTATCGAGGTCTGGGTATTAGTCACAGTCAGGGAAGGTCTCACCTCGGTCTCCCGAGCTGGGGAACTGGTCTGTTTGGTTCTCACTTGGGCCCTGGTCGTCACAGGGTGTGCAGCTGCGGTAGAGGTGGGGACATAAGCAGAAGTGAGAGGGCCCAAATCGTTGCCAGCAGGACCTCTGCAGGTAAGTTATCCATTATGCCGACTTTTACTACACCGGATCCAGCTCCTAGTCTAGGTGGACGCGGGCGATAGGCAGGCAAAATATGGCTCCCCCAGCCACTTGAACAGCTACGGTTTGACCCGTGCGCTTATGGGCTGGAATCAGGTGCTCCTGTACCAATGTAATGGTACCCCCAGTGTTCCGTAATCCTTGGGCGACCTGTCCATCGAGGTTGACCTCTTGCCAGTGCTGCTGTCTATTATCCCTGGAATCAGTCTGGATAGGATTGACCTTGTACAATACCCCCAGATATTTCTTAGGGTGAGTGTCCGTGTCCACGCAGTGGACAGCGGGGTTACAGGATGCAGCAGGGGTTGCCCCAGTAGGTGAGTTGTTCCAGGTAGGTCGGGGGGGTGAAAGGGCAATTGGCCACTAGGTGTCCTGGTTCGTGGTATCGGTGACATTTCACCTTTGGAATACTCCGACCGATTCCTCGAAGGACCAGCAACATGAGGGGGCACGGGTGGAACAGGGGCCCTGAACTCCGGTCGTGGAGAGGGTCTGGATACACTGGGGACCCAGGTATCCACTCGAGGATTAG
Organism: Pyxicephalus adspersus; assembly: GCF_032062135.1. Lineage (NCBI taxonomy): Eukaryota > Metazoa > Chordata > Amphibia > Anura > Pyxicephalidae > Pyxicephalus > Pyxicephalus adspersus. The sequence continues at coordinate 24,982,881 of NC_092863.1, forward strand.
GTCGGGGTAACGCTGGGTCCAGTCGTCGGGAATCAGTATACTCATCGGGCAGGCAGGCCGCCTCAGTGAGGGTGTGGGGGCGTCGGTCTCTTACCCAGTACCCAAGTTCTGCTGTAAATTATAGAAGAAATGCTCCAAGAGAAAAAGTTGTAACACCTCCTCGGCAGATACAGCCTGGCATCAATCAATCCAATGGGTAGCGTTGCGGTACAACCTGTTAGCCCATTCCATGTGGGTGTCACCTCCCCATTTTTTGGTATCTCGGAATTTCCGCCGGTATGCCTCGGGGGTTAGGGCATACTGTTTAAGTAAAGTGTCTTTGACAAGGTGGTATTGTGTTACCTCGTCCTCTGGGATGACCCGGAAGGATTCCGCTGCTCTCCCGGATAGCTGGCCAGATTGAATGGTAAACCATTCCTCTAGTGGTACCTGGTGAAGCGCACACTGCCTCTCGAATTCCGCCAAATAGCTGTCGATCTCTACCTCTGTCTCCGAGAACTGTTTAAATGCAGCAAAGTACCTTTAGTCTTTCTGTGCTGGCCGGAGTAAGGGTTTATCGGGGTTGGCTCTGGAGGTCGCTCAGAGGGGTTTGGCCCCTTGCTAACCGCTTCCTCACTATGCGAGCCCTTTCATCTCTGGATGGGATAGGGGGTTCATCCATGGCAGAATTCTGATCCAGCTGCTGTAACTCCGAAATCAGCTCCCTCTTAGGTCAGCTGCTGGCTATCCCTCCACGGCTTTCAAGAGCTAGTAGAAATATAGCGGTTCCCTACAACACGAGACACGGCTGCGAGTTGAGGGTGCAAAAGAAAGAAGAACACTTTATTGATGCTACACTTGGTATTATATACAAGTCCCTATGCAAGGGGACCTCCCCTCTATACCTGATGGAGAACTAGGCGATAGACACACCAACCAATGGAAATACCACACAATCCGGGACACTCCCACCCAATGTCTCCCCTCTGTCTGGGAGATAATTAGGTCAGACACCGGACGTAACCCACTCATCTCCAGACAGTAAAACTACATTGTTTATAGAGTCTCCCGTACCGAACACACAATGTCTCTCCTCTGTCTGGGAGATAATTAGGTCAGACACCGGACGTAACCCACTCATCTCCAGACAGTAAAACTACATTGTTTATAGAGTCTCCCGTACCGAACACACAATGTCTCTCCTCTGTCTGGGAGACAATTAGGTCAGACACCGTATGTAACCCATCATCTCAAAAGACAAACAGAGGGCCTTTGTTACAGCCCCTGCAGAATTTTTGAGGGTTATACGAGGCGTATTTCCGCAAGCCAGAGTCGGCATTACTTTCCAGACAAATTTCAACTTTGATAAATGAGCAATGGGGTCAAGAATACGCCAATTAAGGTGATTAGTTTGCAGCTGCGTGATTAAGGAGGATCTGTTAAGCTGCCATAAGTGAGGTCATAGCAATTAATTAGCGCACACCTGCTCCCTGTTCTGTGCGCATCTACAGTCCATTACAGGTCAATTTATTAATCAATTAATAATTAAAGTCTTTAGTGCTTGATTTTTTTTAAGTAAGTGGTACATTTTTATGTTACATTATACTCCTTCCCAAAATGTCTTCATTTATAGTTAGATTTGTTGCAGTTGTTGTTTTGATCCTTTTTAGTTTGGTTGCAACACTGCTAACTAATTTATATCATGCTGTATATATACTAATTAGCACTAATATGTTACTAATATGTCATCACATAATAGTATGAATGTAAAAAAAAGGTGTGATCAACCATTTTTGATTTGCTCTAAATTTTATTCTGGTTTGGCTTTAGATAAATCCAATATTTTAATAAAGGATTGTTGGCAAATATGTTAGAATACATGTATCAAGGAACATTTAGTGATTTCACTTGTGTGTGTATGTCTAAATAAATTTAAATTTGTATATAAATACATAGTAATAAATAGTATGAGCTGATGTGACCTAATGTAAATTTTCATTCTTGTTATTGGACAGGCAGAATCGAAACCAACATTGTTGCAGTTGCTACCACAACAGCACTAGCCACCAGTATAATCTCCTCCATAATCATAAACCCACGTGAACACCAAGGCCCATATTTGGCACGCATTCATAAGCGTACAGTTTTGTGCACCTTTGTGCGCATTTTAAAAACAAACGCTAACACCAAAACATGCAAATCACATACGCATGAATAATCCTCCATATAATTCATGAGGCTAATTCATGCATATGTGTTGTGCATGTTTTGGTGTGTTATCGTGTGTTTTTTATTAGGAATTAAGAATAAGGGTTTTACAATTTTTCAAGAAGAAACAAGAAATATCAAGAAACATACAAAATACAAAACATTAATGAGGGAAAAAAAGGGGTGGGGAAAGGAAAAGAAGGGATATGGAAAAAATATATATCTAGAGGGTGAGGACCAAAAATCAAAGAGTGTTGTGTAATGGGGCTATAAACCTTCTTCCGGAAGTTAGAGGGATCCGAAGTAGAGTATCCAGCACAGACAGACCCGAAATTGAAGAAAAAGATAATAATAGATGGGCAAGATTAGGTAGAGAGAGTACTGGGTTCGTAAGAAAAAGGACCACATTGTCAGCAAAGAGACATAATTTGTGATGATATCCACCAACTTCTGATCCCAAAACATCCAGATTCAACTTGATCATCAACGCTAGCAGCTCAATCGCCAGTGCAAAGAGTAATAGCGACAATGGACAACCCTGACGCATACCCTGGGCTATGGGAAAATATGCTAAAGGAAAACCCTGCGTATTTCACAGAAGCTCTTGGACCCATATATAGGGCTTTAACCCAGCTTAAAAAATTGGGACCAAAACCCCTCATGTCAAGGAGGGCGAAAAGATATGACCAGGAAACTGTGTCAAAGGCTTTGCGGATTTCAAGAGACAACAGCATAGCCTGTACACTTCTCTGTTTAGCCAAGTGTACCAAGTGAAGTAATCTACGGGGTGGGGAAAGGAAAAGAAAGGATATGGAAAAAATACATATCTAAAGGGTGAGGACCGAAAATCAAATATGACCAGCATTATTCACTGTGCACATTAGTGTGCACATTAGAAAAAAACTTTTAAAGTAAAAGTAAATCTCTATTAAAATCAGTCGGCAGATAGTTGTCTATCCAGGGTGACCATGTCATTTAAAAAAGTACCCATGGTGTCATTCAGTTTGGCTGCCAGTTGACCTTATGTTTCACTTGAATCACAGTAGGAGTGCTTGAAGACCATGCCCTAGCAAATGTTTGTTTAGCAGAGGTAAACACAAAATTAAGAAGCTTAATATGGTATTTGGTACAGTTATTGGGTTTCAATACTAATAATGCTTTATATGGGTCTTTCTGCATATTTCATCCAAAAAATGTGTACACAAGTTGGTATACCCCTATTCAAAAGCGTCTAATCCTTGGACAAGCCCACCATATATGATAGTGCGTACCCACTTCACCACATTGCCTGAAACACAGATTGGACATTGTTTAAATAAAATTCGCCAATCTAACTGGGACCAAGTACCAAGGCATGAGCAATTTGTAATTAGCTTTATGGAAGCCAGCGTGGACGACATGGTGTGCCACCGTGTGCCAGATCTGTGCCTATTGTGTGTCATCCAATGTTCTGCCAATATCCTCTTCCCACCTGGTTGCATATACCGGTCTATCTGACAGATCAGCAGAGAGCAAAGAATTATAAATTAGAGAGATCATTTCTTTACCCAAGGGGTCCTTGGCACATTTCCCTTCAAAAGTGGTGTGCGACAAGGGGTTATGTTCGTATGTGGGTAGGGACTGAACAAAGTGACGTAGCTGTAAATAAGAAAAAACACATAAGGGGGGACATCAAACTTAGATTGTAAGGATGGGAAGGATATTACTCCCGCAGCCATCAATAAAGCCTTGGCCCTGTGGATATCTCGAGCCAAAAACGGGATGGTACCTCAAAACCTGGCAAAAAAATGGTGTTGCCCAATATGGTAGCCAAGGGGGTGTGTAGTGACATCAGAGCACCAGAGTTTTTGACATCATCCCATACTTTCAAAGAGTGTTGTGTAATGGGGCTATCAACCGTCTTCTGGAAGGTTGGAGGGATCCAAAGTAGAGTATCCAGCACAATTGGGGACAATAAATGTGCTTCAAGGTCAACCTATAAAGGTTTGTGTGTCCTAGCATGGTATGCAGACAAAGGAGCCAGTTGAGCCGCCCTATAATAGTACAGGATCTTAGGCAATGCCAAGCCTCCATAGTCTTTAGGTTTGTGCATAATCCATTTTGTCGACAATGGGCAACCCTGATGCGTATCCCGGGCTATAGGAAAATATTCTGAGTGAAACCCTGCGTATATCACGGAAGCTCTTGGACCCATACATAGGGCTTTAACCCATCTTAAAAAATTGCGACCAAAACCCCTCATGTCAAGGAGGACGAAAAGATATGACCAGGAAACTGTGTCAAAGGCTTTGCGGATTTCATGAGACAACAGCATAGCCGGTACACTTCTCTGTTTAGCCAAGTGTATCAAGTGAAGTAATCTACACATGTTATCTCCTGCGTGCCTATGAGGAATAAACCCAACCTGTTCACTTCCTATCAGACTTCCAATTTCCAAATTGAGGCGTGAAGCCAAAATTTTTGCTAGTAATTTCACATCCAAAGTTAAAAGTAAAATCGGTCTATAGTTTGACCAAGTACTGTGATCCAAATTAGGCTTGGGTAACATGCAAATTTTTGCCAATAGAGTATCCGGACCATGGTCTCCCCCTGTAAAAGTTGGTTAAAAAATTACACAAGCAGATCAAAAACTTTTTTGTAGTAAAAAGATGAGAATCTTGTGTGGTTTGAGTTTTTTTATGGCCTGCTAAACTTCTATTTGCGTAATAGGGGCTTCCAATGACGAGTGTAAGGATTCAGATAGCCGTGGAAAGTTAACACCCATCAGCTTAGCACGCAGTTCTTCGGAAGTAATAGAGTCCTGGGCATAACTTACCAAGGTGCGCATCAAACAGAATTTTAAGAGGATGACTAGAGGGACCAAAATTATGTGTAAACAGTAAGGCTTAAATTCTCTAAAGTCAGATCTTAAACGCTTGGCTAGCATAGAATCTGGCTTGTTACTTAGTGTAATATTTATTACAAGTCCGTCTAATCTGCTTGTCCGCCCGATCAGTAAGATAAATGTCCAACTCCTGTCTAGCTTTATCCAATTGTTTCCGCCAGGAAATAGTCAGTGAAGATTTAAATTGAGCCAACAGATTCTGAACAGTAGTCTCCAAATGTGTAAATTGGGCTTGTCTTTTCCGCTTCTTACAAGTAGCCAGTTGTATAATGTGGCCCCGCAGGACTGCTTTGTGGGCATTCCTCAGTGTACCCACAGAAACATCACCAGTGTCATTTAGGAAGAAAAAAATTCTCTCAGTACATCCCAATCCCCAGGGTCACTCAATATCGACCTATTAAGAACCCACCTAAATTCCCCTGGCCACTCATATAAAGAGGACACAGACAACATAACCGCATCATGATCTGACCAAGGGTTAGGAAGGATAACACAAGATATAGCTGAGGAAAGAAAATTGATGGATATCAATATGTGGTTGATTCTAGACCAGGTATTGTGAGGATGGGAAAAAAAATGTGTAGTCGTGTTTGCGAGGATGCAGTTCTCTCCAACTATCTGCTAGATTATATTTCTGCAAAAACTTGGCAAAAGGGTGGATGCAGATACTATACTCTGATCAGATGGGGGTTGTCCCACATGATGCCTATCCAAAGATGGATGGATTATCAAGTTAGAGAATCCACATATGATCAAAGTACCTTTTTGTTGTTGCTTGACCAGCATAATCAAATGAGTAAAAAATGTCATCTGTTTGAAGCGTAGTATGTTGCAATCGTGACTGGGGTATCTCCCAATTGGCCTACCAAAATAAGATACCTCCCATCTGGGTCTTTAATTTCTAAATCACATGTAAAAGGTATCGACTTCCAAAAGCCTATTAGTACTCCCCTTTGTTTTTGTTGGTCCATTTGTAACAAATACCTGCGAGTAAGAACTGCTGAAATACTTTGGTCATGAGCTAAGTGAGAAATGGGTCTCTTGGAGACAAATAATATCAACATGTTTAGAGCGGAAATACCGGAAGGCTTTGGTACGCTTATGTGGGGAGTTCAAGCCCTGCACATTCAAGCTCATAACATTTATCGGCATCGCATACAGTACAATGGAACTCTTAATCGCATACCAAAACCAGCTGACAGATACAGGATCGGTCATCATAGAATTAGGAACAAAAAGATGGGGGGAGAGTTGGGATGGGAGAAGAGGTACAGAGAAATAAAGAAAAGAGTAGTAGAGAAGCAAGGCAAAAAACACGAAACAAAGTGGCAATACTGATAGCATAACATCAAAACATTTAAACAGTACCCTACCATAGTGGTGGGAAAAAAGGTAAGCCACACCCGACCGGATGCACCAATTGGAGGAAATGAAGTGCACAGGGGCTACCACCACAAAAAAGAGTGTAAAAAAGAAAAATTACTTGTCAACAGGCATCATGTAGTAGAAAAAAAATAAAAAAATTCCCATCCCGAAAGCAAAAAGTAAAGTGGCGGGGGGAGGGGGATCTGGAAGCCGCAGAAGGCATGAGAAGGTGAGCGATCCATGAGGCCTATTTCATGAAGACATTGTGCTGCTTCCTCAGGGGTTGTGACTGTATAGGTTGCACCTTGATAACGAAAAGACATCCAAAAGGGAAATCCCCATGTGTGGGGATCAGTAGGTCAATTATCAGTAGGTCAATATTTGCTCCATCCTCCTCCATGCTTCCTACCTTGAAACATCTTGCTCAGCCAAGTTGTTAGTTAAGTTTCATGTTATTGACTAACTACTAAGTATCTTCCATCTTGTTGTCTGACTATATAAACAGCGATGTGATAATAAAGTTTTGAGAAGTGATATAACTACATGCATGAGCTGCTTGTGTTTTTCACTGCTCCCAACACGTTGAAAACAGAGGCCATGACAGAGAGGGAACCTGATCTGGGATGAGCAGAAATCGCCCTAACAGTCTGGCGTCAGAAGTAGGATATTTACCTACCTTAAAAGGACCAGGATCGGGTAAGTGGAAATTTTCTTTTCTACCTCTGCCCTCTTCTGTATCCCTGTAGATATCTTATGAACCTAAGCAATGTGGCTGTGTAGACTCCCTCATAGAAGGACTGGGTCCTTAGTTAGGAAGATTTGGGAAATCTTTTATTGAATTTGTGCACACTCGTGGCCTTAATTTATAGAGTATAAGAATTTTGTTGCATGATATAGAAGTATAAGAAATATTGTATATAAGATAAGTTTGTGTACTAATCAGGTTGCCAAGGTGAGTTTGGGTCAATCCTCACTGCTGTGGTTGCCTCGGGGCAAGCAGTAACGTGACCTAAGCTGTGTTTTGGTAAGCGGTCTTGGAAACAGGACGTCAGCGAGGACTGCAGCTACCAGCTGAACCAACACTAACTGTGTACAACTGTCTGATATTTATACTGTAATTTATACTGCAACTATGGGAAATTTCCAAGGTATAGGGGAATAACCCAGAGGAACCTAAAGATCCCGATAAGAAACACGTAAAGAAACATATAAATCTGCCCCAGAAACCTGACAACAGGAATGCCTCCTATAATGTTCCTGGGGAAACTCCTGTTGATTTTGTTAACCGTAGAGCAGGAGAATATTATACTGACCTCTTTACATCACTCCTGAAAAATGGAACGGAGAACTTAAAATGTCCCGATCCATTACCACTTGTATATTGGGGATGTGCCTGGACTGCACCCCATATACAGCACTCACAAAACCACATACACCAATATACCAAAAGCAGTACCCTTTAACTAAAGACAATGAAGATTCCTTAGCACCCATGATTCAATCTTTTTGCCAACATACTTAAGAGAACTTGCTCTCCTTATAATACTCCAGTAAATCCTGTCAAAAACCACTTTACACAGAATCTCAGACCATCAACGAGCTGGTCACGCCACCAAAAAACCAGTATTGTCAGATACTGCCAAACTTACAGCAGTACCGCCCGAGACCCAATTTTACAGTGTTATTGATTTGGCCAATGCATTTTTCTCTATACCCTTATCACCCGAGACTTAGCCCCTTATGGCTTTTATTTTCGGAGGACAACAATATACCTGGTGCCTCTTGCCCCAGGGCTTTGTTGACTCCCCGGCAGTCTTCTCAATTGCCCTCCAGCAGGTCCTTGCCAACTGGCAGCCGCAGCATGGTTCCATTTTGTTGTTATGTACAGTAGCCCCTTTTAGGAGGCATGTCAGAAGGACACAGTGTCATTGTTGTGTTTTCTGGAAAAGGGTGTCCCAGAAAAAGGTTCAGTTCTGTCTGCAACAGGTCACATTCCTGGGAATGCTTTTAACCCCAGGATCCCAGCTGCTAGCTCCCAGCTGTGTACATGCCATTACCAGTCTGCCTTGCCCACAGACAAAGAAACAGCTGCTCAGTTTTCTAGGCATGATCAATTTTTTTTTTCACAGCTCCGTCCCAGTACCACCCCCAGTGCCCCTAACAACATTCAATGGTCTAATGAAATGACTAAAGCATATTTGATGTTAAAAGAATCCCTGACCTCTGCCCCTGCATTGGGAATGCCGAATTTCAATGTACCATTTGTATTGTATGCAAGAGGGAATTGTAAAACCATGGCTGTTGTTCTTGCTCAGATGCATGGAGGTAAATTGTGGCCTGTGGCATGTCTCTAAGACACTGCCTGTTACTGTGCAAGGCATGCCAGCCTGTTTGCGTGTGCTGGCAGCATTTGCAATGGCTGTAGAAAGTCATGGGAAAATACTTTACACATCCCATGGGTCATTGGGTCATGGGAAAATACTTTACACATCCCATGCTGTACTACACTTGCCTAAGAATTTAACCACTCAACACATAACAGCACAAAGGTTGTCTGGTTATGAAGTTATTCTAACATCCACTGCAGGATTAAGTGTAAAATATGCTTCTGCTACCAGCGGTCCTGTCGCTGTGATTAATGCCCTCTTAGGTCTTAAAGGGCCGGAGGATAAAGTGCCAGAGTCACACTCATGTATCACTGAAATTCACCTCCCTAATCAAATAGTCATTGTCAAATGTCAAGCACACACTTCTTCCAATTCCTTCAATGCCAGCGGGATCAGACTAGCAGATTTTCATGCCAAAGCTGCTGCTCAGTCTACCACACCCACCACTACCCCCCATACACTTCTTGCTATCCCAGCTTCCACTGAAACCAACACACTTCCAACACAATTACAGTCCTTTGCCACCCCACAGGACATTGAATTCTGGGAAAAGGAAGGATTGGCCCTAGATTCCTTTAGAATCTGGTCAAAAGGAAGGATAGTAGGGCTGCCCCAAATAGCAGTACCCCTCATTTTTTAAATCCATGGTATAGGACACAAGAGCATTAAATCCACAACACAAGAAATAAACAAGCGCGTTTGTGCCCAAAATTTAAAGGAATACACGCAAGTCATATTTTCCCGCTGTTTAACATGTGAAATAATGTGCAAGGTAAGAAAACAGGACAACGTGAACATTTGTTACCTCCACAGGGTCCATTACAAGAGTTACAAATTGATTTTACACACATGCCAAAGGCTTCCAATGGATGTCAGATAATGTTAGTGATAACAGATTCAGCAGATGGGTAGAAGCTTTTGTAGTCAGGAAAGAAAATGCAAGGACAGTAGCTAAAATACTATGCAAGGGGATCTTCCCCAGATTTGGATGCCCAGTGAGAATAGGCTCAGACAATGGCACTCCATTCACTTCTAAAGTCACACAGGAGATTTCAAAATGATGAACATAGAATGGAAGTTTCACATCCCATATCACCCCCAGAGTGCTGGAGTAGTGGAAAGGACAAATAGGACACTGAAAGACAAACTTAGGAAAGCAACTGGAGGGACATTCCATAAAAGGGACCAATACCTACCAGCCGTACTAGCAGAAATAAGAATGGCACCCAACCCAGTTAATAGGCTGTCACCTTTTGAAATTTTAATGGGAAGACCTTTTCCCACCCCTGGGCTAAAGACTCTTTATTTTATTACCCAGGGATCTCCAACAATTCCAAGACCAATATGTAGCTAAACCTATTGAAAAAATTAAACAGCAATTACAGAGATATTTGCCCTTCGTTTGTCCCCAAACAAGCCATAACCTAAAGAATGACTCTACCCTGTCTATGCACCAGCGAGGACTTGAGTATAGTGACTAGACTGATTTCCGGAGTAACATATGGGAACATCTTGCCAAAGAAATATAAAATAGTTCTAGTTTTCGCTTATCTGATTTGCATAGTACTCAAGATATGTTAATGTCTTGTTTGATTGCTGTCTCCACTCCAGTCAGCATACTGCTTAGAGTCTTTAGCAATATCTATAATGACACTGAGGTTATTGAAAGTGATATACATTTATCCTATGACCCGTATAACTTTTGTAATAACTGTCAAACCTATGACTCCCTGGAAAAATTATTATTGTCAATACGCAAATCAAGAATCCTTCAGCTTCCTTGAGTTAGGTATGCTGAAGAACCTGAGGCTGTTTATTTGCATGTAAAGGAACAAAGGTATGAAGTCAAGAAGTTATCCTTCATTTAAGGATAAAAGGAAGGGAAATGTAAGGAATGTAATATTGCTGAGTCTTGAAGTTAAGTTTTTTTTGTGTTTTTGCTATATCTTGCAGATAATTGTTTTGAAACTAGTTGTACCCTCCTTATCATCAATATTTGCTCCATCCTTACCTTGAGGCTTCCTACCTTGAAACATCTTGCTCAGCCAAGTTGTTTATTAGGTTTCTTGTTATTGACTAACCACTAAGTGTCTTCCATCATGTTGTCTGGCTATATAAACTTCGATGTGATATTAAAGTTTTGAGAAGTGATATAAATACATGCTTGAGTTGTTTGTGTGTTATTCACTACTCCCAACGCGTTGAAAACAGAGGCCACAATAGAGAAAGAACCTGATCTGGGATCTGCAGAAATTGCCTTAACAGCTGTGTATTGTATGAAAAATGTATTGGTGAATGATGTTACAATCACATTTAGTTTGAAGAGGACATATCTATCATACCCAAGTATGTTACTTTTAAGGGTACATGATACTATGGAAGAGATGACCAGAAAGGAATGCAAGAATGGTGTCAACTCTTCCAAACTTCAAAATAGGTTGCTGTAGGATAAGAGCATGTAAGATATTTTACTGTTCACACAACCATTGTGTAAAAACTATTTTTTTGTATGTTTTTGTTTTGTAAAGGAGAACCAAGGAAGTGAAGGAAAGCCGGCAGGGATGTTTTTAAATGTGTGACTTTGTGTTTTGTTTAAAATTAATTAACAAAAAGAAAACAACAACAAAATCTTTTTAATTCTGCCCCTCCAACTGAATTTTTGAGAACAAAATACATATATAAATATGAAAATACAAACCTTAAAATATAAAAACATATGTACATCTTTTTGTACAGAACAATTTTTTATCCCGTCTACTTACTGGTGGGTGAAGAAAAAACAAAGAATATATTAAGCGGAAGAGTTTGTGAAAAACATTCAGGAAAAGTACTGTCCTTGTAAAAACCAAACGAATTAAACTAGAAACTTACCAGGAGGATGTCTGTGATGTCCCCGGGGTGGGGATGGAACCTCATCACGGCTGGCTGGCTGGATCGATTCATCCATCCATCTAGGACTGGCTGTGTATGTGGAAGGAGACAAAAAAAAAAAGATAGAGAGGAAAGTACTGAGCGAATGTAATAGTATCATATGCAGCTAGTTCTAGTTATAACTCATCAACTTATGACTGTTTTTCTTTTTACTCCAAGTAAAACAAGAAAGAAAGCTGATTCCTGGGGCCAAGCTACAACTGGAACTAAAGTGATGCAGCTTGTTCTCAATGAAGGTTGTGGGTTTTTACAGGAGATAAACTAGTCAGGATAGTAAGGATACTTGATGGAGCTAGGCCTAACAAACTATATCCTAGTTTATATTCATGGTCCTAAAGGAATGTTTAAAATATATAAATTCTTACATTCATGTGAGGAACTTGTGTCCTCTGGAGGAGGTGGTGGCAAGGCTGCTTCTATAGTATAGTAAGTAAAAGTGGGTGGGTCGGACTAACGTAGATGTTTGTAAGTTTAGTCAAGGATAACAGAATAATGCTTACTAACTTCTAACTGATACTTTTGGCCTATGTCCAAAAATTGGCCTAAACATTTTCCAGTAAGTTACAACTGAACAACTCATGACTATTTTAATTCATGCTAGCCAACAACCTAGAAAGAACCTTCATTTGATGCAGGATTAATGACTGGAAGCTACATGAAATTATGGTCGATATTTTGATTTGTAAGTAAAAATGGTGAAAGTAGTGTGTGAATGTGTTTTTGAAAAACATTTTGAGCAAAAGATGATTGGAAGGTTAGCTTACAGGCAATGTCCTCGTCCTCGGCCGCCTCCTCTCCCTCGTCTTCAGATGCAGGCTCCTCCTCCAGGGTGTTCCTCCTCCGCGAGGCATTCCTCCTCCACGGCAGGCTCCTCCTCTGAGGCGGACGACCCCTCCTCTACGTCCTGTGGGATAGCCAACTGCCTGAATTGGTGCTCTACAATCAGCAGCTGGCGTGATGGAGAGTTGGCTTTAATACAAAAAACAAAAAAAAACACACACAAACATCCAAAATTATTAAGGGTAATAAAACATTAATAAGTGATAAACAGTTCTAAGGGCAGACAATACTACTTTCCACTACCCAATAACATTCTAAAACACCGCACCTTGACAAGAGGAGAAGACAAAATGCAATACTTACCCAGACAGGATGTGGTCCCCCACTTCGCTGAGGAAATCCGGTCTCCTCCGTTTCAGGTCGCTCTAAACATGCTGGATTTGGCTTACTGTTGGTCACGTACTTGCAGGGGCCCAAAGCCTGTCTGCCAGCCTCTCCACAACCCGGCGCTTGGAATAAATTGATGGTTGCTGATCATACCGCCGCATAAGCATTGTCTAAAGAAAAAGATAAGCAAAATGTTATTTATTTTTACAACAAACAAATACCTCTTGAACACCCAAAAATATAGATGACTGATTGGTTGATTTTCTGGTGCAAATTGACATCATTTGTTTGCAATTGTGAACTGTTACTAATGTGTGTAGATATGTATGTGTATAGTTTGAATCTTCAGAATTCCATCACACAAAGCTAAATCATAGCTACATCATTGCAAACAAAATAATTGGGATCCTAGATACAAACTCTCTTCGTCCTGTTTTAGTTTGAGTGAAGCATAAGCGCCAGACATACATACAATCTAGGTTAAAAATATAAGCACACCTGCAATATGTCCGAAAATGGAGCACGTGTGTATTTATTTGGTTGCCACACGAAAAACAACAAAAAAGGGGAGAAATACAAAACACACTATCTATGTGAGACGGTTGAACGATGTGCCTTCCAAAAAATCTGTATTGCGGTCTTATCCATCCAGAGGACATTCTCCCAGAAGGCTTCCACTGTCTTCCAGACAAAGATAATTTCTAGGCTGGCGTGATAGCTAGGAGGCTAATTAGTGTTCTTCAAATTATCTTCCTAGGATTGAGCTTAGTGGGGTAGAATCATTAAGATTTTTCGTAATCGTATATATAAACACACACACACACATCTAAATAAGTGCATGTACATAGTTGTCAACAGCCAACTTTAGGTGGGTGGAGCAAACGGATGCTATGCCTCCTTTACCCAGCTCTCATCTGCAACGCTAAGCAATTGAAACCACAGTAGAGAGGCCGCTAAATTCTCAGCAGTAATTCATGCAGAGGATTCCAGCTGCTGCTAAGAGCTGGGCAGTGAGAACAGCACAGCTAGAATGAAATGGGGACACAGGCTGTCCTTTCCCCCATTCTATAGCTGTGCTGTTGCTTCTATATAAAAAATACATCCACTCTGTGGGCATGTGTAATGACATCATCGGCAGTGATAGCTGTGTGTGGGAATGCTGCATGTCATATTCTGCAGCCTTACTACTCTGTGCGCAAGCACAGAGGACCCTCATAGGTAATAGTCCCAAAATATCTTTAAAATCTCAGCCCACCAGATTTCAAGCATTTGAAGATATGGGAATCCCAATTGAAAACACTAATAAAAATCCTACATTGGGAATGCATTTTCCAAAGCAAGTGAAATGTGGTTTAGTAGTAGCTAGTAGGATCCTCAGTGGACCCAAAGTTTGTTACAAACAAGGGATTATGGCATCTGAAGGTTTAAATATGGTGAGCTGTTAGGCTGATGAATATGAGAAGCAGCCTTAACACACATTTAAATGTCTATTCATGCTTTATGCATAGAAACACATTTAAATGCGCATATATGCATGCATAGAAACACATTTAAATGTGCATACATGCATGATACATAAACACAAATACAAACATGCATGATGCATAAAACACATTTAAATGCATTTTTAAATTTAGAAAATATGTCAGCAGCCCACTTTCAAGGTCTCTTTCAAAAACCTGCAGTTTTCTCTCAAATGTTTTGATATCAGAAAACATCCTTTCTTCTGTTTTGGTATATTAAAACATTTGAGAGAAAACTGCAGGTTTTTGAAAGAGACCTAGAAAGTGGGCTGCTGAATTATTTTCCAAATTAAAAATGCATTTAGAAAATTCTACATTTGCAGACAATCCTACAAGCCATCAGGAAATCTACAAGGAATTTCTAGCATTGTAGCAGCTGCAAATGTGAATTTTAGTAACAGATTTTTACAGTTCTGTAAGATTGAGACAACCCTGTGTGAAACACTAGAGAAGATATAAGGGATATATGGGTAATATATGGGCCTTCAGAAAACAAAGCCTAGAAGTGGGCCTCCCAAAGCCAGCATTGCTACCCAAATCCACCTCCACCAACATCCACTGACTCCAATACAGGCAACCCTAATCAACAATCACACATTCCCCCTTCTCCCCCCACCATCTCATTCGTCGACTCAATCCCCCCAACAACAACCACCTCATAGTCCTGGTTTAAATATATTGCATCACAAAATGTCACTAAATACCCAGGTATCGAATATTCACCCCCCCCCCACTTCCATCATCGGCTCCAACGATAGGTCCGATGGACACATATCTCCAGAAATTCACATTGGAAGACAGGAAGTTGAAATCATAAACCTTTCCTCCTATAATTTATCTAATAATGAGAAGGACATCTTAAAACGTGGACTGTCTTTTTGCCCTCCCTCAGAACTAGACAGTTTTGAATTTGTGAAAGACCATCTACCGTGTTTCCCTAAAAATACAACCTACCCCAAAAATAAACCCTAGCATGGTAATCATGCATAGAGGAAAAATAGGCCCTACCACGAAAGTAAGCCCTATCGGCTTTTTCGGAGAGTGCGGTCACGTGGTACACGGAGGGATCCCAAGAGGACGGAGAGAGCAGAGCAAGAGCAGAGGATTTTAAATACACTGGAGCAAGGGGTCTAGAAATCACAGGGTAATTATTACCCTACTCTGGTGTGACACTACAACTTTAATAAGAGGTTGGTGGACTCGCTTTTCAAAGGGTCGTTGCTAGTATTTCATTTATTAGCAGCAATGCATATTTATTGATTGATTTTTTGTTTTTTGTTTATGCTTTTACTCAGAATTATATTGGTTACTGTTCTTTGTCTGCATGTTACTCTATGAGGCTGATTCATCAAGCCGAACCATAAGCTTGCTTGCGCGCGTAATCGCGATCCTGAATCGGACGCCAAAAACCTATTTATCAAGCTTATTTCCGCAGGGCGAGAATACGCTGGCGTATTCTCCCCGCAGTTATCAACTGATATGATAGCTCGCTCCGAACTGCACATCTCTGGTAGCTCGACACTGGCGAGCTTGCATTAAAAGTCACTGTTCCCCTAAAAAGTAGTTCTTTCTAATGGCAAACATATTTAACTTAGACCTAAAAAAAAATGTTTGGGCTGTTCAAATGTTTCAAACCTTTATATTAGGTGAGAAATAGGCATATTTTTAAATGACCTAATATTTTTTAGGTTCGGAAAAAGTTAACTGATTTCAGCTCTTTATACAGGCGCCTATTTAAATGTATACGATGCTGGACCAAAGGATCGGCAAACTCTGGCGAGAACTCACTTTTTCCAGCAAACTAGATTTATTTT
The DNA here is from genome assembly GCF_032062135.1 of Pyxicephalus adspersus. NCBI lineage: Eukaryota > Metazoa > Chordata > Amphibia > Anura > Pyxicephalidae > Pyxicephalus > Pyxicephalus adspersus. The sequence goes on from NC_092863.1 coordinate 24,999,139, forward strand.
TTCTACAAAAGTCAAAAAAACAAAGACAAAAAATATCTATGATAAATATCAAAATACATAATATAGTCTAAAAATTTCCATGTATTTATATATAATATTATATATATATATATATATATATATATATTGTGAGATTACCCATAGCAACGGGGGGTGTTTCAAACCAGGAAACAGGGCCAACAGGTTTTAAGCGCACCAAGGGTTTATTTCACTTCACTACTTACACACAAAACAGGCAAAATAAAACAGCAAAAAGAAAGCCTAGCCACTTGGCCACTAACTCACTGTTAGTTCCCTTAACTAGCAGCCCAGCGTTGTTCAGGACTCTAAGGCCCTAACCATATATCCTTTGCAATGGTCTGTGTTTTACTCGCAGTTCCCAGTTCACCTTGGACCTCCTCCCAGCTCAGCAGCCAAGACAAAACCACAGGAATGAACAGGCTGAGAGTTTATATCCCCAGTCTAATTTCCAGGATGCATTTCAGGTGAGACGGTTACACCTTATCATACCCAGGCCTCTTTAACTACCCCACCTGGCCAAGAAGCCTGGTAATTCAAAACCCACCCACCAGGTTAAAAAGAAAATTCTTCCTCTATTTTTTTTTTCTTTTTTCCTAAATAGCTGTTTACTGGTGTACAAAACTAAAGGATCAGATCAATAAATGATTATGGAATGTCAAACTGGAAAAAAAACAGCCAAATTTCACAGACTGCACTTTGCATGTTAATTGCGTGTTCATTTTTAGCACCTGTGTGCATAATGATTAGCATAAATAAGGGTGTTGTCTAACTTGCTTTTTTCCTTTGTCTTAATTTTTTTTTTTCAAGGAGGGGGCTTTTGTTTTGTTTGTTAGCCTAATCTATGTTGCTATATTTGATACTTTACCTACCATTTAGCACAATAGCTGCTTTTGTTTTTTCAGCTTTGAATGTTTTAATGTCTATTTTGCAATTAAGAAGTCAATGGTAATGATATGTTATTGTATTTCAATAATGTCTTTATTACCACCTTTGGGTTTATATGGAAGTTTGGGTTTCAATGTGTTTTTTTTGTCATGTAAATTTAGTGGTGTCTGTGTGGTCTTTATATTTAATGTGACCTTTTAGCAAATGGGTTTTTGTTTTGGGGGGTTTGTTTTTATGTGATCTCCTTTACAATGGCCCAGGACCTACAATTTAAAAATTCAATTATGCTTGTTTTTAAGCAGTTACCTTCTAAGATTTGTTTGCCTGGCTAAAAACAGTACAATTGGCTGATTAAAACTCACTTTGATGCGCATAGTTGTGTTCTAAACCTTAGGAGTGTGATGCGCATTGTTGTGCATGCGATTTTCAGAGGTACAATTATTATAAGACCCTGTATTCGCAAAAAATTTATCCTTGAAAATCATATTCGATAAATCTTGTCCTCAGGATAAATTTGTACCCCCAGTAGGCTTTGAAAATTTCAATGCCTAACACTTCACAAATTTTAAGACGCTTTATCAATTACTTAAAGAAAACAAAGAATATAATAAAATTGAAGCAAGATTCCCCACAACATCGTCATACAGATCTAATAACTTCTATCCATACTAGAAAGCCTAAGTCTGTGTTCTTTCCTTCAATGACACAATATCTTCATATAATTACTTTTTTGAACCTATGATGTCACACTTACCAGTTCCTCACTAAAACACAGGCATCTCTCTCCTGCGCATGCGGGCAGTTCTGTCACTGGCCTTGCCTCTGTTTCCAAGCTTTATCAACTCTGTCCATGCCGCTGGCCAATCAGAAAATAGCCTCTTGATCAGCCCTTGCTATTTAGTTAGCTCTGAGACTGCACTCAGTGTTCGTGCAATGTGTATCAAGACCCTAGTTCTGTGAGCTAGTTTCTGTTCACCTGTGGCTTAATTCAGGGTTTCCTCTGTCCAGCTCCTGCGTTAACCCTCTCATTGTCTAGTCTGTTGGTTCCCAGTCAACTTCCCTGTGCTGTTCCAGTGTTACTGTCAGTCTGTGCATATCCCTGAGTCTCCTGTTACTTCCAGTGTCTCCTGTGTTCCCTGTGCCCGCAGAGGCCCCTGTGTCACTAGTGTCTGTCTCCTGGATCCCTGGCAACTGACCCCTTACTACCCTTTTCAGATAAACAACAGCGGGAAACACTATACTTCATGCATCAAGCGCACACCCTGAGCCACTAAAATGTAGTATCCCCTTTAGCCAATACTTAAGACTAGGGCGTAATTGTACTGCCAATATAGACTTTGAAACTGAAGCACAAGCCCTCAAAGAAAAAACACTTTTAAGAGCCTATTGTAAAAGCCTCCTAAAAAAAGCCTATCAAAAAGCTAAATAAATATTATTATCGCAGAGCAAATCAAAACCTCTAACTGAACATGTTACACTCATTACTACCTATAACAAACACCATCAGACTATGGTATCTGCACTTTCCAAACATTCGCATGTACTTACAAGTGACCCTATAACTTCAAAATACCTACATACCAGAGCTAGTATCACTTACAGAAAAGCCAAATCCCTAAAAGACTTTTTGGTGTCTAGCCACTACAGTACAGATACAACTCTAGATAACCCAAAATCCCATCTAGGAACTTTCAAGTGTGGGAAATGTTCTCAATGTCCCTGGATTATGGACAAGCAAATGACACTCCTCCCCAATAACATACAATTTAGACCACAAAACTATGTAGATTGTTCCTCCACATGTATTATTTACCTGATTATGTGTGTATGCGGTTGTTATTATGTTGGCAAGACAAAAAAAGCATTTACATAGTTACATAGTAGGTTAGGTTGAAAAAAGTCCATCAAGTTCAACCACTAGGGAAATAAACATATCCCACATATAAAACCCTATAAGACATAGTTGGTCCAGAGAAAGGCAAAAAAAAACCCTGGTACAATTTGCTTCAACAAGGGAAAAAAACTCCTTCCTGATTCCATGAGGCAATCGGATGTTCCCTGGATCAACAGTCACTGTTATTTTTTCTTTAAAGCCTTAATATCCAGTTATATTCTGTGCTTCCAGAAAAACATCCAGCTTTCTCTTAAAGCAATCTATAGTAGTTGTGGAAACTACTTCCTGAGGGAGGTGATTCCTCATTTTCACAGACCTTACAGTGAAGAATCCCTTCCTTATCCGGAGCTTAAACTTCTTTTCCTCCAGGCGCAAAGTGTGCCCTCTTGTTCTTTGTAATGATCTCAAAGTGAATAATGGGGAAGAGAGTTTTCTATATGGACCGTTTATATATTTATACAGGGTGATCATATCCCCCCTTAAACGTCTCTTCTCAAGGGAGAATAGATTCAGTTCAGCTAATCTCTCCTCATAGCTGAGCTCCTCCATTCTTTTTATTAATTTAGTTGCCCTTTTCTGCACTCTCTCCAATTCATCAATGTCCTTTTTGTGAACTGGTGCCCAAAACTGGACTGCATATTCCAGATGTGCTTTGTACAGGGGCAGGATGTCTCCATCTCTGCAGTCTATTCCTCTTTTATTACAAAAAATGTATTAAGTACCATTTAGAAAAAGGATGTATGAAAACATCTACAATATCAACACTGGGAAAGTATTAACACCTATAAATTACCATATAGGTATGCAACAAAATTTTAATGCCAAATTTATGGCTTTACAAAATATTTCTCAAAACCTTAGAGGAGACAACGATAAAATTCTCCTACAGCGTGAAACTAGATGGATTTTCTTAATAAACTCCACTACCCCTCCAGGCCTTAACCCCCCCTAGCATTCTAATTCTGTCCAAATTTTTGTGCAAAAAGCGTTTTTTTTTTTTTTTTTTTCAATTGAAATTTATTTTACATTGTAGGCTATAGTTCTTATACGTAACTCACCGAAATATGTCCAAAATTTAATACATTTAATAAATAAATGTATTTAATAAACTTTAAAAAAAAAACACAAAAATAGTTATAAAATATATTTTTATATATGCTATATGAAGATTTCTTTGTATTTGACTCAATACAGTTATTTTGTATTAAATCCATTACAAAATGATTTGAATTTTCCGCCGATCCTCCGGTCTGCACCGACACATGCACTGACGTCACTGGGAAAACCCGGAGATCATCTCTGCACTTCGCGGCTGGATATCGGAGGAGCAGGATGTGTCCCCAAGACCTGGACAAGCAGGACGCCGGGGGACGCCGATGGAACAAGGTAAATTGTTTTTTTTTTTTTAAATTTAAAGCAACCCTGAGTGTGTGGGATTACCGGTTTTTGCATGGAAAATCCACCCCGAGTCACACTCGGGATTACCACTAGGGGGGTTAATGATATGGTTTCCTTTAAATCTTTCCTCTAGAAATCTCTAATCCATACTCCTTCTCAATTATGCTGTCATCTGCTATTGACACATGCGTAACTAACAATATTGTATTGTGATATTTACCTCTTTCACAACACGACTTTATAGTATGAATTATTGTTAGTGTAATAAATTAAAACACATAATTACTGTATATATTATTGACATTATATGTATATTAAAAACAAATATGAGTTGTAACACCATATTACTAAGTTTATTTTCTAATTTATAATTATTAACACCCATTGTTATTTACAATACGGATTGTGATGTGATAATGACTTCTGGAGTTACATGTAATTTTTGAATAACCTGATGGTTCTCCTCCTTTGGCAATATAAAGCTTATTATATTTGTTATGACTAAAATACATTGTACATCTCTTAATTATAAGCATCTCCTTAAAGCATATACATATATAACCAAATTTATGAATACTCTCCTTCTTTAACTTGAATTCATCTTCTTAGTACATTCCTATATGTGTTACCTTTGCCTGTCTACTACTACTACCGGTACTACTACTACGGTGGACGGGAGCGTCCCATATAGGGACGCAGGTTTGATGCGCCCAAATGCTGGGTACACTAGACCACCCCCCTTTCCCCGTTTGAGCACTAGGAATCTTCTAATGTTCAGAACTAACAAGACCGGCGCTTTCTCAGCCCGGGTCTATAGTTAGTGAAGGTGGAGTTGGATGACACATAAAAATACCGTCTTCTCCTCTCCCTGCATAATGAATACAAGTCCTAATCCCGCCTACTAGGTGTATCTATCAATCACTGACATGAGATGAGTTTAAGTGTCCATCTCCTGGAGACTCCCTCCCCAATCTGCACTTGCGCAGAGAATATCCGGGCGGAAGTGACAAGCGCCCACAATCCAACACGGCACGGGCGGAAGTATTGGACGAGAGGGGAGGGTAGAAACAATGAATCGTAGTGGCCATCTTAGATAAGGTGCACCATATGAAACGCTGAATATATCCATTTTAGTCTTTAGTAAAACATTCAACTAAACTACCTTAAACTTTGACCCAATTATTAACTATTATAATACCTTCATCAGTTCTTCCGACTTACACACTATGTAAAATAACCGGTTGGACGACCCTTTACGCTATACACACCAATACATACTTATAAGGTATGTTCTCTCTTCCCCCATGTAAATGTTATGCATTGTACAAAATTGTTAGAAGCAAAACAATCAACCTTATTCCCACAAACTATTCTAAAACTTTTTTTGCAGTTTCCTCTGATTTATATAACATACAAGAGTACCTTTGGATCCATTCCATATGTTACACACACTGATACATACTTACAAGGTATGTTTCTCCCCCCTCTCCCTCTTTATACTATATGTATTCTACAAATTTGATACAACTCAGTATTTTATGTAACCAGCTAAATTATCTATTTGTTTTATAGACCTTACTGCTAACTATATTTATATTGAAGTATCCTATTCAGGACAAAAACCTTCTTTCACACACATCATAGTAAGTTTCTATATTTAGATGTAATATCCATTATATATATATATATGTATATAATAAAAGTGACTGATAGTTATCTCTTATTTTAGCATGTCAGTAACCAAGTCTAATTGACATCGTGAGTCACCTATACCACTAATACTTACCATTGGGCTACTTTATAATCCCAGTACACCATCTTTCCTTTATTTGGTACGATAAACTTATTTTCTTATTTTTGCACATTTCCATAAACTTTCCTGATTAATAGGTGTTTATTCTACATTTTCCCCTTTAGTAAACATTAAATATATCACTTATCGATTGAGTTCCTCTGAATCCAGCCTCCTGAGGGAATGGTTGTTTATCACCTTTAATAAGCAAAAGTAAGTTCCTATTCCTTGGTTAATTTTTTAAATGGAATTAATCCTTACGATTTATAAACTATCATGAAGTATGTGCTTTAAGAACAGGTTTTTGATATCTTCTATTATATGATATTTAATATACCTGTATTGCATAGTCTTGTAGCACCCTGATTTCTAAAAATCCCTTGAGGAAGCCCCCAATGGGCGAAACGCGTTGGGTAAGAGAATAACATTAATTTTGCTTATTTGATCTTGTTAAAAAGATAAAGTTCAGCTTTGAAAGTAAAAGAGCTGAACAAACTTTAGCTGTTTCTATGTTTTGCGTTTAATTGTTGTACTATTGATAAAAACAGTAATTGTTAGAAGTACACTCTCTCCTAAATACCTGTCTGCCTTAAAAGCCTGCACTCTATCCTTTCTTTCTTTTATATTAGGATATAAGGGATGACAAATGACAGCACCATTAGTTCTGAAAATGAAATCCTTAAAGTGTGGAATTCTCTGCTAAATATTTTTTTTTTGTTGCAATAAATTTTTATTCCAAGTATTTTCCAAAAAATATATTTTAACAATACACACAGTACAGAAGAGCAGGCGCAAGAAGAAGAAAAAAAGGGTGTTAAGGCGATCTCCTACTCTGATCCCCGATCAGCTGTCCCTCTTTCTCTGATGGTTTCTGTTTACAGCGCTGGGAGATAACGTAACACACGCAGCTTAAGCATATAGTTAGATCACTCTCAAAACTTTATTGTTTGCACACAGCTTATATACCAGTTCCAAGGCATGATCGCATGACTACAGACAACTAGCAGACATGACAAATGTCCTTGTGGTTCTCTTAGAACAGGATTTTCATGTCAGGAGAACAGATAAATTACAAGCTACTAGATTGTAACCTCTTCGGGGCAGGGTCCTCTCCTCCTGTATCACTGTCTGTATTAGTCTGTCATTTGCAACCCCTAATGTACAGCACTGCGTAATATGTTGGCGCTATATAAATACTGTTTAATAATAATAATAATAATATTAAATGACTGAAGGGAGGAAAGGGAGAGTTTCAAGGCAAAAAGGGGGGAGCGGACGTTAGTTTACTGATAAGAAGAGTACAATTAGTTTTAACATAATTCAATCATCTACAAAACATAACAAAAGCACAAAAATAATTACCTTCAAGACTAGCAAAATTCCTCAGCTCCTTACAAAGGGAAAAAAGAAAAAAATATATCAAACACACAAAGACATATGTGACAAATGTGCAAAGGCTATAATACAGTCATTTTAAATAGTATACACAACACATGATCAAAGATATAGCAATCTGGTGTCCAAAACGCATGTTGAATGGTGGCCAAGCCAAGGAGTCTAAAATATATAAAAACCTGTCATGGAGTCCCGAACTACAGCAGTCATCTTTTCCATGTTCATGGTATCTGTGACTCTGGAAATGACAGCTGCAAAACTCAAAGTGGGTTTTCTCCAGGCAGAAACAACCACTAATCTGGTTGCTAGGAATATTTAGGAGATACGTTTGTTGGAATGTTTGTGAACTAAAGGGACTGGTTTGTGTAGTAGCGCCTCCCAGGGATTTTTGCTTATGGTAATTTGCAAAACCGTGCACAGATGATTATACACACGTATCCACAGTTGCTTGACCACAGGACATTCCCACCAAATATGGAGGAAGGTGCACAACCCCTGAAACACCTATACCAAAGAAACAGCATTTTGTATGCATGTTCCTGTGAGAGGACATTCCAGGAGCAAGAGGAAACAGCCTGCCACATTGCCTCCAAATAATCTGCCGGTAGGATAGACCCCAGGTCCAATTCCCACTTTGCCATGTAAGACAGAGCCTTAACCAAAGAATTATATAGATAGGACACCAAACCCGCTGACTGAGGGATCCCTTAAACAGCAGGATTCAAAAACTGTCAAAGCCAGGAGGTTACCTTTGTATTCTTTCCGCAGTGAAAAAATAAAATGTCTTATTTTCCAGTAGTGGAAAAGTTGCCTGTCAGGAAGAGACCAGTGTTCCTTCAGATACATGAAGTACTTGACCCTAGTAAAGGTAAGAAAATCGTAAATGTGATGTACTGGCCTGTTTGTCCACCAGACAAAAGCCTGAAAATTATCTATGCCCAAAGCAAACGGGGCATCGCAGTATTCCCATTAGTGGGATGTGTGGAAAAATCAGGCCAGTCAGGACTTTCACCATATCCCAAATTCCCAGTACAAAAGATAAAATGGGTTCATCTTTAAACAGTCTCTGGGATGTTGGTAGCCACAATAAATTTTAAATTAGTATTGAGGGGTATTCAACCCCATAGAATCAAGCCCAAACAGGTAATTCCTTCATGTGGTAAAGTGCCACCAAGGGAGCCGGTTGGACAGCCATATAATATTCATGGAGGTTAGGAACAGATAAACCACCGAGAGCTTAGGAAAACAGCGTTTCCTCCGACACCCTCGGTTTATGTGGCTGCCAAAAAAAAATTTAGGATTTTCCATTGTTCCAGTTGAAGGACATAAGCTGGAACTGGCATTGGCAATGTGCGAAAAATATAAAGCAGTTTGGGTAGGTAAGCCATTTTAACTGCATGTATTTTGCCTATCCAAGAGATTGGAAACATTTGCCATTTAAGTAAAAATGTGCATAGTTCCTTGATTAAAGAAGGATAGTTTACCTGATACAGGGCAGATAATCCACCCATTGAAAGGCAAAATTAGGTTTCAATAACAAAACAATCTGTTCCTGCAACACTAAATCAAAAGCCCTCAATGTATCTACATTGAGGGCTTTTGATTTAGTGTCATTGACCGTAAACCCAGAAAATCGGCCAATGTGGAGCATAAATTTGGAAGTGATATCACTGGGGATGACACCGACAAAAGCACATCCTCTGCAAATAACATGATTTTGTGTTCCAAATTGTGCGTCTGAAGTCCTTTTACATCTGGATTGGCACAAACAGCAGCTGCCTGCAGTTCCATAGCCAAAAGAAGCAGGATGGGTGACGAGACAATCCTGTCTAGTGTCCCTGAGTATGGGGAAAGAAAAGGATTCAAATACCATATATTTCACTGTAGCAGAATGGGAAGCATAAAGTGCTGATATCCAGTTAATAAACTCGGGACCAAATCCCCATTTCTTAAGAACAAAGAACAAATAAGACCAGAATACCGAATCAAATGCTTTCCTGATATTGAGTGATAAAAACATAAATTGTGTTGGATGAGAATTGGTGAAATGTAAAAGTTGTACCACTCTGCGGACATTGCACCCAGGCTGACGACGGAGCACAAAGTCCACCTGATCCTTATGGATCAGAGAACCCTAAAAAAGATTGATTCGGTTAGATAAAACTTTGGCCAGTATCTTGGCATCTGTGTTCAGTAGTGAAATTGGCCTAAAGTTTGCCCAAGAGTGTTGGTCAGAAGAAGTTTAGGGAAGCATAACAATATAGGCCTCAAGGGCCTCTGGTGAAAATCTGGAGCCCTCCCTAAAAACATTATAGAGCATCATAAACGTAATAATGTCTACCATTTTCTTAAAAATTTTGGAGAAAAGCTGTTGGGCCCAGGATGTTTGCACGTGTTCAAAGATTTAATTGCCGAATGGATTTATGACTCCGAAATATCAGACTGTAGGACTTGAAGAAGCCTCAGGAATCCGCAGGAGTAAAGTTGAGAAATTTCAACTGAAATTCCTAGGATCTCCACAGGATTGCTAGTAAGTGGTTTTGTAGGCGTGTGTAAAGAAATGGGATAGATTTTGGTGCTAAACACCGAAACCGCAGCTGGTGTTCTGCTGTCTGGGATAGACACAGGTTGAGCTCAGACTGAATTTTGAACGAAAACGCTTTCGTAGAAACGCTAGGGGCCAATTTATGGAGGTGAACTGCCTTATCATAGTCTGCCTCCACCGTAGTTTGGAACTGGGAATGTTCTTTTCTACGAGCCAAGGCTATTTGTATCAAACGGCCCCTCAACACGGATTCATATGATTCCCACAGCACCATAGGAGAAGACACAGACCCTACATTCAAAGCAAAAAACTTCCATGACGCATCCTCCAGTTTCACCTCAAGCACTTCCGCATGGGACAACAAAGAATCATTGATTGACCAACTTCTGGAGCCGGAACGTGAAATAAAAGATTTGCATGTGATCACGACAGGGTCATGGTCCGACCAGGGTAATGCTGAGATGTGAGCCCTGAGGAACTGGGGAAGTTTCAATAACAAAACAATGTTAGGCTATTGCTCTTCCTGTTTATCCTTCCCCTGGTTCTGATTTGATTGACTATACTAATTGCTAGTTACCATTTTATAACTTACATGTACACCACTGGAGTTCAATGGAGCATGCCTCCTATTACTATCCCCTATGCCATTTACACTTCCCTTATAGAATATATATTTCTATATCTATTAATAATAATAATAATAATATTATCTTTTATTAACCTCCCGACCGTTAAGCCCGATCTTCGTACGGGCTAAAAAAAATTGCTATTATGGTTAACCCCGAGTTTTTTTCCCTACATTAAAATCCCCACTTACCTGGTCCCGCTGTGCTCATCCAGCGTCGTGTCCTTGTTCCAGCGTCATCCTCCGTCGATCATCGTCCGTCGATGTCCCTCTCCAGCGCCGGGTGCCTTCTATACCAGCGGGACCGGTAAGAAGCCGGCCACAAGATGTCGGCCGGCTTCTTACCTGGTCCCGCTGATCGTCCCACGTCCTTCTTCGTCCAGCGCCGGGTGCCTTCTGAAACGAGAAGCCTGCCGGCGGAGCAAAAAAAGCCGCTCGGCTTCTCCCTGCGTGCGCGATGACGTCGGCGCGTGTGCAGGAAATTCAAATTCAAACTCATTCAAACATTTTGTATTGGATTCAATACAAACTCCTGTATTCAATCCAATACA
>NC_092863.1:25010729-25015217 GCF_032062135.1 Pyxicephalus adspersus
CAACTTGTGTGTCGACACAGATTGGTGACCAGGAACCTTATTCAGGTCAGCCTATTCCATCTAACCATAATCCTATCATCCAGTTCTGCTTTAGAAGATACCCATGCTGTCCACCCCCCCCCCCCCGGGGGCTGCACTGTTGCAGGTAGGATGAACTTTATGTCTATAGATTTGTTCTAACCCAATTCCCAGTACTTACACTAACATTATTATTATTAGTTACAAACACAGCATCCTACTATTTTGGAGCTTTATGATACTTTCATCATCAGTGTAATTATCTACAACTCCTGATTTCAGGTAATTTTTTTACTTACTGACTATAAAAAATACTCCTTGGGTTTCTGATCCTCTTCTAGTATATCCAAAAAAATCAATCCCCTGTTACCCCGTACCTTTAGCCATCAAGATTTAATTTTTTTCATTTAGATTACCTCATTGATTACATTTAATATACTGTTTTAGGAACTGGAAGGCTAATAGCTTGTCCTTGCTCTTGCCTTTTTCTAAAGCACTATTGGATAAAACCATCTATCTTTTGGGGCTACCTATATCCCCCCACATCCAGTTCTAAGATTCATTAGAGTGTTCGAATTGTGCCTTACCTGGGGTATGTACCCTTAATGACTATCCTATTCAACCTTTGCGTAATGTTATTTTTTATCACTAATATACTCATTTCTACCTAGATACAGCCTCTACCCCAATCAAATTTTCATTTATATATCACTAATTTCTATCACTGCACTTTTACAACTTTTTTATATTAGCTACGCAAGTAAGAATTTGATTATATCTTATACTCCTCTGTTTTCATAAAATATTACTGAATTTCCTATGTATTTACATATTTTGGATAAATAGATCACTTATGACTATTGAGATATTTAGGCTATACTCTATTTACTACTTCAATGACATATGTTCAATCCAATAAATTTATCTTAAATTTCGTCTGATAAGAAGTGTTCCAATGACATTAAATTGAATTATTTTTTTACATACCTATATATTATTGATTTTTCTGTGTAAAAAATATATATTCCCTTCTTCTTCTCAATATTCAATCCCTATGTACACATACAGACCATTAAGCTTGCTTATTATCATATCCCTAAGGAAGCCCATTCGTGGCGAAACACGTTGGATTCAACACATCTTAAGCACGGTCTCCATCATTTTCGCCTAAATCTATTGTATTGCTACAATATATGTATGTATAAGTTACCCATACGATGTGCATTGTTAAACAGGTATGGGATATTGACTTGTTTGTACTTGTTTGCGTCACTAATTGTGTTCAAATACACAAATGTTTCTTCAAAATCATTTGTGAGCCCAAAACCTCTTTCTTCTCTCTACTTGTATATCCTTTTCCCACCCTTCTACATCCCCTGCTGGGGCTGGCTTAATTTTTGTTGAGAAACAAGATGGAAGTCTAAGGCCATGTATTGATAGAGGGTTAAACAAAATTACTGTTAAGAATAAGTACCCTTTACCTTATATTAATGACCTGTTTGGCCAGGTTGTATATGCCCAAATTTTTACTAAACTAGACCTGAGGGGGGCTTACAACCTCATCAAAATAAGGCACGGAGATAAGTGGAAGACTGTGAGTACCTGGTTATACCATTTGGTTTATGCAATGCCTTCGCAATCTTTCAGGATTTCATTAATTACATTTTCTGTGATTTGGTAAGATCTTGGTAAGATCATGGAGGTTTATTTGGATGAGGGTCTGGACTTTGTCTTATTTGACTCAGCGTCTTGCTTATGTTAAGACGGTCCTCCAGAAACTTATATGTCAATTTATATGTCAAACTAAAGTACTAGAGGTACCCAAGTACTGGATGGAGTCATCACTGCAGCTCATATCAAATTTGCTTTTGATAGCTGCTAGCAACCTTAAGGGTTTTTCTCTATGCTCAGGACTACAGGTAAACAAAGCCAAATCCCAAGCTCTTAATAAAGAGCTTGGGATTTGGCTTTGTTTACCTGTAGTCCTGAGCATAGAGAAAAATCATCTAAAAGTTTAAAGAGGTTGGGCAAGGTGGTAGTTGGGGAAGTGACAATCATCAATATATCGTTAGCAAATAGGGCGCATTTGTGTTCAACCGGGCCACACCTGATTCCTTTAATATTTTGGTCATTACACATGGCTATTGCTCATGGTTTGATTGCCAAGGCAAACAGGAGGGGAGAAAGAGAACATCCCTCTCTGGTCCCCCTTCTAATTGGGATAGCATTAGAAAAGAACCCCCCTAGCTATATTTTCGCTTCCAGGGAATCAGAAAGCAAGCAACAAATTAGTAAAATGGGAGCAAAAGTCCATACTGGAAAATACCCTAAACAGGTAATTCCAGGTAAAACTGTCAAAGGCCTTTTGAAGGTCAACGGCATTGCCTGATGTTAAGGTCCCCTGTCCCAGCTAGAGTTCACTACTGATATGAGGTCAATTGCCCTTCTCATTTGGTCAGGGGCCTGTCTGTGTTGCATGAAGCCCACCTGGTCCAGATGAATATAAGCCCCTAAGAAGGAGCCCAATCGAATTGAAAGAATCTTCGTCATGAGTTTAAGGTCACAATTAATCAAGGATATCAGCCTATAATTGGCAACCTCCCAAGCATCTTTCCCCGGTTTGGGAATCACACTTATAAATGCTCTATTAGCATCTCCTGAGAGAGGGTGCCCCCCCACAGAAAATAAAATAATCTACTAAATGTGGAGCCAAAATTGAACGAAATGTTTTGTAGTACAACTTAGAAAAGCCATCCGGGCGGACCTGGGGAGGACCTGAGTTAAAGGCCTAGGGTTGAGTTTATTAACTAAGAGGCTGCCCGGCTTATTATTCCAAAGAAAGAATTTGTGTGTTGCCCAACATATAGATTTCTCTACTCTAGATGGGAGAATTAAATTGAGTTTAGTGCGTTTGGCTTCCAGTTGAGATTTCAGCTCAGAAAGAGGATTCTTTTTGTGTTGTAAGTGTAGCCTGTGGTATTCTTTAAGATGGTCATCAATAAGTTTATTACAGGCCTTTTTGTGTGAGGAACCTATTTTGATAAATTCACCCCTAAAAAACGCTTTATGGGCTTCCCAATTGATAGCCGGGAATGTATCGTTAGAAATATTGATCTGAAAGAAACCGCGTAGAAGGTTTTCTATTTCTTCTTGTATCAATGGATCGGAGATCAGACTTTTGTTAAGTCTCCGTCTAAACCCAGCTTGGGTCCTGCAAAAGCCCGTTAGATATATGGCTAAGGGATCATGGTCAGACCAGGGAGTTGACAAAATTCGGGCCCCTAGTAAGCCTGGAAACATGTGGGACTGGACAAAACCATGATCAATACGTGAGTACTGGTTATGGGCTGCTGAGAAGTAGGTGTAGTCCCTGACTGATGGGTTCATTTCCCCCCAAGTATCTATGAGATCATATTTTCTCAATAAAAGAGAGAGGCCATGACTTTTCTTGGGGGGGTCTCTATATCTGCTTAAACTTGTTTTATCTAGAATTTGATCTAGAGCTGGATTAGAGTTACCTAACAAGAGAGCCTTTAACTTTTGGCCATATCTCACCCAGTAAGGTGTGAAAAAATGCCAATTGGCCCTCGTTGGGTGCATAATACAAAACTACAGATATTAGCTGGGTACCAACATAATCAATTACCATCAAAAACCTACCTCTTTAATCTCTGAAGACCTCTCGAGGCACAAAATTCAAACTCTTTCTAAAACACAGTAGGACCCCATATCTCTTCTTATCTGAATTTGCGTTGTAAAATATGGGATAGTTTTTATGAAACACTTTAAGGGAAATGTAGTAATGGAACGCTTTGGACCTCTTAATCGGAGAATTAAGACCCTGGACATTATGTGAGAGCAATGTTACCTTGGGGGAAGTAGCAGAAACAGAGGGTGGCTCAATCAACATTGAATTGTAAAACAAATTGAGCCAATGTGTGGAAGTGATCGTAGTGAAAACATTCGTGAGAACTACCTCTAGGGGGACGGAAACGGGATAGGGAACCATGGGGAACCAAAAAAAAACAAAATAAACAATAAACAAACATCTAATGTACAAGAATATGATGTGCTAGAACAAGGAGGATCAGGTCCCACCCTGACTTCCCGGAAAAACAAAGTCCCGCTCCTCCAGTACTTCCAGGAGCTTCAAAAAGCTCCATCTTGTCAGGGAGATTTTGTCCGGGTTAAAACAATAAATAAGACCCAAACGAGATTCCCTGTTGGTTGAGGGCATGTGTGACCCCAGGGTCCCACAGCTCTCCAAATCTGAATACAGTGGCAAATGATCATGACATGGGCTCAGCACCCACAAAGTAGGTAACTCTCTGAGTCTCATTAAAAGAGCAAATACAACTTCGACCAAGATTAACAATAACGCCACGCCTTGGGGCGATAGCAGCAGTCACTGAAATATAGACAGACCTGGGCCCTCATATTATATAATATATATATATATATATATATATA
>NC_092863.1:25015655-25031235 GCF_032062135.1 Pyxicephalus adspersus
ACATTAGCAAAAAATTTCAAAAAGTTAGCAAACACAGAGCAGCATACATATATTTTTTTAATTATTTTATGTTTTGTGGTGTATTTTACTGTAAAAACATACATAGTAATCTGCTTTTAAATTTTCGCCCCCAGAATCCATCACTCCATCACATCACCCGGAAGATGTCACAGATCTTGCCGGGTGATGCGGTGGGGATGTCCCGCCCTGCTCAGTCCACTGAAGCTGCTAGCATCACCCTGGGGCTGATCTCCGGGTGATGCGAGTAGCTGCAGTAAATTCCAGGGGTGATGCCAGCAGGAAATCGCCGTTGGCATCACCCGGGGATTTTACTATTGGTGATCGCATCTGCAGTTAGAGGTTCACCCTTACCAAGTCGATGTCTGAAGGTCTAGAAAGGCATTTAAAAAGTTTGCCCAGTTATTTCCAGTCATTACACTGTAAGGAATGTAATCTACAATGCTATAGTTTGAAAATGATTGCCAATTGTCCAAGACTCATCAGCCTCACAATTTCAGACCAAGTGCTGAACGTCTGCGTCTCCCAAAACCATAGTATGTTATAGTGGGATCCGTAGGTATTGAACACTCCTACATATAATTTTAGTTGTGGCATCTGCACCAATTTAAACAACATGGGGGGGAGTTACAGGAAAGTTAATTTGCTATACATAAAAACAAAAACAAATGGGCAATAGTTTGTCAATAAACATAATAACAAATACCTGACCCTCTGGAACATGTGCTGTGCATTAATAAACTGAAACACACAAACCAAACACGCCTCTTTATGAGAACACCATACCATTTGTAATGCATGGTGATAGAAATTATATGGTTTGGAATTTGTTACTTTTTTAAAGTCTGGGCAGCAAAAGTGTGTTTGATGAGAAGGTAAGGCCATTTGTCTGAATATTAGCAGAAATAAAACTTACAATAATGCTCTGAAGCTCGCTTACAAATATGCATAAAAAATTCACAGGACATTATCTAAGGCAGTCAATAAATTTTATTTTCTTCTTTCAGATTCAAATTTCATTGAAATGTTGTGAAGGGTTTAGAACAGCAGTTCATGCAAAGAAACCCACAAATATGGTACATCTAAAAAATATTTTTTTCCTATCCAATTATAACACCTGGAAGTTCAAACTAACCAGGAGAAAAAGGTGTTCATACTTACATACGTAATTATATTTTATTTTTGTCCATAAAAACTTTCACTAAATAGGCAGAGAGCAGACACAGCAGACAGTCATGAACATGTAGGAGTTGGGTTACTGTAACTAGAGGGAGTGTTAGGGCTCCCAGAGAAGGAAGGCCAGCCCTGTGTTTGAGCACCCCAACATATTTGCAAAGTTATGTGAAGATGTGCAGGTGGCAGACCCAGTGCTAGCAACTCTACATGTTACTGCTAACCCTAAAAGCCGGGAGAACAGCACATCTAGTAGTGGTGGGGAGGGAAACGCAGGAAGGAAAAGGTAATCATAGGTGATTCTATGATCAGGAGGATAGATAGAATAGTTTGTCGCCCAGATCACTTCAACCGAATGGTTTGCTGTCTCCTTTGTGCCAGGGTTCAGCATAGCTACATAGTAGGTTAGGTTGAAAAAAGACATTAGTCCATCAAGTTCAACCACTAGGGAAATAAACAGTATGTGGTGGACTGAGTGGACAAATTATTGGGAGGGGCTGGACAGGGCCCAGCTGTCTTAATCCATGTTGGAACCAATGACAATATGGATGGAAGATGGAGGATCCTTAAAAATCAGTTTAAGGAACTAAGTTTCAAATTGAAGAAAAGCACCTCCAAGGTTATATTGTCTGGAATATTGCCAGTGCCATGCTCAACACAGGAAAGGCAGAGGGAGCTAAGACATGCTGACATGAGACATGCGCCAGGCTTAAGTCCTGGCGCAAAAGAAAAGGGTTTGGGTTCATGGAGCACTGGGCTAACTGTATGCCAGACATGGTTTGCAACAAAATGAAAAGGGGGGTCTGCTGTGCTAGGGGAAAGATTTAGGGGAATTGTGGAGGGATATTTAAACTAGGACAGAGGGGAGTGGGCCAGTTAAAAAAGGTGGCAGGAAGGTTAGTCAGGGGTCAGACACTAGTGCAGGGTGGATTGGGGATAGTGGGGGGGGTTATGGATAATTGTAGGGAGCTTCCCATTTTACAAACAAACATTGGATTGTGCAGTACTAGTTGTACTGAAAAACAAAAGGATTTGACAGACTGCGCATCCGCCGGAAGGAGTGAGTCGAGATACAGGGAGCTCCCTATCCTGCGGCGGATGCATATTTCGCCAAAACGGTACAAGCTTCTTCCTCATCACAGGGAGCCTGCAGCGATTCCAAGATGGCACCGACAGGAAACGAGCAGTACTGTAGTTACATCACCCCCTCCAGAATCTCCTCACTGGCTGTAGGTTAAGATACCCATGTCCAGGCTGCCTCTAGTCCCCCTTCTTCACCTCCAAGGCTTCTGGACACTGCTGCTGGCCTCTATGGGGGAATTACTAAGGCTGATTTGGAAGCTTATATGCATAGGATTGAAGCCACAGTTCGTAGTGAACTGGCCACACTGAAAAATGACTCGGGGGCATGGGTGCTTGCTGTGGAGGAGTCTACGACTAATATCTAATACTACAGAGCAACACGGGGATTCCTAATGAGCACACTCAGTTACTGCAAAAGCTGGCAAGACAACCTGGAAAACAGGAATCGTAGAAATAACATTCGAATCAGGGGTCTCCTAAAGACGGTAGAGTCCAAGGACCTACCTCAAGCTGTTACAGTGCTCTTCAATAAGATCTTGGGGGTAACAGAGGATTCACCTATAATACTGGAACGTATCCATCGGGCTTTGGGTCCTAGACCGCAAGATCCGGAGAAACAGATGTTATCTGTAGGCTAGTTTCTTTCCCACTGAAAGAGGAGATCTTGCGGGCTGCACGCACGCAATTGGAGATTTTATTTAATGGGGTAGAGGTCATGCTTTTACGGAACACAGGCCACACATTGGGGCTTCGTAGAGCACTACGTCCTCTTCTGAAAGTCTTCAGGCAGCATGGAATCCGTTACCGTTGGGGCTTTCCTTTCCTCTTGGTGGCAAATAAGGACTGTGAAACTGCGTTTTTTCGTGATATTTCCGATTTGCCAGCATTACTTGCAACACTTGTATTACTGCAGGTATCGGTTCCTGATTGGCCTAAGGGCCCAGGCTTTTTTGATGGCCCATCAGGGACTGCTTGAGGGACTGGATATAGCTTTACTTGGTCCAATTCGATTTACCTGCTTGTACGTTTTCCTCAGTCCTTAAAATAACTTACAGACCTTTGGTTGGTTAATTCTCAAAGGTTTTCCCACCAAGGAAAACTATATATGCTAACAGGACGTTAAAGTTTGGGCAATGTGGTTAATGCTTTATGGTTATATGTTGTTTTGCTGGGGATTGGGAGCTCCTGACTAGATCTGGCCCTCGTAGTCTCTGCAATAGGTCCCTCACGCAGGTAGTGAAGGGTGATTGGTTTACATACCAGCCCCCTTAGTACCCACCAGGATTGGTGTCGCCTAGGAGACTCCAGGGGTGCCTGGGTCTCTTTTGAAGGGGACACTAGTCGATCCTATCCTTCCCACTGCAGAATCCCTGTGTGACACTACCCTTCCCTGACCCCCACCCCCTCACCATTCCCTTGTCATTCCTTACCCAAGTTCAGTTGAATTTTGGTTTTTGGATTGCACTTTAGTCGGTGTGACCAACTTTGAAATTCAGGGTATTATTTATTGGATAAAATTAAAGTTGTCAGTTTAAATGTTAAAGGTTTGAACATACCAGAAAAGAGGTCAGCTCTCCTTACAGAGCTTCATAGACCTAAAGCAGAAATTGCTTATATCCAGGAGACGCATTTCAACAGAGACAAATTAACTAAATTGGGGAACAGGAAATTTCTCATTGCATATCATTGCGGTTCTGCAGATTCTAGGTCCAAGGGGGTGAGCATACTTATCGGCCCTACAGTAGCATGGGACCTGAAGGAGGTGAAAAGTGATGCAGGAGGGCACTATACGTTTGTAAAAGGTCAGGTAAACAATCAGCTGGTGACCCTAGCAGGGGTCTATGCCCTTAACAGTCTCCATTTCTCTTTCATGCACTAGATGTATTGGAAAATTTTCGTGAGGGGTTGTTGATCCTAGGGGGGGGGGACTTCAACTTTGTTCCTGATGCCTCCCTGGACACCAAGGGCCTGTCTGGCAGAGTTTGGCCTGTTAAAATTCGTCCTGTGCGTGTTCTCCAGCACCACCAAATGGTGGATGTCTGGAGGACTTTGAATCCCTATAAGAAAGATTATACTTTCTTCTCCAGGTCTAATCAAACGTACTCGAGACTGAATCATTTTTGGGTAATTTGGGTTGATCAAGCATGGCTCTAGAAATAAAAAATTGGCCCAGAATGAGATCACAGACATAATTCTTAAGACCCGGGTACTGGAGAGGCAGCACAAAATGACCCTTGACATTACAAAAGGCAAAGAATTGACTGTGGCTAGAGAGAAACTGGCTACCCTGTGTCTTGGTAAAGCTAATGGTGCCTTGGTACGATGCAGAAGGAGTTTCTACGAATTTGGAAATAAAAGTTGTAGGCTCTTGGCTAACACTTTGAGAGCACATAGGGAACAAACTTTTGTCCCATTCATTGTAGACAGTAAGGGGAAAAGGAAACATCTAGTAAAGGATATTGCAGCGGGCTTTAGGATGTATTATCAGTCTATATACAACCTACATTACCCTGGTACTGGATTGGGAGTTAGGGTATGTAGAATGCAAATGATAAATCAGTATTTGACCCAATCTGGTATCCCCCAATTATCTAAGGAGGAGGCAACAGCGTTAGAGGGCTCTATTACTGAAATGGAGCTTCTTTCAGCAATTAGGAACACCCCTTCAGGGAAATCGCCTGGGCCAGATAGTTTTACCCTACGCTATTATAAGCCATTTAGCCTGTACTTTGCCTGTAGTTTCCCCTAGGACGCACAAATCAGTCATCCCCAAGGAGGGGAAGGATGGTTCATCTTGAAAAAATTATAGGCCAAATCTCCTTACTAAATCAGGACCTGAAGCTCTTCACCAAAATATTGGCCACCAGACTTCAATCTGTCATTTGTAAAACACCCTGACCAGGTAGGTTTTGTCCCCTCCAGAGAGGCGAGGGACAACACTACCAGGGTCCTGGAGTGGATCTATGCGGCAATGTTGTCCAGGGCTCCGGCCTATCTTCTGTCAACCGACGCCGAAAAAGCATTCGATAGGGTTGATTGGCAGTTTATAAAGCTCACGCTGGTCCATATTGAGCTGAGGGAGCATAGGATGGCATGGATAGATCGCTGTACTTGACCACCCTCCGCGTCAGTCCATTGACAATCCCTAATAGCACACGTCAGTGCTGCCCCTTTTCGCCCCTAATCTTCATACTTACCTTAGGGCCCTTTTTGTGTCATGTGCGAGCTTCCACCGATATAAAGGGTTTGTTGATAGATGGACGGAAACAGAAGGTGGCAGCCTTTGCAGACGATTTGATTTTTTAGGTGTCTTCACCAGTGACTACCCTCCCAAACCTTCAGAGAGCGTTTAAAGAATTCGGTGACTAATCCAATTTTCAGGTTATTTAATGAAAGAATGCGGAACCTAATCTGAGACTCACCCCGAAAGTGAGGAGCCAGTTGGCAGGGAATTTTCAATTTCATTGGGAGCCAGAGGCGATTAAATACTTGGGAGTTATGATTCCTGCACATCTGGAGAGCTTGTTCCCATTGAATTTTTCACCTATGCTGGCCAAGGTGTGCAGTGACTTGGAGCGCTGGCACTCACGCTCTCCCATTTTTTAGGAACACAGCCTTGGCCGTTGGACTTTAAAAGGAGACTCACTGATTTTGAAAAGCACTGTGTAGACGGGAGGGGAGTTCATCATGTTCTGTCCCAGCTTTACTCCCATGCTAAATGAACCCCTGGAGGATTGTACTCTGACCTTTTTGCGAGCTTGGGAGAGGGAGCTGAATACCCAATTTACCCCCACGAAGAAGGAAAGAGTGCTTTTGTTTGCCCACAAGTTTTATCAATAGCAAGGAGCAGGAGGTGGGTTACAAGGTTCTGTCGGATAGATGTTGGAGATGTGGGGTACACAAGGGGATGTGTTACACATATTCTGGTCTTTTCCTGAGTTGAAGACTTTCTAGGAGGGAGTCAGAGAAACTTACCAAAAAATGGCGCTAAGGCCTATCCTGGATGATCCGGCTTTTTTCTTGCTACACCTTAATGAGTGGCCACAGAAATTATACAATAGATCCTTGGTGAAATAGTGGGTAACGGTGTCCAAGGCCTGTATCCCTAGACTCTGGAGGAAAACTGCCCCCCCTTGGGTATGTGGGTTTGAAAACTTAATGATATAAGGATTATGGAAAACTTGACTGTCAGGGTAAATTATAAATTGGAGAGATTTATAGATACCTGGGCTCCCTTGATTATGTTCCAGGAAATGGTAGAATACATAAACCTACTGGACCTCCAAGAGGCTCCACAAGTGGTGGGGAGTCCGCTGGTGGTACACTGACACCTGTGAGCTCTGTATAATGATAGTTTGCTGGGATTCCTTGATGTATACCCATTTCGAGTTGACTGACTTTCTGTATTGAAGTGATAACAGTTGTTTGTATGTATTAGTTTATATGCTGTGATTTTTTTTGTACAGTCCTTATGCTGAGTTTTGTATCGGAGTTGTTTGTTATTGGTTGTTGTTCCTTTTCTTTGGACATGTATTTTTTTTCTTTTTATATAAATTCAATAAAAATAAAATGTTTTAAAAAAAAGGATTTGACAAACAACGAAATGTAACTATGATGGGGCATCAATGATGGAGCAAAAGCAGCAATGGTTTAAAGAGCCTGTTCACCAATGCGAGAAGTCTAGCAAACAAAAAAGGGAAATTGAAAGCCTTAATAAGTGAAGAGGATTATGACTTAGTTGGCATTGCTGAATCCTGGCTTTGTTTTTCGCATGACTGGGCTGTCAATATACTGGGTATACTCTTTCGTAAAGACAGAGTCAAACAAAAGGGTGGTGGTGTCTGTCTGTATGTGAGAAGTGATCTAAAAGTGAATGTGAAAGAAGAAATTGCGCATGTTACAAGCGATGAGGTTTAGGAATTATGAGTTGAATTTGGGGTTGAATAACACATGAATAATTTTTGGAGTCTGCTAAAGGCCCCCCCAGTGATAAGGAAGAATACTGGCACTGCAGGAACAGCAAAAGGGAGGAAATTTGTAAATTTAATACAAGATAATTTTATGGTAACAGTTTATAGAAGCCCCAACTAGAAATAATACTCTGCTGGATCTAGTTCTTTCTAACAATGCAGAGTTTATAACAAATGTGCATATAAAAGAGAATCTAGGTAGCAGTGACTATAATCTGATTTCATTTAATGTAAGCTGTAAACAGGAAGAAAAAAACGGGAAAGATAAAAACATTTCATTTTAAGAGAGCAAATTTCCTATTATTAAGGGCGGCTCTTTGTGACTTGGACTGGGAGTCATATTGTCCTTAAAGAACACTGGACAGAAATGGGAATGTTTCAAGTCTGTTCTACAAAAACACACTGAAAAATATATCACAATGGGTAATAGGTTTAAGAGGCTAAAATTAAAACTTATGTGCCTCACAGCTGATGGTAAAAAAAGCCATAAGGAACAGAAAAGGGTATTCCAAAAATAAAAAAATGAAGGATCACCTCATCATTTGAAAACTATAAACAATTAACAAAAGATGTAAAAAAGGAGATAAAATGTGCAAAACATCAAAATGAAAGACTGATTGAAGGGAAGTAAGGCAAACCTTACATTTTTAAAATATATTATTAGCAAAAAGATCAGATCTGAGCATGTAGGTTAAAGGATGTCGCTGGGTTGGTAACTGGGGATAAAGAAAAGGCAGATTTACTAAACACTTTTTTTTAGCTCTGTGTACACAAAGGAAAATGGTAAAGCTCAAGTCCAAATTCATAATAGCAATGTCACTGCCCTAAATGAGCCACAATCGCTCAGAATGGATATGATTGAGAAACAACTGGGCAAAATTAAGGTTGACAAAGCACCAGGACCTGATGGATTACATCCACGTGTCCTCAAAGAGCTGGGCTCGGTTAATTCAAAGCCATTATTTATAATTTTTAGAGACTCTTTAGTCACTGGCAAGGTACAGATAACTTGGCGTAAGGCCAATGTGGTTCCTATCTTTGAAAAGGGAGCAAAGTCAGGTAACTACAGACTGGTTAGTTTAATGTCCATAGTTGGAAAGTTCCTAGATAGTTTGATAGAAAACCACATAGAGGAGTTTCTGCTAGAAAAAAATATTATTAAGTGATAGTCAGCAACAAATTTTCTCTCTTTATGAGGAAGTAAACAAACAGGTAGACAGTGGAGAAGCAGTTGATATAGTGTACTTGGACTTTGCTAAAGCATTTGACACTGTACCCCACAGATGGTTAATATAAAAGTTAGGATCGATAGGTTTAGAAAAGTCAATCTGTAAATGGATAGAGAACTGGCTTAAAGACCCCATCCAGAGGATTCCATTTCTGTGTTTGCAGATGACACCAAACTATGTAATGGAATTAGGTTCATACAGGATGTCTATAATCTACAAGCAGACCTGGATGTACTGTTTGATTGGGCAGCCAAGTGGCAAATGACATTTAATATAGATAAATGTAAAGGTATGCACTTGGGAGCTAACAACATGCATGCTTCATACTGTCTAGGGGGAATACACTTGGGGGAGTCAGAAATGGAAAAGGATCTGGGGGTTCTGGTACATAGACGTAATAACAGCATGCAATGCCAAGCTGCAATATCTAAAGCTAGCAAAGTACTTTCCTATATTAAAGAGGAATAGACTGCAGAGATGGAGACATAATCCTGCCCCTGTACAAAGCATTGGTCAGACCACATCTGGAATATTCAGTCCAGTTTTGGGCACCAGTTCACAAAAAGGACATTGTGGAATTGGAGGGAGTGCAGAGAAGGGTAACTAAACTGAAAAAAGGAATGGAGGGGCTCAGCTGTGAGGAAAGATTAGCTGAGCTGAATTTATTCTCCCTTAGGAAGAGACGTTTAGGGAAGGATATGATCACCCTGTATAAATATATAAATGGTCCATATAGAAAACTCTCGTCCCCATTATTCACTTTGGGATCATTACAAAGAACAAGAGGGCACTCTTTGCATCTTGAGGAAAAGAAGTTTAAGCTCTGGATAAAGAAGGGATTCTTTACTGTAAGGTCTGTGAAAATGTGGAATCGGCTCCCTCAGGAAGAAGTTTCAGCACTACTATAGATTGCTTTAAGAAAAAGCTAGATGTTTTTCTCAGAAGCACAACATATAACTGGGTTTAAGGCTTTAAATTAAAAAAAAACGGTGACTGTTGATCCAGGGAACATCTGATTGCCTCATGGAATCAGGAAGGATTTTTTTTGCCTTCCTCTGGTCTTTAGGGTTTTATATCTGGGATAGGTTTATTTCCCTAGTAGTTGAACTTGATGGACTTATGTCTTTTTTCAACCTAACCCACTATCTAACTATGTAACTATGATTTGTTCGTATCGGGATTACATGGCAATAAACCAATTAACAAGGCTCCTGATTACTGCCGTAAGATGAAAGCTGTCCAATGACAACTTAGCCTTGGGTGTATGATGTGCATGATCATGTGCCACCTAGGAGATCAAAGACAATATAAATATAATGGGCAAGGAATTACAGTGTTTGGATGCACCAATAATTTAAATGCACCCAGAAGATTTTAAGTGATGTGTCAGTATTGGCTTTGTTAGAAAATCAAGTAGTCTATATATAAGTTAAAATAGGCCAGCAAGGACAGCTCTTTTGTAAAAAAAATAATTCAAACCTCATGCCACATCCCCATTAGATAGCAGACAAATGTTGAAGAAAATATTTTTTATAGGGAGATGAACCAAATATCACACGTATCAAAATGTATATATTAAAATGTACATTTATTCAAGAATTACAATAAAAGAATGTCATAAAAGCATTACATGGGTCTTGATGACTCCACCAAAGTTTATTCAGATACATAGGCATTTAACGTTCAACGCGTTTCACGGAACAAAGTCCGCTTCATCAAAACAACTTGCCTAAAACAGCATAACAAATCAAAATTTAACATAATATCATAATGTACATTAATTATAAATAACCTTAGAGATTTTACTCACATTCCCTCCCTGGTGGAAGGTACCTATGCCAAGGAGGCGGTTCTCAATCAAGTGTTGCAAACCACTGGATATAGCAGTGTAAATAGGAAGAGGAACGTGTCAAAATATAAAGATTGTGTTAATATTATTGCCATATATATCATGTAATCCTAGCAACCACCATCAACAAATTCATTATTACATCCAACTTAAAAACAATTATTCTCCTGTAGTGGATGGTCACTACTCTTCCAATATACTTTTAAATCATTAAACTACATTTCCATTCCCACGCATATCAAGATCCATCAGTGCTAGGGGCATCTTATCACCACCTAATTATACATTAAATGTGAACTAATTACTTCCTTCAATCCAGAACCTCAAATAAAAATTCATGCTTTTAAATTGATGAAAACACACAAAGCTTCTATCAGTTGTGCTATCCCTATTATATATCTCACCTTTAGGGGATAGAAGCTCCACTGTTAAGAATCCTGTTCCTATTGTGGCTTGATTACTCAATGGCAATCTTAGGTTCCTCTCTCCACAAAACTTCCTCTATTTATGGGGCCATGTGAGGAATGGCGTCCCTCAAGTAGTGGGAGACTCCTCCCACTTCCGGGATCTGCTTCCTGTGTCAAATGTCGCTTATGTGGGTGTGTAACTGCAACTTCATATAGGCTTAGTGTAAAACATAGGGGGGGCGTGGACATGGGCGGGATCAATCCTAGGAGATTGGCTGCAGCTCTCACATAACAGAACAGAGCAATGTCAGCTGTTTGAATACAAACAGAATTAGAGCCCAGACCTGACTTGCTAATGGTGGGTGGGGGTGTGAGTAACAGCGACATATTTAAATACAATTGACAGCAGCTCTCACAGCATCTAGTGAGAGATTAGCTGCCTAGATATAGCCAGCTTTAGCAATTCGATACTCAAACCATCTCTGTAGTCTAGCGGTATAGCAGCCACTCAACACCATCACCCACCACACAAATGATGGTTTGTATCCCTGAGAGTCAGCTGACTAGTGTTGGTCGAATAGCTCACTATTCGATTCGGTCAAATAATGCATTATTATTCAGGTGATTGAACGTGGAATTTGAACTCCATTAAAGTCAATGGGGGGGAATTTGGGTTGTTTTTCTGGACTGTGTAGAGCTTCTACAGCCTATAAATACATTTAAAAAGACATGTCAAGACTCCCCCAGCTCTGCACAACACTGTACAAGTGAAAAAAAGTCAAGGGAACATGCCGGATTTTATACAGTCTCCGAGTGGAGGCAGAGAGGGGCACGAGGGGGTTCCTCTGGTCCAAATATTAGCCACCAGATTTCACTGCTCCGTTACAAGCCATACACAGGCTTCAGAGTACAGGCAGAGGTCTCTGAGGGGGGTCTTTCAGTCAAAAAATTAGCCAGCTACACAGCTCTGTTAGAAGTTACAAGTGACAGGTGGCAGCAGCAGGAGGAGGAGGCGGTGGGCACTGAGACGGAGCGGGGACCGCATTGGTAACTGGCATCTAGAGTTGGGTACTGGGCAGGCGGCAGCATCAGTGAAAGCAGGAGGAGGAGGTGGTGGGCCCTGAGAAGTGTGGATGGCATTGTTAACTGGCATCTAGAGCTGGGTACTGGGAGGAAGAGGCGGTGGGCCCTGAGACGGAGAAAGGATGGCATTAGTGGTTGAGGCCATCACCTATATGGACAGTGTACAAGCTGTAGCTAGTCGAGACATTGCTTTGTAGGGCACTGCCTTTTCCTATCTGCTAGCTGTAACTTTCTAAAATGCGGCATGGACAGCCTTGTTAACTGGCATCTGAAGGGTTAAATAGAACAAGTTATATTATTTGTATGAATCACAGGATGCTGAACATCTGTTACACTAAAGGAAAAATGTGCCTGCATCAGCTTTTATTAGATAAGGAGTTGTTTTTACCTACTCAGCATAACTGCATATGTAAACTACGCCTTTTGTCTTCCTGTATCCTGTATGTATAAAAAAACGTTTTGTCAAAATAAAGATTAGAGAATATTCCTAAGACCATACTGTGTGTGTGTGTTATTGGGATATCTCTCCAGACGTCTGTCTCTGTGGATGAAGGGGAAGTCACGGTGCATTTGAGGAACTAGAAGTAGAAGCAGATCCTTTCAGCTGGGGGCTCGTCTGGGATAGAGCACACAGGAATTCAGTATGTACGGAAAGTCACTGCCTTAAAGCTTAGGGGAATTCCGATCCTTTCCGAAACTCTCTGTTGCTTCTATCCTGAATCCACTTAAGATAGACTGAAAGGGAAGGTATCTATCTTTAGGGAAGATAGATTTTAAACTGTGGACTTAGTTGAGAAGTCCCCAGAATTAAATAGACTACTGGCCAGATCTAAACAGGAATTCTTTAGGGAAGAATTTAAAAGAGGAATTCTTTAGGGAAGAATTTAATTATTATTAATTATTATGCCAATTTCTACCGCTTCTTATCTGTCGCTTTCTTATGTTCTCTTTTATATTATGATGTTTTGAAGCATTAAGTAATTTTATTAGTGCTGAAGGTAAGCAGCAAGTGATACTGTGAAAACTGTACTAACTTTATTGTGTGTGTCCTTTGAGAACCGTAAGAGGCCCTCACCACTCTGGCGAGGGGAAGCCCGCTGACCCAGAAACTGGTGAACGCAAGTGACGGTTTTAAGGAATAATACTAACAGGCAGTTGAGAAGGAAGTTGAGCATTGACATAAGTCCTCTGTACCCAGTTGACAGGAATTGTCGGAGCCTTTACGGTTCAGGACAGCCAGTCCTGGGGAGAGTTCAGCTCTGTTTCCGTCTCAATTAAGTTACAAGAAATGGGTGCAATACAAGGAAAGGTCTCTCCACCTCCTCCATATGTAGGAGAAACATGTAAGGATTATGTATCCCGGGTCTGTGGGACTGATTACTATTTAGTTACTCCCTGGGTGGATAATATGACAGGATGGACAGAGGGGATGAAGAGTGTAAATCTATTCCCTCAGGAAGGAGCTAATGACACCTTCCATATGGACATGGTTAAGGGGTTATGTTTAGGAGACACTGCTTGTGTTAAATATAGAGGGACGTCCTCTCCCTTTTCTTGTAGATTCTGGTGCTACTAGTAGTACTTTATGTGAGGATTACTATATTGGTCCAAGAGAGAATGCTGAGCCCTCTGTGGGAATTAATGGGATACTTACAAGATCTTATAAAACTCCTCCTCTCTCGATCCAACATCCATACAATCACCAGTCAATGTTCACACACCGTTTCAGGATCATTCCAAATTATCCTGTGACTTTATTAGGGAGAGATTTGTTTGTTCTATTGAGGTTGCAGTTGGGGATTAGTAAGATGGGACACCTACATGTCACATCCTCAGTCATGCTCATCCATGTACCAAACGGTAATTGTTTTTTATATTTGGGATGCAAACCACAGGATCGGCTACTTGATCAGGTTCCTCCTGAGGTTTGCGCAAATACTGACC
Organism: Pyxicephalus adspersus; assembly: GCF_032062135.1. NCBI lineage: Eukaryota > Metazoa > Chordata > Amphibia > Anura > Pyxicephalidae > Pyxicephalus > Pyxicephalus adspersus. The sequence continues at coordinate 25,029,412 of NC_092863.1, forward strand.
AAGATGTTGACCTAATCTCTTAAGCTACATACACACTTCCAATTATTATCGTTGGAAAACGAACGACGAACGTTCATGCACGATATACACGAACGATCGTATAGCACCGATCCTGCACATAGAGTTAACGACACGATCGTTCGTAGATATTGTACACACAATAGATACGATCGTTTGAGCGATAGAGGAACTATGTGCACGACAGGAAAGTGAACGGACGTTCGTTCATCACGCATGCTCTGAACATGGACGATCAACGAACGACCGTACACACGAACGATGTTCAACGATCGTCGTCCAATCCGATCCGTCGGTCCGGTCGTTCGTTTCCAGCGACTTTCCTCGTTCGTCGGCGTCGTTGGTTACTTTTTTACGAACGATTTTTTGCCCAATCGATCGTTCGTCGTTCGATTGGAACGATAAAAATTGGAAGTGTGTACGCACCTTTAGAGGCAATGCTTAAGCCCGGCACTGCACCTGTTTATATTAAACAATACCCACTTTCCCCAAAAAAAGAAAAGGGAATTGAGCCTATGTTGATGGAATTCATAGGGACAGGGGTTATTGAGGAAATTATTTCCCCTTATAATACACCTATCAACCCAGTTAAAAAGACTGACAATACCTTTAGGTTTGTCCAGGATCTTAGAGCAGTAAATGCTCAGATCATACCCATAGCCCCTGTGGTTCCAGACGTGCCATCTCTGCTATCAGCTATTCCTGCCCATGCAGAGTTTTTCTTTGTTATTGATTTAAAGAATGCATTTTTTCTGTCCCAGTTGACAAGGAGACACGGCCACTCTTTGCCTTCACATTTAAACATCGCCAGTATACTTGGTGTAGAATGCCTCAGGGTTGTGTAGACTCTCCGGTAGTCTACTCCATTGTCCTCCAGGCTACACTGCGCCCTTGGACTGCCCCTCATGGTTCTGTCCTTCTACAATATGTGGACGATCGCCTCATATGTAGTTCTACTCGGGAGGCCTGCCAGACAGACTGTGTTAGTTTATTTCTGTGGTTATGTGAATGTGGTCACAAAGTTTCAAGGAAAAAATTACAATTGTGTACGGAAAGTGTTGATTATTTGGGTTTTGTTCTCAGTAAAGGTGAGAGGAAAATCAGCAATGCCAGAATTACTGCCGTACTGGGTCTGCCCTGCTCATAAACCAAGAAAGATATGTTAACCTTTCTTGGCATGATTGGTTACTGCCGCCAATGGATAGCTGATTGTTCTTTCTATGATAATATTCTGAGACAAGACATTAAGACTGATATGCCTGATTATATTAAATGGTCTGATGAAATGTTACAAGCTTTTAGTCATTTGAAATGTGCAATGGTTTCAAGTCCTGGCTTGGGCCTACCCGACTATGGCGTGATGTTTTACTTACTTGCCAGGGATAATTGTAAAACCATGGCAGGAGTCCTGGCGCAAGAACATGGAGGCAAATTTCGCCCTGTTGCCTTTTTTTCAAAAGTGGTTCCGGTACAGGTTCAGGGCATGCCTGCGTGTCTCAGGAGTTTGGCAGCCTGTGCCATGACCGCTGAGATGGCCACGCCTATCACCCTAGGTCATCCTACCACTCTGCATACCTCACACAATGTTCAGGCCCTATTGAAAAACATACATACACAACATATGTCAGCACAAAGACTGAGTGGATATGAAGTTTTGTTGCTATCTAACCCCCAACTTCATAATAAATACTCAGCACCCACATTCGGTCCAATGACTATACTAAATGCCCTACGTGGATATAAGGGAGAGCAGAATGATTTGCTTCCTCCCCATGAATGTACTGAACTCATACATGAACACACCTC
>NC_092863.1:25031715-25035865 GCF_032062135.1 Pyxicephalus adspersus
TATTGCTAAGCCTCCAGGATTTGGCTACAAGTAGTGACAAGTTAGAATGGCAGTTGGTAGGTGCAGTACAAGACCCTGATACGGGTCTTATCTGCAAAGAGGGGAAACCATGTATTCCAGTTGCAAGCGCCCCAATTTTAATTGCACAATATCATGGTCTTGGCCATAGGGGAGCACAGGCAACCACTGACCTCATTAGAGGAGATTTTTTTATACCAAGCCTTAGATCAAAGGTATAATCCTTTGTTTCAAGATGTATTGTATGTCTCAGAAACAACCCAAATACCTCAAAGAAGGCCCAACATCAGCATCTGAATTACCCGACTTCGCCATTCACTCACTTACAAATTGACTTTACCCATATCCCAAACACAGGAAGAAAGCAGGAGTATGCCTTTGTGATTGTGAATATGTTCTCTAGATGGCCAGAGGATGTTCCTACTACCACACAAATAGTGGTAAAGATTCTGTTACAAGAGATCATCCCCAGATGGGGATGACCTGTTTAAATTAACTCAGGCAATGGCCCAGCTTTTGCTTCCAGGGTATGTAAGGAGCTTTCCAAAGCCCTTAGGATTGACTGGAAATAAACAAATACAGAAAAAATAAGGAAAATTACTGGAGGCACGTTTACTAATTGGAAAAAGTTTTTGCCTGTAGCTCTAGCAGAAATTAGGATGCAGCCTAACAAGAATACTGGCTAGTCACCATTTGAGGTCCTATTGGGAAGACCCTTCCCCTCCCCTTGGGGTCCAAAGGCCCCCGTGATAGAAAAAGGGGATTCAGAAGTAGTATAGGCAGAATATGTGAGGAAACATGTAGAAACTTTAGATCAAGTTGAAAAAGATGTTGCTCGTGCCTCTCCTTTATCTTCACAGGAATCTACGCATCCTTTCCAACCAAGAGACAAGGTCATAGTCCAGCGCCTGGCAAAAGGACGAAAACAGACTGAGTTCCCATGTGGACCACCCACCCGAGTGGTAGCAGTCACCAGAACAGCAATTCTCACAGAAGAGGCTCCCATCTGGATTCACGCTTGTAGAGTAAAAAGCTTCCCTGAGGCTTCAGGTGTGAAATCTCTGAACAAAGAGGGGAGCTCAGAAGAAGTCTCCCTGAAAAGTGCCTTGCCACAGGCTGAAGATGCCTGTGTATTCTGGGAGCCCACAATATTCTGGGAGATTTGTTTGTCTGTTGATAATTATAAATCTTTGTGTTTTCTTGCCAATTTGGCTTAATTACTACTTGTATCTTTTATCCAGAGGATTAATAATTAATAATAATGATTCAGTATCTAAAAGAGCTCAGGAGCAAGATTCCTTTGCTCCCGGCCCCTTTTATTCTGAACAGAATAGTATAGTCAGGATGGCAAATATATATGATTATAATGACACCTGTAAAAAAGAATAGTAGGATTGCTAGCTCCCTGAATAATTCCATGAGTTGTAATAAGACCATTGTGACTCCCAGTTTTATCTATAATATAATGCTCCCTAAGGGATGTTTTTTGTCATGTGGTAACAGCGTTTACAATTATATTCCTGCCAATGTTATTGGAGGTCCCTGTGCATTATCCAGTCTGACTTTGGCCCTTCCCAGTCGACCCCCTATCAGGAGAGCTTACAGATCGGTTACCAAGACTTTATCAGAAAACTATGACTCTACTCTAACCCTTCTCAGCCGTGCAGAATATACAAGTTTGGGGGCCAAACTTGTATATATAATATATAATATATAATACTCGTACTATAAATTCTATTGCATGTGACCTGGCTACATTTCTGAATCATTCTTCTACCGCCTTATGAAACATGCTTTTAGATCTACAAGAAGTAAGAGGAGCAGTGCTAGAAACTAGATTTGCTGTGGATTATTTGTTACTTAAACATAATGTAGGGTGTCAAGATTTTAAAGGAATGTGTTGCTTTAATTTATCTGACCATTCCAGATCAATCCAGTCCCATATTCAAGCGTTACATGAAATTGTCAATAATATCGAGAAGGATGTTGGTTCATCCTCCTGGTGGGACTGGTTATTGAGATGGCTGCTGGATTTGAGTTGGTTAAGAACATTATTTATCAGTATTGTAATTACAATTGCTTCCTTGATTATCCTATGTTGTTGTATCCAATGTATCCCTTCCCTCATACAGATATTCTGCACAATGTGTCCAAAACCCACAGATCCTGGACAAAAATATGCTACTTACCTCCCTATGATCGAAAGAAGATAAGTCATATTCATGACTTAAGAGGGGATTGAAGGGTTAAATAGAACAAGTTATATTGTTTGTATGAATAACAGGATGCTGAACATCTGTTACACTAAAGGAAAAATGTGCCTGCATCAGCTTTTATTAGATAAGGAGCTGTTTTTACCTACTCAGCATTACTGCATATGTAAACTAAGCCTTTTGTCTTCCTGTATCCTGTATGTATAAAAAACTGTTTTGTCAAAATAAAGATTAGAGAATATTCCTAAGACCATACTGTGTGTGTGTGTTACTGGGATATCTCTCCAGACGTCTGTCTCTGTGGATGAAGGAGAAGTCAGGGTGCATTCAAGGAACTAGAAGTAGAAGCAGATCCTTTCAGCATCTACAGCTGGGTACTGGGTACTGGGCAGGCGGCAGCATCACTAACAGCAGGAGGAAGGGGTGGTGGGCTCTGGAACAAACTGTGGACGGCATTAGTATCTGGCATCTAGAGTTAAGGATGGCATTAGAGGTTGAGGCCATCACCTATATGGACAGTGTAGAAGCTGTAGCTATTGGAGACACTTAATGAATGAACGAGATTCCAATCCGTACCTACTATGTAGCGAAACCACATAAAACAGAACGGTGGGCCCTGAGACGGAGCAAGGCGGCAGCAGTAACAACAGAAGAAGGAGGCGGTGGGCCCTGGGACAAAGTTTGGACGGCATTAGTAACTGGCATCTGGAGTTGGGTACTGGGCAGGCGGCAGCATCAGTGAAAGCAGGAGGAGGAGGTGGTGGGCCCTGAGAAGTGTGGATGGCATGGTTAACTGGCATCTAGAGCTGGGTACTGGGAGGAGGAGGCGGTGGGCCCTGAGACGGAGCAAGGATGGCATTAGTGGTTGAGGCCATCACCTATATGGACAGTGTACAAGCTGTAGCTAGTGGAGACATTGCTTTGTAGGGGACTGCCTTTGCCTGTCTACTACCTGTAACTTTCTAAAATGCAGCACGGACAGCCCTGTTAACTGGCATCTACAGCTGGGTACTGGGTACTGGGCAGGCGAGAGCAGTAACAGCAGGAAGAAGGGGTGGTGGGCTCTGGAACAAAGTGTGGATGGCATTAGTATCTGGCATCTAGAGTTTTGTACTGGGCAGGTGGCAGCATCATTTACAGCAGGTGGAGGAGGAGGCGGTGGGCTCTGAGACAGCGTGTGGATGGCATTAGCATCTGGCATTTACAGTCAGGTACTGGGCAGGTGGCAGCATCATTTACAGCAGGAGGAGGAGGTGGTGGGCTCTGGGATGTAGTGTGGATGGCATTAGTATCTGGCATCTACAGTTGGGTACTGGGCAGGTGGCAGCATCAGTTACAGCAAGAGGAGGAGGTGATGGGCTCTGAAACCGAGTGTGGATGGCATTAGTATCTGGCATCTACAGTTGGGTACTGGGCCGGTGGCAGCATCAGTTACACCAAGAGGAGGAGGCGGTGGGCTCTGAGACGGAGTGTGGATGGCATTAGTATCTGTCATCTACAGTCAGGTACTGGGCAGGTGGCAGCATCAGTTACAGGAAGAGGAGGAGGCGGTGGGCTCTGAGATGGAGTGTGGACGGCATTAGTATCTGGCATCTATAGTCGGGTACTGGGCAGGTGGCAGCAAACCCCCAACCCTGGCTCAACAATCACACCAAACAGCTACAAAAGTCTGTTCGTTCAGCCGAGCGCAAGTGGAGGAAATCTGGCCTCAGCGCTGACTTCATGGACTACAAAGCCAAGCTTCAAAGCTTTAACACAGAGCTCACTGTCACCAAACAAAATTATTTCTCCACAGTCATTTCCTCTCAAGCCTCCAACCCACGCAATCTATACTCTACAATTGACTCCCTCCTAAACCCCACACCTGCTCCCCCCACAACATCCTTCTCTGCCCAAGACATTGCCACCTACTTTAGAGA
>NC_092863.1:25037814-25038478 GCF_032062135.1 Pyxicephalus adspersus
TATTATTATTAATAATAATAATATTATTAATCAGTTATAGCAAGAGGAGGAGGTGGTGGTCTCTGAGAGGGAGCGTGGACGGCATTAGTATCTGTCATCTAAAGTCAGGTACTAGGCAGGCGGTAGCATCATTTACAGCAGGAGGAGGCGGTGGGCTCTGAGACGGAGTGTGGATGGCATTAGGTGGCAGCTAACTGAGACATAAATGGAATAATGAAAATCACACTTTCCATACCTACTATCTAGTGAAACCACATAAAAGGGAACGGACTTGGTGGAATACGCGGGGAAATACATAAATTTTTATAATTTGTGGATATCTAGCAAGTGCTATCACAGGTAAATATCTGTATTTGTTTCACATAAATACATACATTTTTATGGGTTTTAGGATAATACCAAGTGCTATCAGAATATAATATCTGTATTTTTTGGGGAAAAATATATGATTTTTTATGGCCTTCTGGATAGATACCAACTACCAAGTGCTATCAGAATTAAATGTCTGTATTGTTTGTAGAGTAATACATCAATTTTTATTGCTTTAGGGATATATAGCAAAGTGGGATAAAGATCTGTATTTTCTGTATAGAAATATAGAATTTTTTATGGTCTTTTGGATCGATACCAAGTGCTATCAGAATTAAATATCTGGATTTTTGGT
>NC_092863.1:25039028-25110734 GCF_032062135.1 Pyxicephalus adspersus
TTTTTTTATAGAAAAACAGAAATTTTGCTGTTTATTTTGAGAGATAGCAAGTAGTATCAGAATGAGATATCTGTATTTTTTTTACAGAAAAACATACATTTTCAGTTTATTTTAATAGATTGCAAGAGTTATCATAAGTTATGCTAACTCTTACAATCTATCAAAATAAACAGAAAAATTTCTGTATTTCTGTAAAAAAAATACAGATATTTAATTTTGATATCACTTGCTATCTATCAAAATAAACAGAAACATTTCTGTTTTGCTATTAAAAAAATACAGATATTTAATTCAGGCTACAACTTGCTATCTATCAAAATAAACAGAAAAAAATTCTGTATTTCTGTAAAAAAATTCAGATATTTCATTCTGATACCACTTGCTAGCTATTAAAATAAACTGAAAAATTTCTGTATTTCTGTAAAAAAATACAGATATTTAATTCTGATACCACTTGCTATATATGAAAATAAACAGAAAAATGTAAAAAAATGTAAAAAAAAATACAGAAAAACACATACAAAAATACATAAAAACTGTTAAAAAAAATAAAAATGAATTTTATAGTAATTTATTGATTGTTTGTGTTTTTTTAACTAATTTTTTTTTACAGGTTTTCCCACAATGACAATTTGATTCCCGCCGCTGTGCAGCCGTGGGAATCCTGTCATTGCGGGATCTCAGGGCACTATAAGTAATAAATGGGGACTTATTCCCTATTCATCACCTGTGAAACTCATCACCTGAGAAACTCTATCCAAGAATACATAGTACAGCGCTGCAGCAGCAATCGCGGTTGCCGTGCTGTGCTTCTACTATGAATTCTTGGATAGAGTTTGTCTATCTAAGGATACAGGACACTACAGGTGATGAATGGGAACAAGTCCCCATTCGTCCCCTGTAGTGCCCAGATATCGTAGTGCAACTGCAGAGGCAATCTGCAGTTCAGTTTCCGACGTGAGGTCACATGGGAAACTGAACTGCAAATTACCTCTGCAGTTCTACTACAATGTCTGGGAAACTCTATCTAAGAATACATAGTACAGCGCTGCAACAGCAATCGCTGTTGTCGTGCTGTGCTTCTACTATGTATTCTTGGATAGAGTTTCTCTATCTAAGAATACATAACACTACAGGTGATGAATAGGGACATGTCAGTGGAACTGCAGAGGTCTGCAGTTCAGTTTCCCACGTGACGTCACGTCGGAGACTGAACTGCAGATTACCTCTGCAGTTCCACTACGATCTCTGGGCACTACAGGGGATGAATGGGGACTTGCTGTGCTTGGGGACGTGCTGTGCTTGTCCGCATTCATCACCTGTAGTGCCCTGTATTCTTAGATAGAGAAACTCCATAAGAATTCATAGTACAGCCCTGCAATGGCAATCGCAGTTGCCGTGCTGTGCTTCTGCTATGTATTCTTAGAGTTTCTTTATCTAAGAATACAGGACAGTTCAGGTGATAAATAGGAACAAGGGAATGCAGTACATTGCGTTAAAGAGGGCACGATTTGGCGTGAAAACGTATATGCTGTGTGAATCCTCATTTGGCTACATTTTGAATACAGTACTTTACACTGGAAAAGGGACACAGTTCAACCCCAGATACAACCATTATGGATTGGCAACATCTTCAGTGCTTATCCCTCATTAAGCCACTGCTAGATCAGGGCTATTGTGTCACAACTGACAATTTCTACACTGAATGCTGAGCTTTATGAGTCCTTCTGCAACACAGAACAGATGCCTATGGAACCGTTAGGGCTAACTGGCGCAACCTGCCATTAATGTTTGCAAAAGGAAAGCTGAAGGCAGGGGAATTTGTTGCCTGACAGAAAGGCAAGATGATGGCCCTGGGATGGCGTGACAAGAAAGATGTGTGCCTGATAAGTACTATCCATAATGCCTCCACTGTTCAGGTACACACAAAACGTGGGAAAGAAGTGATGAAGGCACAGGTGGTGATTAACTACAACAACACCATGGGAGGTGTCGACAGAGCTGACCAAGCCATGACATTCTACCCAGCGATGAGGAAACAGCAAAGGAAGTACTACAAGAAGATTTTCAGGCATCTAGTTGAGCAGTGCCTATGGAATGCTTACATTCTGTACAGAAAAAATAGTCAGAGGCCTTCATTTTGCAAGTTTTCGAATCCATAGTCAAGAACCACCAAACACCATCAGTGGCTATGAATAGACCTGGACGTCGTGCTTCCACCGTTGTCAACCCAGAATGCCTGACTGGTTGTCACTTCATTGAATACATCCCACCTACCCAGAAAGGCAGCACCTACAAGGATGTGCATGGTTTGCTGCTCAAAGACCGATGACAGAGGAAGGAAGAAACGCAAAGAAACCAGGTTTTACTGTCCTGACTGTGATGTTGGACTTTGTGCAGCACCCTGCTTCTTTGTTTGGACAAATTTCAGTGAACATTTTTAATAAAATAAATTACATTGTTGTGGTCTATTATTTCATATTATAATTATTTATTATAATAAAATTTATGATTATAATATATTAAATAAGTATAATTATTATACCTGGGACTTAATCCTAAGAAATACAGGCCCATAATATAAACAAAAATTTCTATGCAAAAAAAATAGGATCACTTTTTGCATCAAAAAACTGACAGAATTTGAAGGCTAGTGGGGTTGGGGCAGTGACATTGCTATAAGCAATCTGGATTTCAGCTCTGCTATTTTCCTTTGTGAACACATAGCTAAGAAAAGTGTTAAGTAAAACCACCTTTTTTTTATCCCCAGTTACCAACCCAGAGACATCCTTTAATGCTTTAATCCTACATGCTCTTATCTGATCTTTTTGCTATTAATATAGTTTCAAAAATTTTGAGGGTTTGCCTTACTTTCCTTTACAATTTGTCTTTCATTTTAAAGTTTTGCATATTTTATCTCCTTTTTACATCTTTTTGGTATATTCTTTAAAATTTTTGAAATGATAACAGTGATCCTTCATTTTTATATTTTTGGAATGCCCCTTTCTTATTCTTTATGGCTTTTTGAAAATTGCTGTGAGCCACATAGGGTTTCATTTTAGCCCCTTTAATTTATTACCCATTGGAATTTATTTTTCGGTGTGTTTGTATAGAACAGACTTGAAACATTCCCATTTGTGTTCATTGTTCTTTGAGGACAATTTCTCTCCCAGTCCAAGTCACAGAAAGCAGCCCTTAATGATGAAAAATTTGCTCTCTTAAAATTGAATGTTTTTATCTTTACTGTTTGTGCTTCCTGTGTACAGCCTACATTAACCTCGCTGGCGGTATTCCTGGGTGTGGCTCAGGGGTACCAAAAGCAGCAACCTCTCGCCACACTCGGGGTGTAATTCCAAGGGAGTATTTAAACCTTACCTTGTTCCCGTGGTGTCTGCGGCATCCTCCAGCGGTTCCCAGCATCTTCTTCTCTGGCCTGTGAACATTAGGGACGCAAGGCCAGGGAACGCAGATGCAAGCTTCCGGCTGGGGAGTGGGACCATGAGGCTGAAATTTTAAAATAATAAGTATTTTTAAATGTACCGTTTTGATATTTAAAAATACTTATTATTCAGAGTGCCAGGGAGGTTAAATTAAATCTTAATATGATCACTGCTACCCAGATTCTCTTGTATATACACAATGGTTAAAAGCTCCGCATTGATAGAAAATACTCCTGCAGATTATCATTTCTAGTTGAGGATTCTATAAACAGTACCATAAAACTATTCATTACAGGTTGACAATCCAAAATCTGGCCATTGATAATCCGTTTACTTCACTTTCCCCACATGAATTTCAGATCGCATATTCAATATAGGGACTGCAGTACACTGTTTGGCCACTAATTTTTGGCGCTGTTCTGCAGAAACGCTTGCTAAACTAAATACACGCTGAGACGTCCCTGCTGCCTGCTACTTGGAACTGTGCCATATGTCTGTGGGTGCTGCGAGAGGAAGGCTAGAGGAATTTCTCCTGGAGCCAGCGTTCCGGGCACTGCCATCTTTGTCTTCTTTTCCTGGTTCTTCATCCTACATCACCCGACCCAGGCGCAAGACAGTGTGACGTAGGATGAAAAAAAAAAAACTGCAATTTTTCTCCTAGAGCAAAAAAGGCTCCTTCTGCGCATGTCCGAGAGTCTCGGGCATGCGTATAAGGAGCGCCCAAGAGCCTTTGCGCTCCCAATCATTTTTTTATTAGGGGGCGGTGCTGCAACCTTTTTTTTAAAAAAAGGGTGTTGCACCAAAAAAAAAAAAAAGATTTTTTACCCTACTGGGTGGAGAACCCTTTTATGTAAAGGGAAAATTCTGAGTATAGGTACACTTTACCTTTTCATGGTAATTAACATGTCATTAGTTTAATGGCATTTTTTGCTGGGAAGCCAATAACGTACCAAACATTGGTAGACATACAAACTTCAGGCAGATAGGGTTCTGTCTAAGATTTAAACCTGTGACCTTAGTGCTCCTTAGAGAAGAGCTAGACTCTGTTTTCTTCTATTTATTTCGCCTGTAAAGTTTATTTAAGGAGATTATTAGGATGAACAGTATATTCGGTAGTGAATTGAGAAGTATCAATGTATATGTGGATTGTGTAATATTCCTGGAATAACACCATGAGTTCTCTGTAACTTCACTGACATAAGATGACGTCATTGTTTGCCCAGACATTCCCTCCCCTGCTCCTATTACCAAACAGGAATGGACGTGTTCAAGTATCACGTGTCAATCCCACGCACCAGTATTCTATATGTACCAACAGGAGTTAAACTGATCACGGCTGACTGTTACAGGAACAGGGTGTGAGATGTTTTGCCTCCCCCTCATCGTGACGTTTTCAGCAGGCTCCTCCCTCTCGCTGGCTTTGCTCTTTCATCTGTCATTGGGGTAGTGTCGGCTGGCAGTTTCAGTAGTGAGCGGATAGTCTGTCCCTCGGCCGGAGGGTCACCTGACCAGGAAGATGGTGCTTATCACAGATGGTGAGTTGGATAGGTGAATGAGAAGCCGCATATATATGGCAACCAATTTAGATGCGATTCCTGAAATGTTCCACGCTGAAAATGATAACTTTGTGGCTGCTGTGCAATGAATCCACTAACACGCAGTGTACAGCGTGTGAATTAGTGAATAGTTATATATTGGTCACAGTGTCTATTCATAGCCTTTACAGTTTAATATCATGGAGAGATACACGATTAGGGTCAAGGTAGCTTCTGTTTGGAATCAATTGTAAAATAGTTACAGAAAACTTCCAATTGTGTGAAAATTTAATTGTATAATTATAACAACATGGATGAAAGATTGAGGTGACCGATTATGAGAGTGAAAAAGTAGTGCAAAACTAATTTGTGCGCACACATCTTGTGTCCACCATATCACACTTGTCTGTCACTAGAGGGGGGGGGGGGGGTTATATATCTATTTATTTTTATGAATGTATAATTGTTTTTATTAATATTTTCCATTTTGTTTGTTATATATATTATATATAAAATGCAGTCCTGGGTGGAATGTTTTTTGTCTGCTGTTACATAAAATGTATATGAATTATAAGAATGCTATGTTCTTATGTTTTATCAATATGATAAAGAAATGTGTTTCACAATAAAGCCATTTGTTACAAACACTGCCTGATGGGGAGACAGCCAGATTCTCAAGGGTATTTTATTTTTATATATATATTGGGAGTCCTGATTCTGGAAGAATCCATTCAAAAATAAAATTGTATACCAAGTGAATTGTCTGGTGAACTAGAATGGAGTCTGTTTATATTTTTTTCCACTAAACTTCATGTTGGCTTCTATTAGAAATGTGTGAATCACCCTTTTACTCATGATTAGTACATCGTCAAATTGAATTCACTTTAAAATGTGAATGTGAATTTTGGGTAAAAGTTGGGTGTCTCTTGGGTGAAATTTTTTTTAAAAAATTTCTTTTAAGTTTTAGATAAAGTAGGGAAGATTTAGACCTTCTGCAACATTTTTAAGTTCCAAGGATAAATTGTTTGATCACTTTTTCACTTAGGGAGTCAAAAAAAATCTCCTTAATGGATTGAAGACAGCAACATTAACACAAACCAAAAATAACCCTTCCTTGCTCTTTACTTCACTGATCACAAAAAAAACTTCAATAGTGGTTCTTATTCCTTCTGCTATACAGAGCTGTATTGGAGATGTCCTAACCTCACCCTCCCACCCCCACGCCATTGATTATGCTAACCATATTTTACCAAACCGGAAGTGACTGTAATTCCCTAAAAGCAAATCGGACAGAAATAAAAGTACTTGAAAGCCAAAACCCCTGTCAAGTTTGCATTTGTTTGTGTTCCTGTTGCAAATTTTTCCATTTTTATCTGGTGACACTGTTGTTTGCAGGACGGGAAGTCTTATGGAAATCTCCTAATCACAATAATTTTGTGATTTTTAATGGAGAAATTGGTTGACTGCTGACATCTGCTGTAAAATATACATTGTAAATAATACTTTTCCTATAATCATTTGTAACAATGTGTGTGTGTGTATATATATATATATATGTATGTGTGTGTGTGTGTATGTATGTATGTGTATATATATATATATATATTAAAATTCTTTGAAGCTGGGGGGCTGAAATTGTAGTAACTAGTATCTATGAGGGTCCCCTGTGCACCCTGAAAATTACAGGTCATTGTGACATACAGTTTAGGAGATATGGAGGTTTGTACACAAAGCTGTGAGGATGCAGAATTCACACGCAGAGCTAGACGTGGATACATCTCACAGGCAGAGCTCATGCTATGAGATGGGGGTGGGGCTGCCTGTGTCTCCTTCACATGAAGGCTGAACTGTGTGCCTCACCTCTCATCGGCAGCAGCAATCCTCTGAACGGATAACACAGAGCACAGATGGCACAGAGCAGCCTGAGATCTGTGCATGTGAGGATGAGAGCTGCCGAGAGCTGGGCGGGGTATTCAAATCAGCCGGGCGGAGCAACCGGCTGAAAACCTCTGGGGAGAACTATGCTACATGACTCCAATGGATGACAAAAACGGACTTCTAAGCTCTCTTCTCTATCTACTAAAAAAGAAGAGATCCTTAAACTGTTTGGCAGTTTGGTGATGGACTAGGTTAGAAGTTAGGTTTAGTGACTATATCTAGACTATTGACTATTGTTGACTATTGTTGCCAATATGAACATCTGTTGCCATTTTGTAAGGATAACAGCAAAGAAGTAGTTCTGGGTAAGGATTGAAGAATAAAGCCAGAGGAACAAACCAAAGGGGAAGGAGGTGGAGAGGTTGAGGCTGAAAAAAAGGAAAACACTATGGGAATTATTAGGAAGTCATAGTAAGAGCAGGACACGGTGTTGGGGTACTGCAGTTTACTTGAAAATTAAGAGTGAGGCATCTGGTCCTAATTTAAGACCTGTACAGTGCACATCTTGTCACCACTGTAATATAAAATTTGTAGCTGAACAGAGTTTGCACTTACATGTAGCAGTGTAGTACATACATGTCAATGTAACCTAAATGACCTATATGTTTCCTTTCTATCTGATAATTTAAAAAATGCTGAGCCTTATGGCTTTTATACCTTGCAGGAGTAGTGTTTACTAATTGTGTTGCGATCTGATGGTTTTATAGGCATTTTCATGCATTGTACCTATCATTTTATTTTGCACTAGTGTCCAGTGACCTGACCACGCAGGAACGAGAGGAACTGGAGAACATCCAACGCCGCAAACAGAAATTGCTGGAAGATATACAGGTAAATGTCCTCTGTGTTACCCTCAGAAAACTGTCCAGTCCCCGTCAGATAAATGTCTGTATTGATGCTGTATCTAATGTCTGTAGTATACTTCCACCAGTGACCTAAATAGATGTACCTTTGGAAATGTGCATGATATAGAGTTAGTTTACTGGCAGTTGATTTGCCTTCTCTTAATATACACTTAAAGAGAAAGTAAACTCAAACTGGCCAAAACAAAAAAAAAATACACTTACTTAAATCCTGCAGAGCAGTCGATCGATGCGGAGGTTTCTTCCATCGGGTCCCGGTATCTATCTTTGGGCCATCTTCTCCCCTTCTTCTGAGTTCTTCTTCCTATGTCACCCAATGCAGGCATGAGATCGGGTGATGTAGTTTGGGAAAAAAATGCATGCATGTGTGAAATCGGCTTTTTTTCCCTTTTGACTAAAGGGCAAAAGGAGCACCCAAGAGCCTCCCGGGATGCATGACGTAGGTATCCCCGGTGGCTTTGCACTCCCATTCTTTTTAATTAGGGAATTAAGGGGGTGCTGCTGCACCTTTTTTTTTAACAAAAGAAAAGGGTGTTGCACTTAAAAAAACAAAAAAAAAAACAGAATGTTTACCTTACATAAAAGGGTTGTGTACCCTTTTATGTAAAGTGAAAATTCTGAGTTTAGGTATGCTTTAAGGAAAGAGAGTCTAAAATCTAACAAGAGGCAGATATATACACGAACAATAATGTAGTTCTTTATTCATCTATACATCCTCAATGTATTTTGTTTTTTATAAACCGTGTAGGTGCCAGAACCCAACTTTGTATTTGTCTCTTGCCGTCATTATACAACAGAGCATCAACTTGGATAGGGAGTAGCCGTACAAGGATCCTCATAGCTGTAGTGCATTGGACATGCTGAAAGGAGAAGAGAGCAAAGTACAAAAAATGGTCTGCTTCATTTTCTTTATAGGCAAGGACCTGTAAGTGTTGCTGCACTGCAATACTGAAAGATCAGGCCTGCAAGAGAGGGGTGTGTTTTACCTACCTGTGCAAATCGCTCTGCCTAAAAAAAGGCAATCATTATTGATAGTAAAAACACAAAATAGGATATCTGGAAAAAAAAATGTAACATTAAAATGACATTATTAGAATTTCCTTTTATAGTGACTTTAGCTATATTAAAAAAAATATGGTGTTTACCTCTCCTAAATTGTAAGGCCTCCATTGACCAAATAACAGGGGTGCATTGATCTGGAATTCCATGCATTTGTTAAGTGAATGTATTCTTTTCTTTGCAAGAATGCAGTAGTAGTCCGCCTTATTACCTGTAGATTCATGCTGATCTTGGTATGTAGATAATGCTAGAGGAGATTTGAAAAAGTACAAAGCTGAATCAGAAGCTAGAAAATCCTCACACTGCAGTCCTATCTTTACTAAAGGGGACAGTGGACAGCACAGTGACGTGAACACATTTCATGAGGCTAGCAATCAGAGACACACTGCAGGTATACAAATCTAGGGGGGTGATGGTACAGGTATGTCACTTCAAGTTAAGGTCCACTTTAATTATTTTGAACTCCCTATGGAAGTAAACTGTGTATTGTGTTGTATTTAACTCCAGAAATCTGCTATCCCATTTGCTGGTATGGTGTATGAGGCTAGTTTGGAGAACACCATAACTTGCCTTTCTAAGCACTCTAAGTCTCCAAACCCACTCTGCTCAACTTCTACTTCACATATAGTGATTATGATGATAATCCTGGATGTGTATGTTTTAGATTCATGTATTGTAAAGCTCCATAAACAAGATGATCTGGGTCCCCCTTGTCCTCCTTTGTCATGTCATTTTACAGTCTTCACACATTTATTACTGTGCAATGCTGCAATTGGCTAATTAAAATATACCCTAATAATGATGTGATGTTGGACGCAATGGTAACTAGGTAAAAGGTTCCCTTTCAATCCTTTGAAATTAAATGCCCTTCTACTACCTAGAAAGACCTACAAAACTAGTTATGATTTATTACAACTACATTTTAAAATAGATCTGAATCCAACGGCTTATTATTCTGATTATTGACATGTCTGATAAGCTTGCTCCATTCCAATTGTAATCTGTAGCAAGGGAGGTCTAAGAAGAGGAAGCACTGTTCTCAGTGGCATTGTACAATAAATGAAAACAGTGATGGGAAGAAAAGCAGCTATAGCAAGCCTTGTGTAAATGTTCATCATTTGCAGCCTGACTTGTCTCATATGATTAGTCTGTGCATTAAGATGTGTAGAGGGTTCTAGGCTGTGTCTGCAAACTGTATGCAAAGTTCATCATACTGACCAGCCTAGGGTAGATCTACTTCCCACACCCTAGCACTTTCTGTTTACTTGCTGCCTAATTTATTCCACCCTGTCGGTGTTGTAATGCTCTGGCTAATCTGTGTATATGCATTCTTTTTATGCTATATCAGTTTATACTGCTCTGTCATCATTAAATGTAAGGGCACCTGCTGGAGTACTAATATGATGTCTTTCACTTTAAAAACATCAGACCACATAACTAAAATTACATCATTTTTTTATTGTAAAATCAGTGACCAGTTTCAAAGAAAAAGCCCTGTATAGATGACATGGTATGTGTTCAGTTCCAGGTTTTATTGAGGTCATGTAAGGTGATGTTCTGGCTGCTACTAGTGTACATGGACATTCACATTTATACTTTCATAGGGTCAGGAAAAAATGATTTTTAGCTAAAATGGAAAGCTAGATAATTTGCTATCAAACAATATAAAATCGAGTCAGTGGCAGACAATTGCAAAATGTTCTTGATAATAATTACAGGTTGACAATCGAAAATCCAGCCATCGATAATCCGGTACTTTCAGTTTCCCGGGCATTAATTTGGATTGCATTTTCAATACAGGGACTTCAGTACACAGTTTGGCCACTAATGTTTTGATGGCTCTATTCTGCAGAAACAGCTGTTAGGTTTGCTTGCTACACTAAATATACGCTGAGACATCCCTGCTGCCTGCTCCCTGGAACTGTGCCAGATGTCTGCCAGAGGAAGGCTGGCCTGTGTGTGGAGGTGAGTATATAAAAGAAAAATCCCAAATTTTCGAAAAACTGACGCACCTCAGGTCTGGAGTTTGCCGGATTTTTGATTGCCAACTTGTATAAAAATAATGTTTGTTCTGTGGAAGTAATTTCATTTTTTATCCTATTTCAGCGACTTAAAGAAGAAATAGCAGAAGTAACAAATGAAATTGAAAACTTGGGATCCTTGGAGGAGAAGTAAGAAGTGGTTTTCTTTGAAAAGTGTAGTGTCTTTGCAATATACTCCATATTTTTCTGGTGGTCTTTGGAGAGAATCAGCACCTTGATGTCCTGGGCTCATAAATAGTGGGCATAATTTAGGCTGAAAGAGATTCAGTTCCACATCGCCCTCAATTGGGACACATTTTTTTTTCTTTAAAACGCCAAGCTCGCCAAAGTTTTAAAACTTATTTGGGTATTTTTTTGTGTGGTTGGTGAATAAACCTTAGTCCTGAAGCCAACCCCTAAGTAATATATAGAAGATTTTTTTGTTAGGTATGCAGAATACCACAAGAAGAGAGAAAGAGGGCTCTATTGAATTATATTAAAAAAAAGTACAAGAATTGTGTAACACAATTGATATATTGAAAATATACAATCCTATAATAAATCACTTGTAGGACCCTTCCTCCAACTGTATTATATTCATACAGTAAGGAGGGGTCTTTTTTCATCAAAGCTAGACAATGACGTCTACAAATGCTGTTTAGTACATACGGTATGTTACTTTGTCCCAATAACTGGGAAACCTGTAAAGATTGTAATAATAGAAATGGTATAACATTATAGTCAATCTAACCTTATGAAATATTGTTGTTGTATATATCTCACATGTATTCACTTCACATCTTATATACCATAAAGCAGACTTATAATGGTGTCATTGACATTTCTCTGCAATTAATTCTCATATCAATACCATGAAACATGTTTACAAGTAATATACATATACAGGTAATGCAAAAATATTCCAGTATGTTCAATAAATGGGTGAAGAATAATATAAATAAAAATAACTTCGTGTTTGTTAATGCTTAATCACAAATACCAAAGAAAGATAACAAATGCTTGTTTTGAGCGGAATTGGCTGATTGAACAGGTTGTGACCCATTGTGGGGGAAATAAGATTAGAGTTAAACTATGATGATATATATACGTACGACCAAATAAAAAATATCCTAAGATATTACACGAAACATTCTCAAATTTCACTTACTGTGCTTTATGGAGTATGCTGTTTAGGATATCCAATAAACTTTCTTGTAGCTCTTGTAAAATCTGTAATGTATTGTAGTGAATTAATTGGTATTAATATTTTTCATTTTAATATTTTAATGGTACATATAGAATGTCCACTATGGGGCATACCTCTGGTGTAAATAATACGATTCTACAATCTAGGGGTGATAGGAACATGAAAATCATGTGTGCGTATATATATATTAGAGAGAGAGAACGGCATAGGTGTAGAGGTGTGGGTTACAATTATGTTAACCCTTATAGTTGTTTATTTAAATTTCAAGGATATAAACCTACCTCAAATGATTAGGAATGTTCCAACCTTTAGACATGCAGGAGAATTTAACTTTTGGACTATAAAACTAAATATAAAAATGTTTTTAAGAAGGGCTAGAGGTGTTCTAAGTTTCTAACACATTTTTCATAAGCCTTTTGTTAATATACCTTGGTTTTTAAGAAGTGTCCTGTAAGCTTAACCCCCTAACCGCTAAGCCCGTAATTTCTCGCACTAAATATTTTTGCTCTTTTGGTTAACCCCGTATTTTTTCGCCTACACAAAACCTGTGACGCTTTTGGAACAGAAATCTAGAAATCAGTGTAACGCTCAGGTGGTTAATAGAGGGTTGGTGCTGATAACATCCGTTTATACAGAGCGACAAATCTATGTTAATTTTCATTAGACTAAATGATGCACCATGTTGTAAGAGCAGCATGTCAGGAATGGACTCTTCCGTCCATACCTAATGACGTAACTTACAAGCTGAAAAACAAAATGCTCAAAAAGAGGCGCACAAACAATATTCAGAAAGAGATCAAGGAGGACCGCCCATACCTGGTTATCATTCAGTAAAGGGAATCTCGCGCCTGCGTGTTTCATGAATGAGAGCACCGATAGAATATGTTTTAAGTCCTATTGAGTGTTACCTTGTCAGTACGCCACAATTGTCTAACACATAGGGCAATATGGCACCACCTATAGGGAATAAGGAGAATGTTTTTTGGTCACCTTGTGTTCAACAGGCCATCCTTTGCTATGTAAAACAATCAGTATAGTTTACAATACATTATACAGTAAACGGTATATGAGCAATAAACTCTGAAAAGACATATGTATAAATAAACATATATCCATATATTTTTACCTTTACAATATGGTACATCAACATTGAATATTTCATTACTTGTATATAGAACATTAAAGGATATACATTATAGTAGATATGGATGTATAATATTAGTGTGTTTTTGGGGTTCTCAACTTAGGTCGTCCGTCCTCATTTGCCCAGTTCTAGAGGGTAACCTCCAGTTTGGCAAGTCCTGAGCGCCGGGGAAGAACTTTGGCACCCAAACGAGGGATGGGGAGAAAAAAGTGAGGCACCTTCAACGCTGGTGTCCCTCACCCAGTGTGCCTCAATTTAGGGCATTCCCGTCCCTCGAAAGGCGGGTTAAATAAAAGACTACTAATAACCATATACAGTGTTCTCCCCAGAATTTTTTTTCAGCCGGGTGGAAGGAACCTGTAGCCGGGTGGTAAAAAAGGGGTTGTGGCAAAACACAGCAAATTTAGTGTTCCCAGTTGTTTATGTCATGGGTATCCAGTAACAACCTCTTATTGTTTCAGAGTTCTACCTTCTCCCAATTATTTGTTACAACTTTATAATGCCTGCCCCGTTAGTATATCCAATTTTTCTATTCTATGTATTTTGCCACAACTGTCCCATGCCGTGTATTGTGACCCAACTTTCTAGTGTTCTAAGTTTTAAGAGTGTAATCCTTTGTAGTAGTGTACTAGTATAATGAATGTGGTGTAACAAGTTAGGCTTAGCTCATATTAGCAGCAAAAAACATTTACCCCTTCTGAGTGACTTCTGGCAACTGCTAGGTACCTAGGATTGGTAACAGACCATAAGTGCTGGGCACCTAGGATTGGTAACAGGCGGCACCTAGGATTGTTAACAGGCCATAAGTTCTGGGCACCTAGGATTGGTAACAGGCCGTAAATGCTAGGCACCTAGGATTGGTAACAGGCGGTAAGTGCTGGGCTTTTTCAGAGCTAGAAGTTTTTTAAGCAGCAGTGGTTCCTGGCATAAGGAATGGACAAATGTAACCTTACTGCCAGTGTGAATTCAGCCTAACTTCAGATGTGCTCCTGTGTCTATATTTAGTTAAAATGAACTTTTGTGAAAACATTTTTTTTTCACTTGATTAATTTACAAAATTAGCCCAGCAGGCCCATGCTGGCTCAGCTTTCACCTTTTCTCTGATGCTCACTTGTACGTCCAATTTTTTTTCAATTATAAGAAAGCCTCTGAAGGTGCATGCATAGAAGGAGCAGTGCAGAGCCTCTTGGGATGTGACACAAATATCCCAGGAGGCTACGGATTTCCCCTTCGCTCTTTACCGAAATGGAAGTGAAGACTGAAGGGGAGAGGTCCTCTCCACAAAAGTGTAAAAACAAAAAAACAAAAACGCACGTTTTTCCAATACTTAACAGAGAAAGTCACTCTTTAATATAATGTTAAAAATGTGGCGATGCTTTAATAGCATCATGCATGTGATATCAGATAGGGACAAGACAGACAGTGAGCCCCTCTCATCACTGCCCATATTCTATATAAAAACAGTTTGTGACGTTTATCTGCAGTGTGTAATGTCATCGGCAGTGCAGTGTGATAGCTGTATGTGATATTCTGCAGCCTAACAACTCGTTGTGTTTAAACCTTCAGATCTCCTAAACCGTTGGTTGTATTAACTTGAAATTTGAAAATGTGAACTTGAAAGGTACACATGGAGGCATAGGAAACTGAAACTGTAGGTGCAAGTGGGGGACACTTGTGGCTAAACCTTTTTAAAATGTAATTACTATGGCATTATGAGAACATAAATCTCTACCAGCAAAATGTGCTGCCTGCTCTGTTACACATATCTGTCTGCATCTTACCTCAAACCCCAATTTCTCCCAAGAATTAGGAGTTGCAGGGAAACAAAAATATAGGTGGAAGTGGGAGACACTTGTGGCTATCACCTTTCATCACCATGGCATCATTACAACATTAAAAAAAAAATGTTCATCAAAATGCACTTTCTTGTTACACGATTGTACCCTTCCTGTACCTCAACCTCAATAAAATGTAGTGGGCAGTATTCATTTTCTAATGATGCCTTAATGATGAAGTTTTAGGGGATGTTAGTCACAGATGTTCCCCACTTGTACCTATATTTTTGGTTTCTTACACCTCCCCATTCCCCAATTGAAGTTCAGAATGTTAGTTAAGCTGACAGGAATGTGTAACAGGGCAGGGAAGCCAATTTTGATGGGCAGAGTGTTTTATGTTCTAATGATACTGTAGTATTGAGATTGTAAGGGGAGAATGTGTCCGCCACTTGCACCTATATTTTCAGTTTTGTACCCCCACTCTCAGAGAAATTGGTGTACAAAGAAGAGAAGCAGAAACTACTGAGTTTCATAGGTATAGATTTGTGACAGGTAGGAATATATTTAGGGGCCCCACCCCAATGCTCCTTGCTATGTTAGTGGCTCCGGGGTCCCCAATTTGCACTTTTAATTTAGGACTCCTATTTGCACTTTCCTCTGAAACAGCAACCCCAAAGTTCAATTTTCATAACTTTTTTCATTTGTGGCCCCCATATCTTGAAATTCTTTAAAGCTGGGGGGGCTTTAAAGAATTGTAATAACTAGTATCTATGAGGGTCCCCTGTACACCCTGAAAATTACAGGTCATTGTGACATACAGTTTAGTAGATATGGAGGTTTGTACACACAGAGCTGTGAGGATGCAGAATTCACACACAGAGCTAGAGGTGGATACATTTCACAGGCAGATTTTTTTGCAACAGAAATCCGAGCTTGTGCTATGAGATGGGGGTGGGGCTGCCTGTGTCTCCTTCACATGAAGGCTGAACTGTGTGTGCTCACCTCTCATCGGCAGCAATCCTCTGAACGGATGACACAGAGAGCAGATGGCACAGAGCAGCCTCACTGAGATCCGTGCATCCGAGGATGAGAGCTGCCGAGAGCTGGGCGGGGTATTCAAAGCAGCCGGGCGGAGCAACCAGCTAAAACCCTCGGGGGAAAACTATGCATATACTTATGATGTCCTAAACCATGCTTACCATCGTGTGATAAGATGACATACTTCTATCATTGTGTACATTTGTGTCCAAGGTGTCCTGGACATACCGATAAAAAACAAACCATTATAGGAATGTTTTAAAACCTAATGTGTGATTTAAACCTTGGTGGATGTTGACTTAGTTTCTATCTGTAGTAGTTTCCTATTGAAATCCCCACCTCTGGGGTTTTTTGGAACATTGGTTCTAATGCATAGAAATTTATCATATTCTGATTGAAATTATTTTGGGTAGCTACGTAGTATATCCTACTGGTGTAATATTCCTTCCATGTGTACATGTTCATAGATTCTTTTTTTGAAAGCTCTTTTCGTCTTGCCTATGTACTATCCTCCACAATGGCAGGTCAGTAAGTAAATAAGCCCTTCTGTGTTACAATTAACATAGTGTTTAGGGGTAAAAATGTGTCCATTAGGAAATACAATGATTGTGCTTCCCTAATCCAGGGACATTGATTATAATGTCCACAGCAAAAGGTCGGTTGGGGTCTAAGATGGCTAGATGTCAGATGATCCTTTAGAGAGGGGGCTCTTCTATATACAAAATTCGGCCTTCTGTTGATAAATTGGTTGATAAGTGGGTCTGTTCTCAAGATATCCCAGTGTTTGGAGCATATTGCGCGCACTGCTTCATTTTGTTGATCATAGCTTGTAATTATTCTAGTTACATTGTTTCATAGGTTTCTTAGATTGTACTAAAAGTTCCTGTCTATCCAAAGTAAGTACTTTTTGGTATGCTTTTTTGAGTATTTTATTGCTGTAGCCTCTTGTTTTGAGACATAGTTGTAAGGGTTTTGCCTGTTTTAGAAATTCCCGTTGGTCAGAGCATATCCTCTTCAGTCTAAGATACTGGCTTAAGGGTATGCTCTTGACCAGCGGAGCATGGATGGCCACTACTAGCATGAAGAATGGTATTGCCAGCTGTATTTTTTTTTTGTGTACGGCATAATGTTGAATCTGAATTTACATTTATCTTTACATGTAGAAAAGATATGCTAGTTTTACTATATTCCATAGTAAATTTGAGGTTATAAAGATTGCTTTGTAGGTATTGTAAAAATGTTTCTAGTACATGTATTGGGCCAGTCCAAAGAATAAGAACATCATCAATGTATCTTTTTCAATACATGATATGTTGCAAATATGGGGATGTTTTAGTATCCAAAAAGAGGTCTTTTTCCTGTCTACCCAGATATAAATTGGCATAGATCGGGGCACACTTCATTCCCATTGTAGACGCCGTCACCAAAAGTTTTCAGATTGGAACTTTTTCACAGGCATATAAACTTGTTTTACCAAAAATTTTGAATACACCTACTCGTATGAGGTAGATCTCTGTTCTCTTAGCTTATTACTACTAATGAAGAATTTCTAGCAAATAAATTTTACTTCTTATCTTACTAAAACACACTCTCCTACTCTTCAGAGTGTATAACAGCAATAAAGCAAGAACATATGATAGCTAAACTGTGAGCATAGTAAAATATAATGCAGTTAGGCCCCCTGGTGAAATATATATATATACACACACACAAATATATATATATATATATATATATATATATATATATATATATATATATATATATATATATTGCATACTTCACTGTACTTTTTCATAGATTTGCTGCTCTGTATAAACGGATGTTATCAGCAACAACCCTCTATTAAGCTCAGTTGACTCCTCTTAGGAACTAAGGTATATTAACAAAAGGCTTATGAAAAATTTGTTAGAAACTTAGAACACCTCTAGTCCTTCTTAAAAACATTTTTATTTACTTTTAAAAGTCCAAAAGTTAAACTCTCCTGCATCTCCTAGGGTTGGAACATTCCTAATCATTTTGAGGTACGTTTAAATCCTTGAAATTTAAATATACAACTATAAGAGTTAACATAAGTGTAACCCACACATCTACAGTTATGCCTTTTTCTATTTTTATATATTTATATCCTATATACATGATTTTCATATTCTTATCACCCCTAGATTGTACAATTTTAATAACTTAACAACATTAATAGCATAACCTGATCACACCATAGGTATGCCCCCTATTGGACATTCTATATGTCCCAATAAAATAATTAAATGAAAAATATTATTACCAATTAATTTACTACAACACATTACAGATTTTACAGGAGCTACAAGAAAGTTTATTGCATATCCTAAACAGCATACTCCATAAAGCACAGTAAGTGAAATTTGATAATGTTTTGTGTAATATCTTAAGATATTTTACACTTGGTTGTGTGTGTGTATGTATGTTTGTGTGTGTGTATTTATATATATTTAGAGAGAGAGAGAGCGATATGTATGTATATATGTGTATATATATATATATGTATTTATCACCATAGTGTAACTTTAATCTTCTTTCCCCCACAATGGGTTCTCTTTATGTTTAGAACGGTCAACCTGTTAAATCAGCAATTTCCGCTCAAAACAAAAAGTTATATTTCTAGGGTATTTGTGATTAGGTATTACCAAGCACGAAGTAAGTTTCTTTCTTTTTCTTTCTATTATTCTTTATTCTTCACCTATTTATTAAACACATTCGAATATTGTCGCATTAACTGTATATGTATATAAATTTTAAACATGTTTTATGTTATTGATATGACAATGTAATGCCGAGAAATGTCAATAGGACACCATTATAAGTCTGCTTTGTGGTATATAAGATGTGAATACATGTGAAATATATAAAACAACAATATTTCATGAGGTTGAATTGACTATAATGATATACCATTTCTATTATTACAATCTTTAAGGTTTTCCAGTCCCCTCAAGAAGCCCAGCAGGGGGAAACGCATCGGGGATATATGGGACAAAGTAACAACATACCTTATGTACTAAACAGCATTTGTAGACGTCATTGTCTAGCTTTGAAGAAAAAAGACCCCTCCTCACTGTATGAATCTAATACAGTTGGAGGAAGGGTCCTACAAGTGATTTACTAAAAGATTGTATATTTTCAATATAACAATTGTGTTATACAATTCTTTTACTTATTTCTTATTTTTTTAAAAATGTAGCCAAAAGAACACTCTTTCTCTCTTCTTGTGGTATTCTGCATACACTAATA
The DNA here is from genome assembly GCF_032062135.1 of Pyxicephalus adspersus. Taxonomy (NCBI): domain Eukaryota; kingdom Metazoa; phylum Chordata; class Amphibia; order Anura; family Pyxicephalidae; genus Pyxicephalus; species Pyxicephalus adspersus. Next base: position 25,058,319 of record NC_092863.1, read on the forward strand.
AAAAAAATGTTCTCCAAAGTTTTAGTTGTAGGGATTGAGACAAACCCCCTTTACATATGCCTATTGCTAAGAGTGTAATACTGGATCATATGAGAGAAGGTAACTAAATCAACACCTACTGATCTAAAATAATACTACAATCATATTAATATTAGTTTTTTGTATTTAATTGACTAACAAATTAGGAAAAACATGTATTTTTTAATCCTTCACTATTTATCAGTTCTTTATGTGAAAGGTTTTACCATGTGCCTGCTTTCTGGTTTGGGTGCACTGTGCATATACAATTCCAAATAATGACCTGCTTTGTTAAGGAAAGGACGTGTGTTCCAGATAGATGCCTTTTTGGGTCCTGGACAAAAGAAATGCCATTGGAGTCTTTCAATTAGAAGCTTCTTTTAGTCAATTCATAATACACCTTGAAAAACCACCGGCCAGTTATGGCATTTCATCAAATTCATATCCGGGTATTGCTAAATTATATTCTACCACAGTTCATATTGTTGACAGACTACAGATTTGAGATGCCCTGCAAGTGATTCAAAAGAACTATTCCAAAACAAACCCAATGTAGGCTCCTTCTACTGCAAAAAATGTCCAATATTTCATACAGCCACTAGTTACACTAAGACCTGCCTTGGAAACTTTGCATGAGATTGGTAATACATTAAGCACATAGAGAAATTTATGCAGTGTAGACTTCAGACATTTAAACTTGTAGTAACCCTGTAAGGTGTTTTATGGATTATTATTTTATTAATGATATAATATACATTTTGTAAACTTTATTTTATTACAGTTGCAGTGTTTGTTTAATGGCATCAGTAGATGAAAGGGTAAAGAAGGGAAAGGAACAGCAGGATTTTAGTAGGCAAAGTACAAAATATAGTTTAATTAAGCGTAATTTGTTCAAAATTAGCTCCTAACAGAGTCCAACTGAACACTATTGCATACACTATTTGCAATCTAACTTAATAGTTACAGAATTATCAGTAGTTACATTTAGTACATATAGGTTACAGAACATTCAATTGAAATGAAACTCAAAATTTCCAACTGTTTTCGCAGTTAAGCTTCCTCAGGGGTTTGCTTGAGATTGCAGTCTAGTTGAATCATGTATAATCCTTAATGTAAAGGAAGAGGAGATAAAGGGGAAAAATATATTTATGTTTACATTGTCACACTCCAATGGTTGAATAATGGTTAAGACCTAAAACATATAAGTAATGAGATATAGTCATAGTTACTTACAAATGTCAAACCACTATGTAAAGGTGGGAATAAAAACATCTGTCAAAGGTCACCGCAACTGTACCCCAAATTGTAGGTGGAGAGGGGGTAATAAAAATGAAAAAAACGAGTTTTAGTTATTAGCTGTCAAGGAAAATTGTTATATAGGTTTGTATAGATAAGAGAAAAGTAGCCCATATGGGAGTATCAGAATACCAAGCAGAAGACTGGCAGCTTTTCAAAGTCCGTCCTGCTTGAAGTTTGAAATCTGTTTTACTACATAATGGCATCAATGCATCAATTCCAATTGGGCACTCAACAAAACTTAAAGAAGAATATACAAACATCAAAATGGTCTTACAAAAGCTTTTCTATCATGAACACCAGTGGTCCACATGTGTGCACTTTCTACTTGGACAGCAAAGTGGATACACAAAGTACCCATGTTTTATCTGCTTGTGGCATAGTAGAGCAAAGCAGGATCACTGGAAAAAGTGACATGGCTGCCAAGGGAAAACATGAAAAAAAGTGCAGCAAACCTCTATAACGAGTCAATGGTTGACAAAGAAAAATCCTTCTCCCTCCACTACACATAAAGTTGGGATTAATGAAGCATTTGTTAGAGCTCTGAACAAGGACAGTGATTGCTTCAAATCACCCTGGATTGAGTACTGAGAAATTAAAAGCCGGAATCTTTGATGGACACAAGATTCGGAACCGAAATTATTCAAATTTCACAAGTTACATGATACTGATACTGAAGCTTCTGCCTGGCACAGCAATGTCAACGATTGTCAAGAACTTCTTGGGTAGCCATAAGGCACAAAATTATAAAGAGCTGGTACAAAACTTGCTTTTAAACTTAAAAAACTTGGGTGCTTCTTTGAGCATAAAGGTACACTATCTCCATAGCCATTTCCAAAAAATTGTATATGTTGGCATATCTAGTTTAATTTTGCTTCATTTTCATGTTTCATTAGTTTTCTAGGAGGTTGTTATTGAGGTCATTATTTCAAAAACTGGAGCCAATCTAGCAAAACCATTACCATATTTGGAATCTGTGCATCAAACATAACCTAAAATAACTTTAATCTGTTTGGCAAGAAAATGTTTGTTGACCAGTTTAATCTCATATCCAAATAAGTGCTGCTGTAGAATGTGTCAGATTTGTAAGCATATTTGTTTGATTTCAGAATGAAATGTTAAAAGTATTAAATGTTGTCTTCATTACTTTTTATAGTATCAGTTATTTCAATTATTTAACAGGAAAAACTTGCAAAAGAATAAACAAGTTGCCATGGGAAGAAAGAAATTCAATATGGACCCCAAAAAGGTAAATGTGATGTACTTACCTGTCTGCAACCTCTTTGAGCATTCAATGAGCCAAGGAGCCAATATTGTTTTACGCTTTTGCAGGGCATCCAATTTCTGATTGATAATGAGCTATTGGCAAATACCTGTGAGAGCATCGCCCAGTTCTTGTACAAAGGTGAAGGACTGAATAAGACGGCTATTGGAGACTACTTGGGAGAACGGTAAGATAAAGAGCTAATGTCATGCAGAGTTTTTTTTTTCACTGAGATTCAGTATCTTCAGTTTACAGATGCAAATCATTTTTCCTACATATTAGAATACTTCACACATTTTATATAATAAAGATTGCATACCAGTCAATAGTAAACCTATCATACCTGCATTTAATTTGCTACCCTAATGCAACGCACACAAATCTGCAACCTAATGCATACAGACTGGATGTCTGTAAACTGTACCCTAGGTAGGGTTGTGGTCCTCAGCACTAAATGTGAATGATATATCCTTGTTGGTAAATAATTCCGTCCAAATTTTCATGCAAAAAGTGTTAAATTTTTTTGAATGGAAATTCATTTTACATTGTAGGCTATAACTCTTAGGCATAACTCACCCATATATATATAAATTATATGAAAATTTCTTTATATTAGATTCCATATAGCTATTATGTTTTGAACTTCCCGCCGCACCGACGTCACAGGGAAACCCTGGAGATCATTTCTGCACTTTGCAGCTGGAGATCGGAGGAGCAGGACCTGTCCCCAGGACCTGCAGGGACCAGCAGGACGACGGGGGACAACAACGGAGCAAGGCAAGTGTTTTTTTTTGTTTTTTGTTTTTTTTTTAGGTTAAGCTATTTCGAGTTTACTCTGGATTACTGCTACTTGCAGGTAAAATCCACCCTGAGTCACACTTGGGATTACCGCTAGGGGGGTTAAAGATTGCAGAAGATTGTCAGCAATCCAGCACTTGGTACCAATTGTTCAGTAAATAATTATTTTGCTAACACAATTTTTTTCTACAGTGACGATTTCAACATTCGCATACTTCACGCTTTTGTGGAACTTCATGAATTTACAGACCTTAACTTAGTGCAGGCACTTCGGTAAGTTGGAGTTGTACATGTAGTTTTAAATGGGTAAATATCTAAATGACAGTTCTGGATAATTTTAAATTTGGTCTATGCCTGTGTTTCTTTTATCTCTTTAGTCAGTTCTTATGGAGCTTCCGCCTGCCGGGGGAGGCTCAGAAGATTGATCGTATGATGGAAGCATTTGCTCAGCGGTACTGCCAGTGTAATCCAGGAGTATTTCAATCAACAGGTTCGTTAGAATTTATTGCCTGTTTTATTGCACTGAGGCTTTGTCTTTTTTCTCCTTTTAAGAATAAAAAAGAAAGAGCCAATAGTTACTAGTGTATGTTAGAATGAAAACCATAAGACCTATGCAATATTTCTACATTTTTTTGTGCTGTTAAAGGTCCTACATAAAACAAAAATACCTGTTGTGGAGTGGTGTGAGCCCTACCAAACTGACTGACATAATCAACATACATTTTTAAATACATATTGACCAGTTAAAACAGAGTGCTTTTAGTAGAATATTTAACAGGCCATTTTTCAGGGTTTACATATACTTTAAGTGTTAGTGCTCCTTTCAGATACTGCTGCTGTAGTTGCAGTTATTTGTCTTACAACAGAAAGGTTTAAGTACATTTGCTGTGAAAAAAAGTGCTGTTCGTGGCTCAATCTTATGAAAGATAAAGTATATCTAAACCCTTACAAATAAGTAATAATACATTTTTTCGCTACATTTTGGCTTGTTAAAAATGTCATCAGAAGCATTTTGTTACATCTATGCTATGTGATTTCTGCTGAAGGAATGGATTAGACTTCAGATTGCATCATTTTACCTTTACAGCAATAGGATTTTTGGTTGTAGAACCAAAATATAAGTGTGTTGGTAAAAGCAACCAATATGGCCCTTCCGTTACTTTGTTTATAGGATGTTCTTATCAAAACCATCAACCTAATTTCTCTTCCTACAGATACCTGCTATGTTTTGTCTTTTGCCATTATCATGTTAAACACCAGCCTTCACAATCCTAATGTGAAAGACAAACCAGCTGCAGATCGGTTTATATCTATGAACCGTGGTATCAATGATGGGGGTGACCTACCTGAGGACCTGCTGAGGGTAAGTGCAGATGCATTTATAACAATACTATAGATCTGCTCTCAAAACAAGGAATTACCTTTTTTTCTGAATTTTTTTTTATTGAGGTTAAACAGTGAAAAGAGTATATATACATACAGTTTTAAACCACACTAAATGTAAAAATACCAGAATAAAATAGCATAGCATATCACTTTTACAATTATATGTATCCTTAAACACTGGCTGATTTCTTAGTTAACAGTTTAAACAAAAAAATTATAAGTGCAACAAGAATAATACATCTTCCTTTCTTTTTATACATTCACCAAACAATAGGAGAACTAGCAGTATGGCCTTATTTCACATCAATTGAAGGGTCATTATCCCTGACCAGGTAGTATGGTGGTAGTATGACAGTTAGAGAATCTTGTTTTGGTTGGGGCATTGAGCACAGAAATTACCCTCTCCCAGGTTTCAAAAAACAATTGGGTCATAGTTTCTTTAGGTAAAGCACCTCAATCCATTCCATTTTGAACAGTTCTTGCAATTTTGTTAGAAAAAGACCCACTATGGGTGGGCTAGTCTCAAGCCAGCAGTGTAAATATGCTTTTCTGGCCACTGTTGAGAGAAGTGGTGCTAATCTTCTTGCTTCTCTGGCAAAACGAACCCCTATGCTTTCTATTATACCAAAAAATTGCCCATTCAGGTGTAAAGGGTATGTAATTTAGGAAATTGCTTTGAATATAATTGACCACTCAGCACCAGAAGCGCCTTATAACTGGGCATTCTCAAATGGCTCCACATTTAAAACATTTATCATTGTCTGAGAGTCCCATATAATAAGCTTGTTTAGGGAAAATATATTTTTTATGAAAAAGCTCAAAAAACATTTCCCGATATTGTACCACTTTCCAGGATACTTGATACATTTTTAATAGTTTGGTCATATTTAAAAGTTTTGCCATTCCCAAGTTATGACCCGCATAATCCAGGTCATTTCTCAAAAAATGATAAAATTTGGAAATAGCTTTGGATGTAATCGGGGGGTTAACAACATTGTATCTAGGAGATTATGACAATCATTGGGAGCTAGTTTTCTGGTCACTCTAGAAACATAGACTCTAGTTTTAATAAGTAGAAAAATACTGTTTGCCATAAAAGAGAATCTCTATTTCAATCCTGGGAAGGAATATGCTTTGAAAACTTGTGGATCAAGCAACGTTCTTACTGAGGTGAGACCCCTTGCCCCCCATTCAATTATCAGAGGAGAGGAAAATCCTGGAGTGAACTCACCATTGCCTTCCAGTGGAAAGAAAAGGTAGTGCTTATTAAGTGATTCTGCCTTGCATAGAAAATGCCACAGTTGCCATTGGGAAAATAATAGGTTGCTTTTAATCTAGTCAGGTAATAATTCTTTTGAATATGTAAAATAGCCATGGCGTTCCGTGGGGATATAGTGAAAATTCTACTTTTGGGTTGGAGTAGTATGAGGTACCGTGTATCCAATCTTTTAATATGCACCTTCATAAGCCCTCCATTTTTAGTCGTCTGTTGGAGGATTGTGTGACTGGCCACTACGTGTTCACTGCCCCATATGAATGTTTTAAACAGATTAATTTTTCTCTTGTCCATGGAAGACAGCAGTGGTAAATGATCGCAGAATCATTTCCATGGTGAAGAGAAACCTCTTCACAACAGCCAACCAAGTGGAACAAAACTCTCTAGGAAGTAGGCGTATCGATATCTAAGTCTACTATAAAGAGAAGACTGCGTGAAAGTAAATACAGAGGGTGTAATGCAAAGTGCAAGCCACTCATAAGCCTCAAGAATAGAAAGGCTAGATTGGACTTTGCTAAAAATAAAAAACATCTAAAAAAGTCAGCACAGTTCTGGAAAAACATTCTTCCGACTGATGAAACCAAGATCAATCTTTACCAGAATGATGGCAAGAAAAAAGTATGGAAAAGGCGTGGAACAGCTCATGATCCAAAGATCCACATGATCTGTAAAACATGACGGAGGCAGTGTGATGGCTTGGGCGTGCATGGCTGCCAGTGGCATTGGGACACTAGTGTTTAGTGATGATGTGACACAGGACAGAAGCAGCCGAATGAATTCTAAGCTGTTCAGAGACACACTTTGTGCTCAAATCCAGCTAAATGTAGACAAATCGATTGGGAGGTGTTTCATAATACAGATGGACAATGTTCCAAAACATACAACCAAAGTAACCCAGGAGTTTATTAAAGCAAAGAAATGGAATATTCTTAAATGGCCAAGTCGGTCACCTGATCTGAACCCAATTGAGCATGCATTTCACTTGTTGAGGACTAAACTTCGGACAGAAAGGCCCACAAACAAACAGCAACTGAAAGCCACTGCTGTAAAGGCCTGGCAGAGCAAGGGAAATAAATACAAGGCTACCGACTTTTCAAAATTTATTGTGTAACTTGATAGTTTTTGAAACATTTGGAAAGTATTCATAATAAAAGGAAGAGAATCAATTGTATTTGCAATAAATAAGTGGATCATCAGTGAATGTGGATATTTTGGGTTTGATTGAGCCAATTTTTATACCAGATAATCTGGTGACCTCCTCTAATAGGCTCAACAAAGGATCTAGAGCAAAGTCAAATAGTAGTGGCGATAGGGGGCAACCCTGTCTCGTACTACTATTCTTAGTTATAGGCTGGGAAAGTTGAGTATTTATTTTTGGATGGGTGGTGGGGTAGTTGTATTGAAATTTTATGTAAGTGCCAAATTGTCTATGTTCTAATAGAAAATGTAAGTACGGCCAAAGTATTTTATTAAACGCTTTCTTCGCGTCATGACTTAATAGTACATGTTTTTTGTTATATGGAGGTGTAGTCATCGCTTTGGTTGTCCTTATGCCTATTGAGTTATGCCGTTTACGTTAAAAATCCCAACTGGTGGTTAGTTAACAGGTTTGGCATCATAGGTTGTAGCCTGCTTGCCACGATTTTTGCTATTATTTTGTAATCTATAATAAGTAAGGCTATTGGCCTATAGGAAAAAGGATTCTCCGTGTCTTTCTAGGGTTTGGGAAGTGGTTTTAAGGGCTGTGGTGAATGACTGGAAAGAGATTTCATTCTCCAATATACCAGTATAAATTTTCAACAATAATGGGTAAATTATGTTTCTAGTGGTTTGAAGAATTCTGCTGGCAGCCCATCAGGATCTGGTGTTTTCCCTAATAGGAGGGATTTTATAGCTTTAGCTTTTTCCTCACTCCATATGGGAGCGTTCAATTGTTCAAGCTGGAACACTGATAGTGCCGGTGATTTTGCTTTCAAAAAGAAAATTTCTATGTCTGACATATCAGGGGAAGGTGCAGAGTAAATTTGTGTGTAGTTGTTTTCCATAATATGGTTATTTTCCTCTTGGGGAAACCTTTGCGACCAGTTGGGTTACGTAATGTAAGAATGGAGCGTTTTGGATTTTGAAGTGATGCCAGATTAGCCAAGAGAGACAGTCTTGTTTTCCCATCTATAAAATTTATACTTTATATGATGGGCTTTAAATAGGGCTTTAGTATGTAGATGATTATCCAGAATCATTGCTGCCTGTAGCCAGGCACATCTGGTAATGTCATTTGGAAAGCGGTAGCAGCTTTGCTATAAAATGAATTACATAATTTCCTGTCCGCACTCGACACCTCAGATAAGAAGAAATCTGTCCACGCATAACCGCTTTACCTGTTTCCCAAAGTAAAATTGGATTGTCCCATTGTTGTATGTTATTATCTTGGAAATTAGTGATTGTGATTAAAAAGGATTGAAAATTTGGTAAGGACATTAGATATGTTGGGAAGTGCCACCTCGAAGTTTGTGTCACCTGATGTGATAAAATTATCTTCAAAGGAACAGGAGCATAGTCAGATAAAAAATGGGATGGAATAGTACTGTGGAATTTTTTTGTAAAAGGGTATCCCTCGTTAAGAAAAAATCAATTCTTGAGAAGGTCTTGTGAACATTGGACCCAACAGAAATAATCCCATCTGTAGGGTTTCTCGTTCTCCAAGGGTCCAAGAGTGATAGAGTAATTTTGTAGGACAAATGGGTTGGAAGTTATGTGCTTTTCTGGTCTATCTTCACTGGGATCAGGTGCAATATTTAAATCACCCCCCAACAACCAAGTTTGTATAACCCCTGATAAAAGTAATTCCACAATCTGTTTATAAAATTGGGTGTTGGGCCCCTTTGGGGTGTAAAGGTTAAGCAGTGAATAGGTGGTGCCTTGTATTCTTTAAAATGCAGCGTGAGCCTGGGTCCACCTGTGTATATAGCATTTTGTAGGTTGGAGCTCTGTTGAAAACTATGGCTACTCCTCTTTTCTTTTTGGCATAGTTTAAAGTAATCAATTCCCCCACCCCGGACCCCGGGAGATGAAGGTTGTCACCCTTTTTTTAAATGCGTTTCTTGTGGAAAGATGATATTTGGATGAAGGGAGCGTAATAGAGTAGGTACTTTGCGAAATTTGATAGGGTAATTAGGACATCCTACGTTCCAGGACTCCAATTTTAGCTCTCTCGTAACAATCTGAAGACCATTTAATGACATTTTGGAAGTAAGTGGTCATCCTAGATCTTTAAAAATTGTAGTGATGAATGTTTTGGTGGACCAATTATGTGTTGTCCCAGGCTACCCCACCCATCCATGCAACTGGAAGCTCATAAAGCCCCTTGAGTGTACTGTAAGGAAACCCTGTTTTTTTAACATTGAAAAAGAACAAAAATTACAGTAAAAGTGTATGCAAAAGATTCTTAGATCATTATAAACTGTTAACCGTTTTTTTGTAAACCAATAATCGCACAATAAAAATAATAGCAACATTAGCAATGTAACCATTTCAATGCCGGATAATGATCAAGCCTTAAGGCTAATTTAACCATGGTAACAGTAGGAAAAATGATAAACTATCAGCAGGTAATAGCTATGGGATAGCTCTGTTACAAAACAAAGTGCAAAAAACATTTTTACTTGTAATAAAGAATATAGTGCAGTCTACTCTTGTTGGTAAATTAGGCAAGAACGATCGTGGTCCCGCTGCAGCATTTGATGATTGTGACGATAACAGTTCTTGTAGGTGAGATAAGGCTGAATCCATATCTTCCAAGATCACACTGGTACTGTTGAGTGTGACTTTCAGCTTAGCCGGATACAATAATGCAAATCAAATCTTCTGGTCGATGAGGAATTTACAAGCAGGAGATAATGCCATCCTTTGTTGGGTTACAGCTGCTGAGAAATCTTGAAATATAAGGATTTTACAGTCATTAACTTGCAGGGATCCTGATTTCTTGTAATTGGAAAGAATAAGTTCCTTATCCAGAAAATGAAAGACTTTTGCTGCATGTGGTCTGGGGTTGGTTGTAAGTTTCTCCAGACCAATACAATGCACATGTTCCACCATCCATGGAGGGAGTGGATCCAGGTGAAGAGCCTTCATGAGATCCACTGTTATAAATCTTAGTAGGTCTGGTTACTTAAGGTTTTCCAGAATTCCCAGTGCAAATTGAAACGTTGATTGTAGTTCTCCAGGTGTTCATATTTTTCTGCCAGGGATGACAGTTGGGTTGTTTGTACAGAAATGGTAGATTGATTTGCTAGTAATTGGTCTTCCAGATCACTAACTCCTTGCTCCAGCTCTTCCACATGAGATGTGTTATTAGCAGTTTGTTGAAGTGCTGAGTCAATCAAAGATTGTAGCGCATCAATTTTTTTGTCGATGTGAGGTAGCAGTTTTGAAACTTCCTGAGCTTTGGAAGTAAAAGGAAGTTGAGATCCTAGTAACGCTGGATTTGTAGTGGGCATTTCTATGGATGTGAGAAATGGATTATGTCCTTTTAGTGTGAAGGAGCATTAGAGGTAGCATCATGATCAGTGGAGCATGCTGCTCCCTTAGGTTTGTTGTTTGCCCACATTGCTAGGAGTAGAACATGCAATATACTTATATATTCCTTGCAGAACTGGCTCTTAAAAAAAGTGAGTGTAATCATTAGCTCTTGATGAAATGGTCAGATTATCGTTTTATCATAGAAACTGGTGCAGAGAAAGAATCTCTGTGTGAAATACACAAGCGCAGCCTGCAATTTGTGAGGAGTTGTATATCTGTTTGCAGATGACACTAAACTATGTAATGGAATTAGGTCCATACAGGATGTCTATAATCTACAAGCAGACCTGGATGTACTGTTTGATTGGGCAGCCAAGTGGCAATTGACATTTAATATAGATAAATGTAAGTTATGCACTTGGGGGCTAACAATATGCATGCTTCATACTGTCTAGGGGGAATACATTTGGGGGAGTCAGAAATGGAAAAAGATCTGGGGGTTATGGTAGATCATACCATAAGTAGTATAATCATACCATAAGCTAGTAAAGTACTGAAAGGATTTGCTTCTACTTCTAGTTCCTCGAATGCACCCTGACTTCTTCACCAGAGAGACAGACGTCTGGAGAGATATCCAAAAAGCACACGCACACAGTATGGTCTTGGGAATAGTCTCTGATCTTTACTTGTCAAGGTGGTCTTTTTATACAGTGGGGGTTATGTAATTTACATACAGCTATTTACGTTTTAGCCATTTATAGTGTCACTTGATACATTGCAAGGCATACATTGTACTTCAAAAAGCTTTTGTCATCTGGTTACAGAGTAGACAGAAATAAAAATACAACCAGCATATACTACAAGTATATTTAACATTAATATTAACATTAATTAGCTTATATAGTCATAGTTAACCCTTCAAGTACTTTCTTGTATTAAAAGAGTATTAGACTGCAAAAAAAGAGACATAATCCTGACCCTGTACAAAGCATTGGTCAGACCACATCTGGAATATGCAGTCAACTTTTGGGCACCAGTTCACAAAAAGGACATTGTTGAATTGGAGAGAGTGCAGAGAATGGCAACTAAACTAATAAAAGGAATAGAGGAACTCGGCTACAAGGAGAGATTAGCTGAACTGAATCTATTCTCCTTTGAGAAGAGACATTTAAGGAGGGATATGATAGTTGTTTCAGCAACTAGTATAGATTGCTTTAAAAATTAGCTGGATGCTTTTCTAGAAGCACAGAATATACCTGGGTAGTAAGGTTTTAAAGTAAAGATAACAGAGATTGTTGATCCAGGGAACATCCGATGAATGAATGGAATCGGGATAGAATTTTTTCCCCTGTTGAAGCAAATTGTACCAGGGTTTTTTTGTCTTCCTCTGGACCAACTATGTCTTTTTGGGTTTTATATCAGGGATATGTTTATTTCCCTAGTGGTTGAACTTGATGGACTTATGTCGTTTTTCAACCTAACTATGTAAGTATGTAAGTAAAGTAACCACTCTGTCCCCTATGTATGCGCTGATCGTGTGTATCGTATCCTGAACACTTGAATCAATTTTCTCACGATAGTGCCAAAATCTGTAACACCAAGGCTGTATTCAAGGAAGCAGAGAGGAGGTAGGTTGAGAGAGGTTTTGTGAGGTCAGAGGTAGAAGTAGCTAAGACCATGCTAGAACTGGGTAATATACCAGAGGATTGTAGGCAGGGAAGAATTAAACGATTCCACTGACCCAGAGACAGATCCTGTCCTGCTTTCAATGCAGAAATACCCACAGTTAGGTAGTAGGAGCAAAGAGGGTATTGCTGCAGCCTGCTTTTTCCAGGAAGGAATTGTAGGAAGCTGGCTGGTAAGTTTAGTGCTCCGGCCAAGATGGCCATCGCACACCCACACCAGAAAATAAGAACTGACTTTGAGCAAGAATCTCGCTATGCACTCCGCCGATAGTCACTGTTTCTGGGAAGAGAGAGGATTCTGCTGCAGTGGTTGGTGTTCTGTATCTCCCCGAAAGCAACTGTACTGGGTGAGTTTTAGTGGCAGGAGGACAGAACAAGATTAAAATGCGGCCGCCGTTGTTGGCTCTGCCCCTGAAACAAAAGTTTATCTTTTTAATAACTTTCTCTGTTTACACTTGGCTCTCTTCTGTTTGATGTATTACTTTGCAGTTATTAGTAATTTTTAGATGCTGCCTGGAGGTGTTCCAGCCGGTTTACCCATATAGCTCAGTGACTTTCAGGGTTTTTAAGGTGCTAAAAAGTTCTGTAAACAATGCGTTTGCTGGCACTAATTTACTGATGACACTACAGTTAGTTTTTTAGCTTAGCACTAAACTCATACTAAAGTTTTCCTTACTGAAATACATGAAGTAAAGTGATTTTTTTTCTCTTTCCTCAGAATTTGTATGACAGTATAAAGAATGAGCCCTTCAAGATTCCAGAGGATGATGGAAATGACCTCACACACACTTTTTTCAACCCTGACCGTGAGGGTTGGCTTCTGAAGCTTGGTGAGTTTTCTTCAAACAAAAAATGGCCCTTAATTGTGTTACAAAGTTAAAACTATAACACTGGTATGGACATTAGAATCTAATCTTTTCTGAAGGACAATTAAAGAGTAACTAAAGCCAAAAGTGCAAAAAACAAAATAAAAATGGTCTTCAATCCATCGGGTCCCACATCATCCCAGCATCTGTCCATGAGCCTACGCTCCGCTCTTCGTCTTATCTTGCTGTTCTTTGTCCTATGTGACCTGACCCAGGTGTGAGATCAGGTGACGTAGGTTGGAAAAAAAAAATTGCCGATCTCACTGCACATGCAAATTTTTTTTTCCACGAAAAGGCTCCTTTTGCACATGCCCCAGATGCTTGGGCATGCGCGGAAGGAGCACCCAAGAGCCTCCCGGGATGCTTGACGTAAGTATCCTGGGAGGCTTTGCGCTCCCATTTATTTACTAAACTTTTATGTTTAGTGAAATTTCTGAGTTAAGGTACGCTTTATTGACCAAAGATTTTGCAAAACGCTATGCAGTATTATTGACATTATGTAGCAAAATGATGGTTATAACATTATCAACATATCTGAACATACCTAAATAAGATTCTCCTTTAAAATCATTTATTCTAGAAAAATATCAATATATGTAATAGCATATTGTGATAATGTTCACCCCGAAACCTCCAAAGTTGGTATTACCCTCTTTAGCACAAAGTACTGCTTGATGTGTTTTGTATAAATGCTCTGCAGTCTCGCAACACATTTTAACATTTGTGACCTTCTTTAAACTTTAAATTAAACATTTCTTCAGTTGCGCAGAGTGTTTTGTGGGTTTTTGACTAGGAATGTGACTAGGTCAATATATAGCCTAAATACTGTGTAGTAATATTAATAATAATAATAGCCTCCAATTTCTTTTTAGTGTTTCCTTGGTAGATTTTATACTGTGTTTTACATCAATATTATGCTGAAAGATCTATTTCTTAACTTCTGTACAGATGGCCTCATTATCATCAAACCCACTGATGTATTGCAGACTTAATAGTTGACTTAATGACCCTGATTTATGAAAGCTCTCTAAGGCTGGAGAGAATACACTTTCAGAAGTGAACTGGGTGATCCAGCAAACCTGGAATGGATCTGGTCCAGGATTCAAAACATTTGCTACCCTGTTTCCCCTATAATAAGGCACTGTCTTATATTTTTTGAAATGCCAAAATATGCCCTAGGTCTTATTTTCAGGGGGATGTCTTATTTTTCCATGAAGAAGACTAAGTCACACAGAGGCACACAGTATCAGGTATCGGAGGATGTCTTATTTGCGGGGGGTGCTTTATTTTAATTGCAAAAATCGGGGGGTGGCTTTATTGATGGGGGATGCCTTATCATCGGGGAAACACGGTACCAAATAGAAAAGGATTTTTAAAAATCCATTCAATGTTTTCTGGATCACCCAGTTCACTTCTGAAAGTGTATTCTCTCCGGCCTTGGAGAGCTTTCATAAATCAGGGCCAAGGACTCAAAACTGCCAAGGCCCTAATTCTGTAAAGCAGCACCAAATTGCCATACCTTGGTATATAGTCTTCTGCTACTAGGACCACTCAAATTTTAACCTATTTCCTGGCATTTCCATGCAGGTTAAATTGCCATATTCTCTCGGATTGTAGCTGCATGCACTTCTTTTAGCAACTGCTCAGTCAGCTCTGGGGGTTGAAATATTTACTGGGCTGAATGGGTTAACCATTTCCATTACTTATTTTTTTACATGACTTTACAGTGAAGGACTTTATCAATGTAAGAATCTATTAGAAATTTGCATGACACAGTTTGTGTTGTGAGACCTCTTCTTTTATAATGCCAGCTTTCCTTAGGGCTTTTTACCTTTTTATTGCTTTATAAAAAGCTTTTGAAGGTAAAAATCTTTCATTTCAAAAACTGATTACACTAAGTGGGTGGTTTAACCATTGGGAATAACCCATACTATTGGAAAATTAAGTTTAACAAAATCTCTGGCGTTTTGTTGAATTAATTGATTTTAACCCCTCTCTAATTCTAATTATCTCCGTATTTCCATGCAAAAAGCGTAACTTTTTTGTGCTTGGAAATTTATTTTACATTGTAGGCTATAATTCTTAGGCATAACTCACCAAAATGTGTCCAATATTTAATGTAATAATAAATGTAATAATAAACTTTAAATAAAAAAAAAAAACACAAAAAATCTGTTAAAAAAAAAAGAGAAGCATGTTATAACTGTACAGAGGCGTGTTATATAAATATATATATATATATATATATATATATATATATTATATAAGGATTTCTTTGTATTTGACTAAATAAATTTATTGAATCCAATACAAAATTTTTTGAATTTCACGCCAATCCTCCCGCATGCACCGACGTCACCGGGAAACCCCGGAGATCATCTCTGCATTCGGCGGCTGAAGGAGGGCGTGTCCCCATGACAGGGACCAGCAGGTCGCCGGGGGACGCTGACAGAGCAAGGTAAGTGTTTTTTTTTTTTTTGGTTTTTTTTTTAAGTTTTAAGCAACCCTGAGTGTGACTCGGGATTACCGCTATTTGCAGGTAAAATCCACCCACACTCGGGAATACCGCTAGGGGGGTTAAAGGAAAAAAAATCTCCTCAAATAATTTCATCCTACATTCAGATGATCATTTACTATTGCCTGTTTGACAAGCATTCGCTTTCTAAAGCTGGGAATGCAACATGGATGGTGCCAGGTGAAACAAACAAACACTGAAAGAGATGCCACCGCATACTTTATGCAATTAAAAGCACTTTAACCAATATTTAGAGGAGCTTAATAAACAAGTCATGGAGTGTAAGACCTTCTGAATGTAATTCTGTCTTGAAGTGTGGTGCCATGAATGAAGGAAGAGTGTATAGAGGAATGGGACTGACTTATACCGAATCGACAAGAATGAAAACAATATTTTCTATTTGCAACCTACCAACACCCTTTAGGGGAATCTCATCACTCTGTAAATTACTGAAAGCTCAATTCACTAAGCTTTTTGCATTTACTGACTTTAACAATCAATATTTAAGCTATGTAATAAATAATATCAACACTTATTTGTGCATGCCAATGCAATTAATGGGCATTATGACACAAAATGATTGCTCAAGAATTGTAAATGAAGAAAAATTTTTTTTCATTGCCTATGACAACTTAGATAGATATGTACTGAGTGGAGCACTGAACAGTATAAAACCTGGGGCAAGTAATAAAATGCTTTTTTCATACTTTTCAAACTGCACCAACTCCTAAGAGCATTTATGTACTTGTGAACTCCCCTTTCAGCTTTTTAATATGATTGAAAATATTGTAATCATAAACTTCAGCATATGATCAGATACTTAGTCAAGCTCAGTGTGTGTTCTTGCATAATGTTCATATTTTTAAAATATGCTTTTCTTTATTTTTAAAATATGCTTTTCTTCTTTAATTGTATGTTTTCTTCATTCGGAATGCCTCTTTTCTCTTCGCCCTGCAGGAGGTATGTACGTTAACTGTGTGGGTGCTGATCGGATTGCTGCTTTTCCTTGGTGGGTTCTTGCTGATGATATTCTGTGCAATTTTTCTTTTGCATATCCTACATATGGAGGGAATTCTGACTTATACAATATATATTTTTATTTTCTCTGGTTTACAAACCTAGTCATGCACGCTAACAGGTTTCAATGGTCTAAAATTTTATACCACATAAGTGGCATTACCTGTTAAGAACCACACCTATTACATTGGTTATATTGTGGCCATTTCTTCACTGGTGTACTGTATAGATTATATTGCTGGGCTAACAAACATTTCTAATAGTTTTAATTCAATTTTATTTTTACAAACACAGCTCATATATGACTTTTTCAATTATTTCTGTCAAGAGGCATGTCACTTGAATCATTCAGAATACAGTATGCCTTCCCTGACAATTGTCTGCTATAGCATATACATTATGGAAACTGCATTTTTTTCTGGTAGGTACCTGTCACACTAATGAATCCTGAGGAGCAGAAATAGCTATTAGAATTACGCTGTCAAAATCTTTTAAATATTTTAACTGGTCATTTTAAAGGCCTACCTTTCAAACCATTTGACCAACATGTTCTGTTTCATTATATTCTAAAACTGCATAGGTCTGTTTTAAAACAATTGCTTTTCAGGTTTTTATATCTAGTATTTTAAGTAATGCATCCATATACAGCAGTTACACTGCTTGAATAGCATCAGCCTGAAGGCGTCGGTGTTTAGCTTGCATACTGAAGACCTTTTTCTAGTCTGCATGTAATCACCATGTGAAAGTGTACATTGTGGTCAGGAACCACTCTAATTATATTTCTTAATCATCGGTAAGGACCTCAGCAATCAGTAACAGCCAGGATTGAGAGTCTGCAGCTGCTCACTGTCAGCTACTTGTTAGCAAATGGCTACTCATGTAGGGAATTCGATTAAACACATTTTACCTGCCTTTATAAAGTTCATCCATTTTATCCCTGTACAAATGCATGTCTCTTTTAATGTGGAACCTCTTTACTATTGCATGTACCTTTTTGCTAGCTAATTTTATTTGCTACATAACCTAAGCTTCTGTGTTTCTTTACTACTAATTTGCACACTTCAGGTCTTTTTACCCAAAAGTGTCATTTACCCTTTCTGTTTTCTTTTTAGGAGGTCGTGTTAAAACCTGGAAAAGGCGATGGTTTATTCTGACTGACAACTGTCTGTACTATTTTGAATACACAACGGTAATAGTATTCAGTTTCTAAGTCTGATGTTTTGTGTGTGTATGTATGTATGTATGTGATATAATTATGTATATAATTAAAATTGTTTACATTGCACCCACATTCAGGCGTTTCATTTGTTAAACACCTCCAGAAAAGTTTGGTTAGTTTTCCCTAGTTTAGGGAAGATATGGGAGGGGTTCTTGTCCAGGTTTCTTTCTGCCTGTGGAGCCTGAGCTCAGGTGCACTATCTAGCTGACAAGGTTTACTGTTCAGAGAGCTTTGTATGCAGTAGGCAGCAGAAAAAAAGACTGTTGCCAAGGGAAGTTCACAAAGACTGTGAGTTGCCCCAATTTTACTTTTTGGGCTTTAATTTGTACTTTCTTTGATTAGACCAGTTACGGCTTAACTATTGAGTTAGTCAGGAGCCAGACAACTAAAGTTTGTTTTGTTTGTTCATTTGGGGCAACTTGCTAATAAAGACAGACAGACGTCTCAAAGCTTTCACTCTACCCTTTTGCCTGTTATACTGCTCATTGCCTTGCGTTCCCCTGCTTGAGCACCTTAGGCAGCTCACAATATATATTTGAAAACAGAGCATGAATGAAGTGCCTCAAGAGTAACTGGTCCACAAGCCGCCCTAGAGATTGACTGAAAGCTATGATATTCTAAACTCTTTGTAAAAGAAGTGTTCAGAACAGCAAGTTACATACAACATAAGACTGTAAACCACATAAAACAGCCTTTTATAGGGTCCTGGTCCAATTGGTGGTGTTGTTCCTTTCCACTTGAAGTAACTAGAGGCTTACTTTTCATAACACAGACAAGTATATATCTGCTCACAGGCCAGGATGATGCTTCAAGTGAGAATCTTTGACAAATCCCAGATTATAGCACTCCAGATTATTAATAATGCTAGTGGGATAACGATGTATGGGCAATTTTCACCTTTCCTAGGTGCAAAACATGTGATAGTGGTGTTTTCATCTTTGTTGACATGAGGATTCTTTAATGATGCTTTCTGCTTAGTATATGGAAACTTCCTCTCTAAGTAAAGTGACAAGAAATATATACATACTGTACACGTTTAAGCAATCCTTTCAAAATATCTTACCATATTTCTACCTTTAGGCAAACTAAATAACGTTAAGAATAAAGGGAAACCTAAGGAAACATTTAACATCGGTCAAGCTTGTAATGCAATTCAGAAAACTTGTTAGCTGTTCTAAAGTCAAACTCCACTTTGGTTAGTGTTTTTTCCTAACTACAGTTACAGTTTGTCACTCCTTCAAACCCCCTCAAGTGGCAGAAGTTAAAGGCAGCAGTTATAGGCTAAGCTGCACCACTACCGCTTTTTATTGAATAAAACATTAAAGATGTTAACACAACAGCATGCTACAAGTTCTGAGGCCCCTCCTCTCTATATTTTGATTGGACTTGGTCATTTAGAACAGGGGACATTAGGAAGAGCAATGACACCAGTGTGGCAAACGCTTTAATTTTGTGCTTAGTTTAAAATGTAACATATTCAACCATTTCAAATAATTGAATGAATAGATGCCCCCATTAGAGGGGAAAATTAGTTTCAATTGATCTATAATACCTCCCTTTTACTTTTCATATTGAATACCAGGAAACCTTGTAGTATTAACTTTTGAGTTATAATATATTTTATGACCCCATTTTGTTTTTACCCTTGGTCCTATTTTCTTCTCTATTCTATTCTCTTCTGATTCTGATTTCCAGTTATCCCTTTCTCTTTCTACCACCTTTTTTATTTTTCCTTATTTTAACCTATCTTAACCCCCCTAGCATTCTAATTCTGTCAGTTTTTTGATGCAAAAAGTGATCCTATTTTTTTTGCATTGAAAATTTTGTTTATATTGTGGGCCTGTAATTCTTAGGATTAACTCCCGGGTATGATAATTATATTTATTTATTATAATATAATCATAAATTATAATATAATACATAATTATACATTTTTTTAAATAATGAAACAAAAATGTAATCTAAAAATAAAATATAAAATTAAAAATGTACTTTTATTTTTATTTCATGTTGTGTGGTGTTTTTGTTACATTGTAATCTGCTTTTAAATTTCCCTCCCAGACACACCCCCCAATGCATCACCCGGAAGATGACTCATCCTCCCGGGTGATGTGAGTGGGGATGTCCCGCCCTGCCTCACACGGACACTGCTGCTGCTCTGCACCCCCGGAATTTGCTATTGCTGCTGGCATCTGCAGTGAGATGTGAAGCACAATGCAGAAGTCATGCATTGTGCTTGGCATCTCACTGCTGATGCGGGCAACGGCGTGGCCAGGACCCGCGTGGTTTTTAAAAGCAGATTACTCAGTAATCTGCTTTTAAATTTCCCGCCCGGCCACACCCCCGACGGACCGGCGCCTCAGCATCACAGCAGGACCATCCGATCGCCACTGGAGCGCAGGGTAAAGGTAAGGGGGGCTCCTAAAGTTACCCTGAGTGTGACTCGGGATTCCTGCTTTTTGCATGTAAAAGCCACCCCGAGTCACACTCGGGATTACCGCTAGGGGGGGTTAAAGACAACATATGTGTTTGTATCGTTGCCTTCTATTTTCCTATCCTCTATGACTTTCCTAATTGGGAAATTGGGAAAAAATCAATAAAGCAGGAGCTATAAAATAGGTGGGAAGTTCTTGTCTGTAGACATCGGTAGAGTTTTATTCATTTTAAGAAATGGAGCGTATCTGTGGTTTGGCCTGGCTTTATGTTGTTGCTGATGTCCAGAAAGGAGATAGGTCCTGAAGGAGCTGGATATATGACCCTAAGCTGTATATAAAATATGGGCTATTTTTAACCTCTTCACCTGAAGACTTTGGTATATATAGTTTTCTATTCAATGTATTGTCATTTTCAATAATTTTATTTTTGTATATTTTTTTCTTAACTGGGCTATGTTTTGTGAATTCTTGTAGTTGCAATGATATTTTACATTTTGTTTTGTAGGATAAGGAGCCTCGTGGAATAATACCATTGGAGAACCTCAGTATAAAGGAGGTTGAGGATTCTAAGAAGCCGGTAAGTGTTCATGTGCGAATGCATTGGAAGAAGTGCATTTGTCGTTGGCTTAGCAGTGCAGTGAAGAGCAGAGTGGGTTTACTTTGTAGAACATTCCTGTGGTACCCTGTAAAGAATTGCTTTAGTGTTACAAGGTATTACATCACACTTGCTTTAATGCCACATGTTATGGCTACTTGTGTTTGTTTTTGAATCTTTGGAAAGTAATCACACTTATGTGATGCTGGAACCTTAATTATATAGCTTAGCATGTGCTAAGTGGAACTAGAAGGCAGAAATGGTAACGTTATACACAATGAGTTCTGGGTTATCATTTACACAGATCCCTTATAGTTATGTGCGATTTGGCATTACAGTCATTTTTATTTCAAACAACAGTGCAGGAAATCTGTCTGATAGGTAGTTACCTTTTAATGTATTCTAAGCATTTTGTTCCTTTTGACTGAATTTGCTTTTACTACTACCATTCCTTAAAAATATTACTGAAAAGAAGTCCAGTAATTATCTTGGACCTTCGCTTTTCCTCGGTGTCTAATACAAATTCCTCACTGCTGTTTTTTTCTTTTTAGAACTGTTTTGAACTCTTTATACCAGACAACAAAGACCAAGTTATCAAAGCATGCAAGACGGAGGCTGATGGAAGAGTGGTAGAAGGTAACCACACAGTCTATCGCATCTCCGCACCCTCAACAGAAGAGAAAGACGAGTGGATCAAAAGCATAAAGTAAGTGTTTTTTTATGGAATGAGAATAGGAGACCTCAAAAATTAAAACTGGCCATTTTTTTTTCTTTTTTTGTTAACGTCTTAGAAAGCCAGATGGTGCAAATAGTACATTTTTATATGATGGAGTCATGTCATCCATTCACAATGGTAAAAAGTCTGTCAACAAACACGATAAAGTCTGCTGTTTTTGCGCACTTTACATTACGTGTGCCAATGTATTCTTGAAGATGATGTTCTAAAACAATGTGATGCAAAAATTGGCAGTTTCCGTGGGTCTACCAAAAATGTACCTACAAGAGCATCAAATTTGAAAAGACACTTGCAGCGTTTTCATCCTAAAATGTTAGAAGTTGTGAATGAAAATTATATAAATGAAAATATTCCATCTACTTCTGGGATAAAAAATGTTCAGAAATCTACTGGAGACCAAACATAACTAAGAAGATTCTTTATATCTGACAAAGTTACCATAACAATGCCACCAGAAAAAATTAAAAACCACATTAGTGAAATAGTATTAAAGAATAGTGTACCACTATCCTATCCACTAATAGTGTACCACAAAACCAGCCTGCCTAGGCCTAAATGGAGAAATGGCTAAAAAACTTGGTGTTTCTCTGGAAAGAGAAAGTATAAGGAAACTTATAATTGAAGAGGCCAAATGTAAAAAGGAAGAACTACAAAAAGGTCTGAAGGGTCTTCATAAAAATGGATGCATGCACACGTCACAGAGTCAATTATTTTGCTATTAATGTTAGATTTGTTGATGAAAATGATAAAACAATAACGCTAACTTTGGGCGTAAAGGACACCCAGGCACATCACACAAGTGACTATCTTCAGAAAGTAGTAGAGGATGTTCTAGAAGATTTTGAAAGTAAAAAGGAACAGATTCTATGTATTGTGACAGATAATGCTTCTAATATGTTGAGCACAATTGAGAAAATGAATAAAGTAGATGTGACCGACAGATATTAAGGGAAGACAGTTCTGCAAGTATTGGAGAAAGTGAAAGCAAAGAGAATAGTGACATTTTGGATAACGTTGTTGAAGAAGCATCTAAGCATACTAATATTCAACATATGTGTTGTGCTGTTCATACTCTGCAACTTGCAATAAGAGATGGATTGAAAAATCATTATGCAGCTACTCTAATTGGCAAAATGAGGCAAGTAACTGTTGCAGCCAGGACCCCTAAAACAAATGCTATTTTGAAAAGACGTGCAGGTAAAGGAGCCATTTTGGATCAAACAACATGCTGGGGAAGCACTTATTTGATGGTAAAGCATTTGCTTGAACTAGAAGACTTTTTTGAAGAACTGAACAATGGTGGCATTGTACCTTCAATGAAGAAAAGAGAGAATCTCTTACTGGATAATCAAATCTTGTTAGCTACTATTTATGTTAATCCAATGAGCCGAGTTTTGTTGAGCGATGACCAGACTGATACTGCAAAAAAGGCCCTCTATGATGTAGTAGTTCGCATGAAGGGATTGCTACCTGAAACACCACCACTGGATGAAGCTTTAAGCACTGGTAACTCAGGATCATCCTCTTTAAATGAAGAATTAGACTTTTAATCCTACTTGGACAAAATAGAACGTTCAACAGTAAAGTTGCATATGCGTGAAAGATAAAAGTCCAGCAAGAGAGCACAAGAGATTCCAGCAGGAGTTTTTTTTTTTTTTTTAAAGGATTAAAAGACCTTCTTGTCAAGTCAGTGTTGAAAGACTATTTTCAGCTCTAAAAATTATCAAGTCAGATTTAAGAGCTTCTATGAGAGAGAATCTGGCAGAAGCAATTCTGTTTCTTAGAACAACACTACATTGAGTTAGTTTTGGATTGCATTTAACAACTATTCTACTTTACAACTATATTCCAAGTTTAATATATAAACTGTTTTAGGTTTTCCAACTTTTGGCTTTCTTCATGTAGTTAGGCTTTGTTTTTGTTTTAAAACTACCAAAAAAATGTTGTATATATTTTTAAACTTCCTAAACTAAAGTTCCTGTTCCTAATTTTTATGCATGCTATGCTTCTACTTTATACCCACTTGATAAAAACAATAAATCCTTATTGTTTTTATTTGTTTGTCGTTTTATAAACTGGCCAATACAGTAGAGCGTCAGCTTCCTAGCCAGTAGTTCTGTGGTTAAATGGCTTGTATGTTGCCTTCCTTCAATCAACGTGGAAAATACATTAGCATATTACAGGGTTTCTTATTTTATCTTCACACTTTTGCATTTAAACTTCATACCAAACCAAACTTCACAAAAAAATGTAGACCCCCTAATTATTCATAAATCAATAAATTAATAATTTATTAATTTAATAAATTAAATATAACACAATATTTTACAATAAAAGTTTTTCTCAAGAAACAATAAATAATATGTAATAATTAAATTATTAATCATTAATGCTTTCTCTGTCACGCACCGAGAGACAGGACCACTAGGGGGCGTATGGAGGTGGTGCGAGCCCTGAGAAGGGCCAAGGGGCAGAGTCTAAGCCGTAACCAGGTTTTCTCGAGAGCCTTTGATGGTGAGGATGTTGCGCTGCTGGTTGTGGCCAGGTTGCGGTTCTTGGGCACACCAAGGTGGGCAAGCACGGTACCAAATCATTCAGGAGGATAGTTAAGGAAAGCCGGGGTTGGTACAGGCAGCAAGCAGGAGAGGTCAGGTCACACGCCAGGAGTCAATAGCCAGGGATCCGGGAGACAGACGGCAATGACACGGGCCACTACGGGCACAGGGAACACTGGAGACACTGGAAACAGCAGGAGGCACAGGAGAAGCAGAGATATCCACAGGCAGACAGGAACAGCACAGGGAAGTTGGCTGGGAACCAACAAACTGGACAACGAGGAGTTAGCATGGGAACTGGACACAGGAAACACTGGATTAAGCAGCAGGTGTACAGGAACTAGTTCAGAGAACTAAGGGCTTGGCACAATGGAGACACAAAGAAGACACAACTTGTTGTACAAACACAAAATGGAGTCTGAGAGCTAGCTAAATAGCCAGGGCTGGTTAGGAGGCCATTTTCTGATTGGCCAGTGGCATAGACGGAGTTGATAAAGCTTGGAAACAGAGGCACGCCCAGCATCAGAACTCTGGCATGTGCAGGGGGAGATGCCTGTGCTTTAGTGGGGAACAGGTAAGTGTGAGATTCTCCTCTCAGGTATTTAGGCAAAAAGCTAAACATTTTTGCCTAAATACCTGAGAGGAGAATCCAATAATTTGAGCAATCCTGCTGGCCTATTGTTAAAAATACACTATTGATGTGTATACTGCATCCGATTTATTTAGCCAATTTCTTCTTACTACTTCTTAATATTTAGGAAAAATGTTCTCAACAGAAATAAGAAATGGAGAGTATGGTGGTAAAAATAAGAGTTGGTGTCCCTTACTTTCAACGCTCTTTACCTGTCTAGTTTTATGAAAGGGGACATTATCCATAATTAGGATGGTATGCTGAACACTCTTTTCACTAAAAACATTCAAACCTCATCAATAAAATATAGGAATGCTTCTTGAATAAATGCTTGTGCTTGTGACTTAGTGGAGGGTCCCATTTTTATTCCTCACACAACAAATTGAATAATTTCTGAAACGCACTCCAGCCACAACATACACCGCCCTTTGCCCAATAGGAGATCTTCCCCCTTTTGGTTCTCATTGAGATATCAAAACCTACTTTATCAAGAAAGTAGATGTTTTCTCCATCTTCCTTAGCAATGAGATCAAGGATTTTGTTAACATAGCTAAACCTTTCTTGAAGAGAGTGGGAATCATTGCTCCTTGCAAGAATTAACAAAGTTTGTTTGATGACCATTGGAATTTATCAATGCATCTATCTATTGTTGAAATAGATACATTAATTCCAAATTTGGCAAATATTCGATCCTTCATTTCCCTAAGGTTTCATTTCCCTAAGGCTTATTCCGCAATCTTCTGACAATAACTTGCGTAACTCCTTTTTATGGGCTTCATCCAACTTTTAATTTCTCAGACGTCTTTTTGGTATATAATTTTGGTTATGGATGTAAGATTACAACCCAAACCATTGCTATCTGGGAGGCATTACTTCCATTCAGAAAACTGTCTACCACTGTTTGACGTTCTGCATTACTTAATATTCTGGCCATAAGGGTAAGTGCAATACTAAATATAAAGCTAATAATTTTAAAGATTAAAAGATGAATAATATTGTTATCTTAAAACTTGGTAAAAAACCCTGAAATAAAGGTATTTAATTTTAAAATTATTTATATATATATAAAAGAAGAAAAAGAAAGTTAAAAACATAATAACTGACAAATCATCAATTTATTTTGAACTTTTAAAAGTGTGAAGATAAAATGAGAAACCCTGTAAATACATCAGAGTCTGAGTTGGGGGTCAGAGTCTGAGTTGGGGGTACCAGAAACTGAGGAGTCGGAGTCCAAAGATTTATCCACCGACTCTATAGCCCTGCTGAATAGAGCACTGATGTGGGTTGACAGGAAGTGTATTTATTTAAATGGCTAGTTCAGTTCAATGGTGAATTCTGTTAAAAATGTATAGCATAGGGTGGTTCAAACAGGGAGGAAAGTGTGCAAATGGGTGGGGCAGACACAATGTATTCTTATATTTAGTCACCAGACTCTTTCATTTGGAGGGATTTAGTAATTCCTACACAAGAACTACTAATTGGCCTGTAGATTACCTCAGCAATGGGGGCTACTATATACTAAATATTTGAGTTGGTAAATTTAGTTCTCATTCAGTCTCCATTTACACTATAAAACCTTTCAAAAATGATCTGGATATATTTAGTCATCTAAAAAATAGACTAAGATTGAAGGTAACTGGCAATTTTAAGGTAACTGGCAAATTTATGTTGACTGATCTATTGGTATATGTAAGAAAACGTCATGCGTTCAATTATTCTTTTTGTCTTTTTTGCAGAGCTGCCATCAGCAAAGACCCATTCTATGAAATGCTGGCTACCCGTAAGAAGAAAGTCTCCTCATTAAAAAGACATTAGATTTTCTGATGTGAGTTTTTGCTTTAGTAACTGGGCAGAGTAAATAAACAAATGTCCGTGATTTACTTTGACAATCAATAAACCTAAGTTTGCCCTACTATACTTAACATGTTTTAGGCTCTCACAACACCAGCTAATCCTTAACTACCTTTTATTGCCTACAAAAGTGGTATGAATTGCTTTGTGCAGGCTGAAAATGGTAAACACATTAAGGTGATACTAGTGCAGGTTCTGTAATGAAAATATAAAACAGCCAAGGTTCTCTGTGACATATAGTTCTGATTGTGGTGATTGACCTTTATGTTTCTAGTGCTTCTGTACTTTGCTCCATGTACAAAACAGCCAGTCTATCTTGCTTATATTCATCCAATTGATAAGACATTAAAACAGAACCTAACTAATGGTATAGCTACAGCTTCCCTTTTTCTTTCACAGTGTGTGTGGAGGGGGGTGGGGGGATGTAGTCTGATACTTCACAGTAAGAAAAGTTTTTCATTGTATATTTAAAAGAAGGAGATGACACAAACGGGATCAGTTATTTACACAACCTGTGATTAGATTCAACAGTAAGTTTGGGAAAAAATTTATTTTTCATATCATAATTACTTTTTTTATTTCTCATTTGCGTTGCAATTTATAATATTCTGTGTATATTACAGTAGGCCACCTCAAGTTATGCTTAGGTGTTTTGATTTCGATTTATTTAAAAAAAAAAGTTTGGAGAGTAAAGTCTTACCAGAAATAGAATGTGTAAAACAAATTATGGGTATTTACTTTGGTTATCAAACTCTGTAGCAGAGGAAATACTGAGGAAATCAAGGCTTGAATGCAGAGAAGCTAAGTGTTGAATCAAACTAGGTCCCCAGGTGGTCAATGCCGATGCCAGACCATGACTGGCTCTCTGCCAAGTAGGGCTGTCACTCAGGGAAACAGTAAATAGATGACCACAGGCTTCTGTCCACATTTTATCACAACTTTGGTAGGGAGTAATGTGTGCTGTCTTCATATGGACTGAACAGAGTCGGCAACATTCAATGGGTATGCCAATGTGACTTTTGTGTGTATAGGACCTTGGTGATATGGTCAAAGTACAGATTTTGCTTAAAAGTTATTGAACTCACTGTCGGTCTGTTTTTGCTTTACACATATTTATTTTTCTACTGACCTTTACTTACTATATGGTACTATTTTTAATAATATAGACATTATCTTAAAAAAACTTTTTTATAAGCATCATAGAAATGTTCTATATCTTATTCTCCTGTTAATGTACTAGATTCCAGTGTTTAGAAATGGTATATGCATTCAGTCATTTTACTGGCCTTTCTAGCTGTTCAGTACATGTTGTAAATGTTGCCTGTTGTTATATTACATATTCATAAGCAAGTCTGTATATTGTGTTGGAGCAATCAATTTGGATACATATATAAATCATATGCATAATTTATATTTGTAAGTTAGTTTTGTTGCTTTGGTTTTTGTAATTTAACACAAAATTCAATAAATATTTCGGAAAATGAATGAGCGTATTCTCTTCCTATGCAGAATGATTGTTTTGTCTTTTTTTATTTTTTGGCTTTAAAATACAGAATCTATACAGATCGTTACTTTCACATAACATTAGAAATGACACAGGCACAGCAGACGCTGCAGGTTACCATGACTTTTATTCCCTGTCGATGCAGAGTATCTTTATATTACTCACTTGTATGTATGCCAAGACTGAGTACAATCGATATATAAAAGAAAAGCCCTGTTGAAAATAATCATTTAGGTTTAACTAAAATCTCTATTGTACACCATGCTATTTATTTGGTTATCACCTGAGATCTATTGTAATTATTTTGATTAATTCAACATGAAAATAGGTGACAATACACTGTGTATTAATGCATAAATGTTGTGGACAGGCACAAATCAGGAGATGAATACTAGACAATGTAAAAGGCTTTAGTCAATCCCTGGGAGCATAGTAAAGTCTATATTTAAAAAGTGGGAAAGTGTTTGGTACTTCTCCACCCCAATGCAGGCCATCCCTCCAAACTGGATAGAAAAGTGAGGAAAAACTGGTAATAGAGGCCGCTGAATAGCCTGTGGCATCCTTCCAACCTGCTGAGCTGTTCATTTCTGTCTGGATTTATATGTCTAAAAGTGGTACATTGTTTTTCTTGAAATTTTTTTTTTCATTGTAGGCCTGTAATTCCTAGGCATAACTCACCAGAATATGTCCAAACATGAATCTGAGTAAAATAAAGTTTGAAACACAAAATCAACTTGAAACAGAAATCATAAACTTTAAATTAAAAACACAAAAATCTGACATTTATCTGATTATCTTCTAAACTAGTACACATTCCGGTTGTGGTATATTTTAAAACAAGGGACAGCACAATCCAGGCAGTAGAACCTCTTGTTCTAGTCATAGCAGTGGCGTGTTAAGTACAGTGCTCAAAAGGCAGACATCCTTTTTGTCACAACATCGCAGGGCCATCATTTTGCCTCTTTGCCAGGCAACTATTAACCCTAGTCTTCAGCTTCTGTTTGCAAACATGGATGTTAGCCCTAACTGTTCCATAGGCATCTGTTTTATGCTTGATCAGAAACTCAAATAATTCAGGGGAGCTGTAAAATTTATCAGTAGTAACACAATATCCTTGATTGAACAATGGCTCAATTAGTGACAGGACAGATTATGTTGCCACTCCATAGCTGCTGAATCTGGGGTCAAATTTTGTGCCTCTCCAAGTGTTTATTAGGGTGTTCCAATAATACCCTGTTGCTGATTCACACAGCATTAACGATTTGACTCCAAACCTGCCTCTCCTAGATGCTATGAATTGCACCCAGCTGAGCCTCCCCTTGTAGGCCATTAGACTTTCGTCTATACCAGGGGTGGGTTAATTTTTTGACTCAGAGCCACAATCTGAAAAAAATAATGACAGGTGGGCAGGGTTATGCCATCATGACGCCACTGAACATGACGTCATGATCTGAGCCTGCCATGGGAGAGTGGATGGGTTGTGTGCAGGGACAGCCCGCCCACCCTCCTATTGCAGGCTCAGATCTGGGGGACGTGTAAGTGTTCTTTCAGGGCCGAAGAAACATCCCCGCGGGCTGTAGTTTGCCCATGCCTGGTCTATACTTATTTTTCCAACAGTTCTCCAACATCATCTGATAGACCTTTCAAATTTTTTTTAGCTTAGGTGCAGGATGAGTGGTGTCATCAAAAGTGTCATTATTGGCAAAATGTAGGTATTTCATGATCAGGCCGAAACGATGACTTGACAAAAAAGTTGTAGCAATCAGTTAATTTGTGGACCAATTCTGCCATTTTTGCATGAGTTTTCCCACCACTCCCTGGAGAATAATTAGCCCTAGAAAAAGCCAAATGTTCTTTTCAATAACAGGTTCCCATTTCCTGCTTCTGGAAAACCTGGTGTGGGGCAGTTAATTGTTGCTCAGCGTACCTGTGGGTTTCCTCAACAGTTTTCTGAATTACTTTGTCATTGAGAAATAACTCCAGGTACGCCAAGGGGGGTGTGTTCCACATTTACCTTCAGGCCAGGCTCCCCTGTAAATGGGAATCTTGGGGGCATTGGCTGATCCTGACTAATGTCAATGGAGCACCAAGTGCGAACATCACTAACCTCAGTGGCAGAATCTTTGCGGTCACTCTCGGTGTCCGATGATGACTGTAGTATTTCAAAGTTGCTGTCTGCAAGTTGTTCATAAGCAGCTTGACCTGAGAGATGCTTTTTGGAAGCAATGGCAGAGTAGTCAGAATCCAGGCAGAAGTCAGGGCAGGCGGCAGGCAGAGGTCAGGGCAGGCAAAGACGTGGTCAGAATCTAGGCAGAGAAGTGGTCAAAGGTCAGGCAGAGGTCAGGGCAGGCAGAGAAGTTTAAAAGGGCAGGCAGCAGGCAGAGGTCAGTAATCAAATGTAATGGCAGATAGGCAGGGCACAGCTACAGTGTAACACTCCAACACTCAAAAAGATACTGGCTACTTTGTATTGAATTCAATACAGTTTTTTTGTTTTGAATTTCCTGCCAACCCCGAACGCAACGGAACGGCCCGGTGACTCATCGAATGCAGAAGACGCTGGCAGCGGGAAGAGAGAAGATGTGAGCGACGATGGAGGACGCCGGCAGATGAGGTAAGTCTGGATTTACTATTGATCTTTGCTGTTTTAGGTACCCCAAGTGTGACTCGGGGTTACTGCTTCTAGCATCTTTTTCTTACCCCGAGTCACACTCGGGATTACCGCTGGGGAGGTTAAAGCATTTACAGGAATTTATGGCAGAGTAGTCATTGTGTGTATGTGACAACAATATCACAGAGTGATATTATACAGGAGGTGATTCTTTTCTGTACTTCTGTTATCTGAGTGAAATAGGCATGGCATCTCACCCACCCTCAAACATCAGTGGCAAGACCTGTCAATAGATTAATAAGTCATGGATGCCTTCATTGGCATGGATGCCAATGCCTTCAGGGTTGTGCCTATGTTGAGCAATGACAATTAACTGCACAGCTTAACACAATATATCACTTATCCACTGTGTCCTGAGCCAGATCACTCCACTTTATAATTCTGTAAGATTTTTAAATCCATTTTGTATATGTAATAATTTTGACAACAGATACACTTTAACCTCCCCAGCAGTAACCCCGAGTGTGACTCGGGGTAAAAAAAAGATGCTGAAAGCAGTAAGCCCGGGTCACACTTGGGGTATCTAAAACAGTAAATAGAAAGTTACCTGATCCGCCGGCATCCTCCTTCGTCCTTCCCATCTCCTCGCTTCCTCCGGCCAGCGTCCTCTTCATCTGATGAGTCACTGGGGAGTTCCCTGTGACATTGGTGCGTGCAGCCTTTGTGGCGGGGGCGCAGCCGGATTTTCAAATTATTTTGTATTGCATTCAATACAAAATAACTGTAATGAATGCAATACAGGGGATTTTATATGTTTAAAAGCAGTACATTGTCTTTCAAAAAAATTTATTTTACAGTATAATATAATAAGTATGAGTATAATATTTGTATTTATTTTTTTAATTTAATTTTGTGTTTCAAACTTTTTTTATACTCATACTATTATATTTTACTGTAAAATAATTCTTCATGAAAAACAACGTACTGCTTTTAGACCTATAAATATGGACAAAATGAACCGCCCCGGAGTGTTTAGGGATGGTGCTGATCGACAGGAGTAAACAATAATGTGACCTCCACAACATGGTCAGTAGTGGCAAAAATATAATAAACTAGCTAATTACCCCGCGTTGCCTGTGTATTTTTTTATATTATACAGGAAAAGAAATCAAATAAAGCTATTGTGTTAAATCAATCATGTTTTTTTTACAGGTTTTAAAAGTATAAGTACAATAAACAATTAAATTTAAATAAAATTAACCTAAATTAATGTCATATGTTGCAATGCTGTTTAAAATGTTTTAATAAGAACATTGTGTTTATGAAACATACTTTTAAGACAATCTGAAATATTGTTCCTGAGATGAAGGTGCACCTCTGGTAAGTTTATATTAGTTTGTTTTCAATAAAATATAGTTGTAGAAATTTTGGTGGTAGATCTGGCAGTGGAAGTAACAATCCCGCTGTATGGTAAATTTGCCCTTGCACCGTGAACGTGGATGGAAATCCAGGCTGTTGAACAACTGATGAGTTGTATTTTCTGATGTTATTAAGAAAATGCTTTGACTGAGGTATTTGCTGATAATTCCAAAGTTCTTGTGGTGGTGTTTCAAGTTATAATAAATACCAGGAGACCAGGAGACTACCAGGAGAGATTTAAACCTCTTGGCTTGACAGTAACTACAAACCATTTCCATTTTTCCGATGGTAACACTTACATGCTGCAAGTGGTCCTTATGTGGATCATAGTGGAATCCTTCCAATGCTAAGCTAAAATGTTGTGCAGTCCTGGATCATCTGGCTCTTTCTCTCATTTCGTGTACTCGGGTCCCATCCTGTTGTACTGTTTATGAAGCTCTAGATGTAGTAGCTCTATGTCTCATATCGTGTAGTCGGGCCTCATGCTGTTGTACTGTCTCTGAAGGCATTATTACAGGCCAGAAATTTGTCCAAAATAAGTATGTAAGCAAAAGGCACACTGTCACTGAGCAATACAATACATACACACCTAAATACATCCAAATATACCTCTGACATATACCACAGCACTGTACAAAGATCAGCGGTGCACTCGTATGAGTCTGAGTCATATGTCTAGCAAGTTTGGTTTAAATGTCTCGATGCGTTTCCGAGTGATGGAGGAACATAGCAAGTTTGGTTGAAATGTCTCCATGCGTTTCCTAGTGATGACTGACATACATACATACATATATAGATACAAATATAGCTCTGACATATAGCACAGCTTTGTACAAAGATGAGCGGTGCACTCACATGAGTCTCAGTCATATGTATGGCAAGTTTGGTTGAAATGTCTCCATGTGTTTTCGAGTGATGGTGGAACATATATAACATTCGCACACACAAAGTGTGTGTATGTATGTTATGAATAGTAAATAGAGTCTTACCTGATCCGCCGGCGTCCTCCATCACTATCCCCCGGCGTCTTCCTTCCTCCGGCCGGCTTTCTCCGCATCTGATGAGTCTCGGGGAAGTTCCTGGTGACGTTGGTGTGTGCATTTGTATTGCATTCAATGCAAAATACGTTTGAATGCAATACAGTGGATTTATATTTGTAAATGCAGTACATTCTTTCATGAACATTTTACAGTATAATTGAATGAGTATATTATTTTTTTATAAATTTAATTTATTATTTTGACATGATTTTGTGTTTTAAACTTTATTATACTCTTATAATATACCGTAAAATAAATTTTCAAGAAAAACAATGGTAAGAAAACTTTTGAAAGCACAGGGAGAGCATACAAACCCCTGGTTGACCTCATTACAAAGAACCCAGCCCAGCTCTCACCCAAGGCAGGGTATAACTTGTTTTCTTGTTTTTTGATTTCTCTTTTGTTGGTTTTGTTGCTTTATATGGTATATGCAGTGCTTTCTGGAGAGAAAGAGGGCCCAAAGCAAAATAAGGGAATAGGAGTAAGGGCACATGACAGGGTGAGGAGAGAAGACAGGGTGAAGGAAGAGTTAAACAACGATAAGGGTGGGAGATTGAGATATGGGGTAATGGATGGTGCTGACCTTTATGGAAGGGCTCAAGGGGAAGTTATTAAAAGGAGGGCTTGGAGTGACAGGACAGTTGGAGGAAGAATTTCCCACTCACCCACCCTCCCTCCCTACAATTCTGAAGGTGAGAGGGGGTAGTATAGTCATGGCAGCTCCAGGTGTTTTTTTTTTGTAGGTCCATGAGAGTTGAAAAATGTGTACAAGGAAGCAGGGTATGAACCCATAGACTTCCTGTTAATTGGAGCCCCACATGACACCGGATTGTCGCGGGGACAAGGAGGGAGCGGAGTATACCTACTAACTGTCCCCGAGGCGGTGTGGTAGCGGATAGGAGCCTGTTTTGGTGAGTGGAAGCATCTTTGGAAAGGGGAATTAGATGGGTACTTTTATGGACTTGGGAATTGAATTGGATTTGGGACTATGCTATTATTGATGCTATTACTTCACATTTGGTGCTTGGATGCTGGAACAATCATTAAAGAAACGGAGTGTAATTTTTTTTTTTTTTTTTTCAATTTCTTTATTAATTTTCATTTTAATCATACAAATAAACAAGCCAGCATAAAATGTTTCGTTCAATATTCAGTTTCAAACAAATCATAATTAAACAATATAATCTCTATACAACACATTCTTCAAGTTCGATTATATATGTCTATCCCAACCTTTAGTATTTCTCAGTTCTCAATCTCTTTTATTAAGATTATTATCCTAATACACAGTATACTCCTAATTAATTCATTTTTATATTATAGACTGCTTCCCCCTTCCCACCCCCCTCATATATTCTTCAGTGACGAAATTATCTACTGTAACCCTTTACCTATTAGAATGCTCAAAACAAACATGTGACTAATTTATCAATGAGGAGAAAAAGTTTTAATACCTTTCACTCATTACATTACAACAAAATTATACAAACCCTACTTCTATTTGTGACCTGTGAATCCTTATCCAAATCCTTTTTAAAATTGTGTATTTTATATAATATCTCCCTGTGATATATAGGGTGAGAGGAAGTAGCCTTCCATACTTCATCTTTTCACCATTGTTCATTCCCTATTGTTTCAATCTCCATTACTCCCCTAATCTTAACAGTACAATAGGGGTTCACCTTTCTTAACCAATTCTTCTACTAATAACACTGTGTATTTTTACCTTATTTATTATAATTTACTTTTCCTACTTTATCTTTACCACTCAGTTAAGCGTGACATGTATACCGAAATACTCTTAACATAATACATACAACATTGACAACCACTAAAACACAAAGACCAAAAAAAGTGGGGGACAGGAGGCAAGCTGGCTAACACTTACACATATAGAAAGGGAACATATGTTACAGCCTACATAGTTAATAATGTGACTATATGGTCTATATTGACCGATCTCAGCCGTTATTCATATAATGCTCAATCCATTGTGACTAAATTTTTTGAAATTTAGGAACCGAGGCAGTCAATATCGCTCTCATCTTTTCGTTCACCAAAAACCAGGACATTTTTAACTTGTTGCACATTGGGGGTTCTGGATCGCCATGCTTTGGCCAAAACCATTTTATCTGAAGTGAACAGATATGTTATCAAATAAAATTGAACATTAGTATAAAACAATAGTTTCAAACACAAAATTGCCTCTGTCGTTTTTTTAAGAAATGCGCATCCCATAGAGTATAAGCTATTTGATATACCCTCATCCAAAATTTCCTTATTTTTAGGGCACTCCCACAATATATGATAGAGAGTTCCTAGTTTATTACATCCTCTAAAACATTTACCCCCCCTTACCTAAGCCTGGATGGAACTATATACCATCTTAACATCTATTTATAGTTGGTTTCTACCGCTGAAGCATTATTGCTACTATGGGCCACTGCAGACCATATCTGATTCCAGTCTTCCTGTTGCAGTGACATACCCATATCTGCCTCCCATTTAGGTATATAAGATAGAATGGCCATACTTGTCTGAACTAAAGTATTATACAAAGCTGATAAGACTCCTTTTACCTTTACGTTCTGTACACACAGTTTCTCAAACCACGTCATATTATAAATTCCAACAGTTAATCTCAACCTAGTTTGTAAAAAAAGCCTTATCTGGAGATGCCTAAAGAGTTCCTCCGGTGGAGCTTCATATTCTTCTCTAATCTCACTAAGAGACAAATTCTATATAAGTCCTTTTCTACCCACCAAGAAAATTGCCTCGGTTCCTCCAGACCAGGAGGAAACAACGGGTTTCCAATTATAGAACTTACTGCGCTATAGCCAGACATAAGGCCCCCCATATATCTAATAGAGTCCAATATTTTTAATGAGTGTCTCAGCATTGAATTGGTGATTTGGCGCCATTGTACCTCTGGAAACCAGAGAAATGTATCTATTGAAATTGGCGCCACCAATGTTTTCTCAATGGTAACCCATTTAGAAATATTCTTTTGGGCATGATACTGTAACGGGAGTAACTTGAGCAGCCTTATAGTATGAACTCAAATGCGGCACCGATAGGCCGCCCAGGTTCCTAGATCGATGTAAGGTATGTCTTGGAACTCCTGGGCGATTTGCCCCCCAAATATATTCTAACATTTTGCTTTGTAGCATTTTTATTACCTGGTTAGGTATAGCTAATGGAAGAACTCTCATGGGATATATGAACTTTGGTAACCAGGACATCTTTATAGAAGCTATGCGGCCCAACCATGAGATTTGATAACGTATCCATGTTTCTAATAAACCGATCAAATGTTTAACCAAATCAGGGATATTGACACTGTACAGGAGCTCATATTATGAAGGAATATATATACCCATGTAGTTAATTCTTTTAAACTCCCATTAAAAGGGAAAAGACTTTAAAAGAAAAAAACTTTAAGCAGTTTTACCACTTCTGTTGATAAATTAATATTAAGAGCCTTAGATTTTGATTAATTTAACTGCAGCCCCGAGAAGGCCTGAAAGCCTTCCAATACCTTCTTCAGGTTGGGCAAGGTTACCATGGGGGTTCGTCAGACTAAGGAGAAAATCATCTGCAAAAAGAAAGAGTTTATGTTGTTCTCCATTTATCTCTATAGCCTGAATGTCAACATTATTTCGGATAGCTATAGCCAGAGGTTCTACTGCCACTGCAAAAAGCAATGGCGATAGTGGGCAACCCTGCCTGGTACCCCTGCCTATAGAAAAACATTCTGAACAGCAACCCATAAATTGTGTAAATGCCTTAGGGGAGTCATACAATGATGAAACCCATTTACAAAAGTTCTCTCCAAAGCCCCATTTGTTTAATAATGATATAAGATATGGCCATACCACTGAGTCAAACGCTTTACTTATATCCAAACTCAGTAAAAAAGCTGATGTCTTATTTTGTTTAGCTTGTTGAATTAAATGCAATATCCTCCGTGTACTATCTCCCGCTTGTCGTCTGGGTATAAAGTCCATTTGGTCAGCCGATGCAAGGTCACCCAAACTATCTTCCAATCGGGACCCCAATATTGTTGCCAATATCTTTGTATCCTGATTAAGAAGAGAAATCAGCCTATAAATTGACCAATTCATTGCATCACTAGAGGGTTTTGGTAGCATACAGATGGCTGCTTCCAACATACTCGAGTCAAGGGCTTCCCCTTTCAAAATCCCAAATAAATGTCCCCACCAAATAAGGTCCCAGTATTTACTGGTATCAGGCCCATCAGGTCCCGGTCTGCTATTGGGTTTAAGATCCCCAATAGCTTTAATCACTTTCAACAAGGTGATAGGGGCTTCCATAATTTCTATTCTATTAGCGGTAATTTTTGGAAGATTTATAGACTGAAAGAATGTTTCCATAGCTCTCCTATCAAAAGAATGAGGGGTTACAGTTTTTGTAGATGTTCATAAAATTCCTGCAATATATATATTGGATTACTTGTAGGACCAATCCCCTTTACCCTCAGTCTATAGGTGTTTGGGCGTCCTTCCGAGTACCTCAGCCTATTTGCCAATAATGTATGCATTTTATTACCATATCTAAAAAAAGTATTATTTGACCATCTCAACGTTTTCTCAGCAATAGATGCTGTGCAAAGATTTAATTGTGTAGGGACTTCCTCTATTTGTCGTCTTATACTCTTATTTAAAGATGTGTTGTATTGCATTCTCATCTTTTCATATTTAAATTCTAACTCCATTACTTTTGCCCTATGTTCCTTTTTAATCTATGTGGCTATCTGTATGAGTCATCACCTTACCACCGTCCTATGCGCCGCCCATGGCACAACCGGTGATGTTGAAGGTTGTTGATTTAAAGAGAACTACTTAACCAAAATCCCCTGTACTTTTTGGTCCACCTCAGGGTTGCTGAGCAGAGAGTCATTAAGTAACCATCTATACATATCAGGCTTAGGAAAAAGAGAAGACAATGTAGCCCAAACTGCGTCATGGTCTGACCATGAAATCGCCAAAATATCACAAGACAAAACCAAGGGCAATGCTTTTTGAAGTATTAAAATATGGTCTATACGGTTAAATAGTCAATGGGGATTTTTTACGCACCAAAATCATCAGCTGTTCAAAAACAAAGCAGATGATTCGCATTAGGAGCATAGTAAGACAAAAATGTCACTTTAGCGTCATTTATTGTTCCAACCAATATCAAGTATCGACCATCTTCATCCACCACCTTTCTATCCAATTGAAAATACACTGTCTTCCTAAAGCCAATAAGCACCCCTCTTCGTTTTACTGCTGCATTAGCTTTGAAGACAATTGGGTAGGCCACATGAAAATATTTTGGACAGGAGGAGGTACAGAAATGTGTCTCCTGTAGGCATATTACATCTGCTTTATGTATATGAAAATAAGGAAAGGCTTGTGACCTATTAACTGGGGAAATAAGACCTTGTACAGACACACAGACTAAAACAGGGGTAACACTGAACAAACAAAACACTAGACATTATGCATAATAAATATACCCAGGGTGTGCGGAGTGGAGACCTGCTCTCACCCTGCATCCCCCCCTTTCTGATAATACAAAAATGCAATATAAAGATACAAAAAATACAAGAGAAGACAGAATCTTTCCTGTCGCCCCAAGAATGTCGTCAGGCATATCCCCTAATTAAATGGTGGAGGATATCCCTGGCAACTTACAAGAGAGCGCAGTGATTTCTACACCAGGACCATGGCACATCAATAAATACTTATTAACATCAAGCCATTTTCTAACTATTAAACTAACCAAAAAATTATGCTTTTTACAAATACATGATTAATATCTCAGATAGGCTTGTAGATAAATATCGAAATTTACCCGAATATTATATCAATTTGACAAGGGTCCTTCATACAGGACAAGGGACCAACATTAATTCCATAACCCCTAAATAAAGCAGGAAGAAAAAAAAAGAGGGGGCACAAATAAATTAAGTATTCAGATATTGCTCTGAGAGAGTCTTAAGCGTTTAAGTTGATCTGTGACCTTACGCTCCTTAGTCCTCTTTTGCTGATGTATTTCAGGTATTTGTTATGTTGGCGGGTTAGGATTTTCCAGTTGGCCTGATTTCTCATTGATCACAGGCATAAAGTCCCATTTCCTGAAACTGATTTCTGGCCTCCTCTAATGAAGATATAGCTTGTAGCTTGCCCCCATATGAAAAAAACAATTTAAAGGGAAAGCCCCAATCTATAGGGGATCTGTTGATTCTGTAGGATCCGAAGGAATGGTTTCATCTCTCTGCAGCGCAATATCGTTGCTGGAGCCAAGTCCATAAAAAACTGGTAATTATGACCTTGAAAAGTGAGGGGTTCCTTCTTTCTGGCTGCCTTCATTATCGCATCATTGACATAGGGGTAATGCAACTTAACCACAATGTCCCTTGGTGGACCATCAGCTTTAGGTTTTACTAATGTGCGGTGTACACGGTCCAATTCTAGCTTTTCCACTGCTATCATATATCACAAAAAATGGCAGTCACCGTTGTATTAAAATCAATTATGCTTTCTGGTAAGCCACGTATGCGGCGTGCCCTGTCCTCATAATCCTCCATTTTATGATGTAAAAGCTGTACCTCCTGTTTCAGATACTCAATGTCCTCTTCATGCCCCTCTAGGACAGTAGTAACATCATCTACTCGCCCCTTAGGTTGTACTGTACACTGGCCCAGCACACTTAGCTCCCATGTAAAGTGCTCTGTAATTTTCTTAGTACTCTCCAATGCTGTATGTAACATTAACTGAAATTTTTCCAAAAGGCTTTTTGAATCTGAAAGCTGTAACTGGTAACTTTGAACCACTGGTATTGAGGGCAGGCTCCCTGTATACATTTCTGTTTCACTAGAGCACTCGCTTTTTTCCTGACACATGTGAATGGAGGAATCCTCCATCTTGGCTCTCCTGCATGCTGAAGCTGCCTATGTTAACACACGCTGCTGCCGGTTCTTACCGTTAGTCGGCATCTGATTTTTTCCAGCTGCAAGCCTCCCTCTATACTGCTCCTCACTCAGGGAGCCTCCCAATGCTAAAACTGCCGCTTGATGTGCCCGTTTGCAGCCCTGCTTGTCCTGGTGTAGAGCGGAGCAGGCTCATGATTCTCACATCCCAGGGAATGTAATCTTTACAGCATGTAAAGTATGTGAGGAAGAGAGGGCTTAGAGAGATCGTACTACTTCCTCTACATCATCATCATGCTGTTCTATGCAGGAGGAGTTTGTCCAGAAATGGAAAGACTGTTAATTTACTAAAAAATATTACTCAATATAAATTAGGTTACATTTAAAAGGTTTCAGAAAAAAATGTAAAAAGAAGCAGGTACAGTTAGTAAAAATCTAAAAATCCTGTCCCTTTAAAAAATAAAATCCTGGGGAGGATTTGGGAACTGATATTTATGCCCTGAATATGTATATGTTGTAGTCAAACACATTATGGATAAGATTGAAGAAACAGACCAGCCCTGTCAGAGACCTCAGTTGGCGACAGTGATGTTAGCTTAAAAAGTGAGGTAGGGTTAGACATAAAATTATAGATGACGCTGTAACTTTACAACACAAGGTAAAGCCTTCAGCTAACAAATTCTACATGGAAAATGATATACACTTGGAATTTATGTCTGCAATCCGGTAAATGAGAAAATGTATCCATGTTCCAGGTCAGAGTCCAAAAGCTACATGTGGACAGGGGGTGGTAAATATGTCAATAAATTGAAAAAGTGGAAAGATAGCGGCTCTTTATGGCAGGTATTAGAGGCCATGGCAATGTTTAACCATGACTTAGGTCTCACCAAAATGTGGGTCAGTACTGTACTTATGGTCTCTCACGATGCGTTTGCCCTAAACGGGCTTCCTCAGGGGATTGCTGAGACCCCTAGAAATTACATTATTGATAGTATAGTATAGAATTTCCACAGTATTAGTACTCAATAAATTGAGCTACTTTTGAGAACAAAGGTCTATGAAGTTAATACAGACTAACTGTTCTAGAAGTCAAAATCACTGTGCAGAATGATTGTAACCTTGATAATATTGTACAAGATAATTTGTGTACAGAAAATAATGTGTAAAAGCTTTTGAATCCAAAACATAATGTGCAAAAAGGTGGTCTTGTTCTTGAAAGTTTTATGAATACTGCTCAAATTGATGGGTCTACATTTGAAAATGTTATGCTTGCTGTGGAAATAATCAAGATCACATCAATGGCTTAACAACCAAAATATATAATCACATATTGTGTACAACAACTACACCATGAGCAAACAAAGACAAATCAGAGACCTAACCTTTATCATCAACTATTTCACATCTGATCATTTCTGCCAAACAAAATATATGAATTAAAGTGGAAAACTGTTGTCAGACTTCCCTGTAATTTTCCTTTCCTGTAGACTCTTCGTGACAGCATGGGTTAGTTCCATAGGACCACCTTACCAAAGCTATAAAGTAACCTCCCTCTCCCCTGCAGGTGTTCTTTAATAAGTTTGCCACAGGACAAGGGAGGGAAACATGCTCTCAGGAGGACTCTACAGGAAATGAAAATTACAGTAAGTCTGACAACAATTTTCCACTTTCCTGACACTCCTCCTGACAGCATGCACAAATGCAATGTAGCAAGCAACAGCACAAAAGGAGGGAAGAAAACAAACAATGCCACAGAAAAAAGGTTACTCTTTAGAAAGAGCCACTTCCAAAATGGAAGCCCCAAACTAAACTGAAGCTCCAACCTATAAAGCTAAATAAATGTTTATTTACAAATCACTTCAGTGAAAACATCTGCAAATGAAACATAGAAGGTTGCCTCTTCCCTAGTTGAATGTCTCTTGACTACCTGCAACGGACTTCAGCCCTCATGATGTAGGCATACCACATAGTATTTAAAACCCTAGGATGCAAAATCTGTCAAAGGTACAGCTATGCTCCATATAGGACTGCTAGGGAGGCTGACTAGAACATTCACAACTAGAAAATCTTTTTTTTTTTGGGTAAATGGAGAAAAAACATCTTGAGAACCTTCAGAAAATAAGGAATGCTGAGGAATTACTTCCCAGTTGAAGTGATACACAGAATACACCTGAAACAAGACCTTCAATGATAGATGT
The DNA here is from genome assembly GCF_032062135.1 of Pyxicephalus adspersus. Classification (NCBI taxonomy): domain Eukaryota; kingdom Metazoa; phylum Chordata; class Amphibia; order Anura; family Pyxicephalidae; genus Pyxicephalus; species Pyxicephalus adspersus. Next base: position 25,100,689 of record NC_092863.1, read on the forward strand.
ATCTACATTTCAGGAAAATCGGTGCAATCTGGCTCCTTTCCAAGGGGATGCATAGTTATGAAACCTTGCATGTCATGGTAACAGTGGTCAAGAAATGACAAGTCCTATGCTGAAAAGAATGACTTCACTGAAGGCTTCAATTTGTGGGGGCTGACACCTGGAGCTAAAAAAGCTGACCCCAAGCTCCTCGTCCAAAGCTGAATGTAGAAAATTCCTGGAACCTGTGCTGGTGATGGGTTAACAAAGACAACCCTTGACTATGCTATTCAAAAAAAAACTTTCTATATATTGTAACATCTGTTTATAGATGTTTGTAAGCTTTGAGTTGCATATCTGCCACCACAGCGAAAAGCCAGATGCTAGGAGCTTGGCATTCAGTCTTGGGCAGTCACGGATAGAATATGGCTACGGGCCCTGAAAAAATTAAACCTGGCAAGAAAGAATAAAAGAAGTAGCCACCATAATTAACACCTTTCCAATTTCAGTCAACGGGAAATAGTCACCATTGCTTTTCCTGAATCCTTCCTTATTTCTTAGTACGTAAAGTAGAGAAAAAATCGATTTTCTCGTGAAAGGGTCACAGCCAGTATTTGCTGGCACTTGAACATCACTAGTGATGCCATTAAGTCTATCGACTTGAGAAATTTGTCTACCCAGAGGCCACTCGTTGAAAAATGATCTGCTCATATGAACAGCCAACAGATTTTCAGGCTGGTGGTTAGGAGAAAGAAAAGTTGGGATGCTTCTTTGTCCCTGAAAAATAAAAAACACAACTGTGACTTGAAGGAAACAACAATCTTTGTTCCACTTTGTATGGTAATGTAGAAGATCTGACCTGTTCACAGGTACAGTGACTTTCTGCTGACAAAAGAGCAAAGTGAAGGCTTTCAAAAGTCTCAGGACTGCCCACAATTTACGAGATTAGAGTGCCTTTGAAGGGAAGGCCAAAGGATGTCCCAATCCGTGGACTCCCCAACCTTTGAGACTGGCATCCAAGGTGAATGGAATCCTAGTCCTGTGCCCCAGAGCTATTTCCCAAGACAAATATCCCAAGGGTTGACAGACTGACCAGGGACAGTGAGTTTGTTCTCCAACAAGCAGCAAACCCAAGAATCAAGGGAGCACAACTAGAACCCAAACGTTCTATTCTAACCATCAACCAATGGAAATAGATGCCATCAGCCTCAGAACTATCCTGCATTTCATGCAGTTAGGTTAATTGGCCCAGAAACTGTATTAAAATAGATGACTATGGTAGGGACATTAGATCGTGAGCTCCTCTGAGGGATAGCTAGTGACATGACTATGGACCTTATAAAGCACTGCGCAACAGGTCATCGCTTTATAAATACTGCATAATTATAATAAGATTATATTAATAATTCTTTTGCTGGCAGTGTTGAACCCTCTAAAACTTTTTGTGCCCCCACCATCATTTGTGCCACTTTGTAGGAAGGCAAAAGTGCTCTAGATTTTACCCTAATGAATATTATCCTCAAATTTCTATTCACTGCATTGGCCATAACTGACTCTTTTGATAGTTTACCAAAATCAGAGTTTGCAGAAATGTCTTCTTGTGACTCTCCAACTTGATTTGGATATTGTCAGCAAAAAACATCGTTCAAGTAGTGACATAGGCTGCCTCTCTGAACCAAGGCATGGTTATCACTGTGACAAGCATTTTATTAAGCATCCTGGAGCTGTGGAAAAACTGAAGGGCAGATAGGTGAACTGGAGGCATTTGCAACAAAGCAGAAAGGAAGAATGGTGGCATTTCACAACTGAGACAGGCCTGTAAGCTTCTGCTAGATCTATTGAAATCAGCCCTTGTGCCACATCCCTAACATGATTCACTTTCCAGGTGCTCCACTGATTTGCTTCTGGAATGAGAAAGTAACCTTTCTCTATTAGTAATTTCACAGGATAAACTTCCTCTTGCCCCTCGTCCTCCTTTAGAGGATCAACGAAAAAGACAGGGAGAAACCAGAGGTCTTGCCTTTCAGAGATGCTTTTTTTCCAGGACTTATATTCCTTTGCTGAAGAAATAGTACTTGAGAAGCAGGCGGGGAAGTAGCTGGAGCAGACATATTGGAGGAGGAATCACAGCCTCTATTTATTCTGTGACAGCTTGATCAGCATAGTCTTAGAACTCCCTTGGTTGTGCTTCCTTATCTTTACTTGCTTTTTTAAAGTGGAATTCACAGATAAGTTTAAAGGGCAAGGCCTTAGTGCCACATGCCCAGCATACCTCAATGGCAAAATGATCTGCTGACTGACCTAGAAGGGGCAAGAGATGCCTAATGGCATAAATCCATCTTTCTCAACCTTTCAAGCCCCTGCAACAACCCCTGGGTTCCAAGGAACCACTGCGAAACCATCCATACCTCCACAGATCACTGTACACTGGTGTGATGGTCAGTGGGATAAATGCCTGGTTGCATTGCTGCTAGTGGGAAGAATGCCACCTTTACAAATAGCCACAACATTCATTGGTGTCAAATTCCACAATGCTCAAAGAGGCCTTAGCACCCTTTGAGACTGGCATACAAGGAGACATATCTTTTGTTACACACCCTCTATTAGAGGCATGGTAGACTGAGCTGAAGAGAAGCATGCTCTGACCTTCTGGTATGCTTTCTTAGAAACAGAAAACACAACAGAAAGAAAACACATTAAACACTTTAAAAAAAAAAAAGGTGGCTATCTTTTCACATCAATCCCCTAGCTGTGCTGCAGCTTTTGTGGCTGTGAGTAGGTGAGCCAGCAACTAAAAGTAATATATCTGTCTTCTATATATACCTACACAGAACCAAATACAAACAAAACCTGTAAATAAAATTTCTTATCTGACTTCCTGCCAGTCAGCATAGCAACTAGAAAGAAGTAGCAAACAGAAAAAGTATTTCAAAATAGCACCTGCTGTAAGCAGGATGCTGATGGTCGCCTAACAAGCCTGATGCTAGAGACAGCAAAATACACCCTGCTGGAGTAGTTGGGAGATTAACAGTGTTATGGTACCAAATTGCCCTGATTAACATCCAACAATTTAATAAATGTACAAGTATCCAAGAAAAAACCTCTGGGGTTTTTCCCACAAAATACCACAGGATGATAAACAGGTATGTATAATTATATAAAAACAGAATTCTGGTGGAAACACCATCAGGTAGAACAACAGTGCACCCAAACCATCTTGTATGTACAAAAAATGTTACACCAAAATTCTACCCAAGTATATGCAGTGCCTATTGTTTTAGGCTCAGACTGCAATTTCAAGGAGCCACCCAGCAGGCACCCTACAACAGAAAGCAAAGATATTGTTTCAAACTAATTTCTTTTACTGCCATTTGTATGATGGCTGTGAGCTGAAGTTTGCTGCACATATGCAAGGCATTAAGCGACTGTTTTTAACAGCAAAAGAAAATGGAAACAGGTAAAAAAAATTCCTTGCTCATCACCTACCCGCAACAAAGGTAAGGAGCTCCTATGGAGATCAAGGGGAGGAACTAACCCATTTGTGCATGCTGCCAGGAGAAGTGTGAGGAAATCGGGATACATATTTTAATTACATTTAACATATCCCTTCAACATAAGTTGGAAGTCATTTGGGGCAAGAGAGGGCTTTTTTTTCAAAGTCATAATCCCACATTCGCCTTTTAATCTCAATCATAAAATTAATTGTAGGTCTGAATTTTAAATAATGGAAATGGTACCCAAATAACTTTACTAAGTTTCTAGGCGGGTATCTTCTACATTTATCCCCTGTCCCTCCACTACTATTACCACCAATTACTAGTTGTCAAAATAGCAGCCCGGCATTGCTATGTATTGAGAAGGAAAATGATTTTGTCTGTCTTCATCTTGTTCTTAACCTCCATTTTGTAGCGGAAGTATCCATGAGAAATATAACAAGTAATCTGCTTCATTGTGGGGGGTTTTGAGCATCCTTTAGAACTAGTGTAGTTTCTCTTCTTGTCTAATGTGTTAATAAGATGGGGAGGTGTGAAGAGATTCCAAGGATATCAAGGCCATACATTGTTTACAGCCATCAACCATTTAGGATTCCTAAATAGTCACTTATCATTTCAAATCTTTAATAACCTTTCTGTACAACCTACTTTACTTTGTATAAAATAACACCATCTTTTCTAAATAAATCAGAACAGCAACCCTAGATCAAATTGGTGTCTGTGTCTGTTCTCTTATGATCGTAATATTAACCTTAATATTAACAGCTAACGTTTCTTTAAGAAACAGATACATTTTTCCTTGACAGTATTAAATAGCAGATGAGGTTTTCAAAATGCAGCCAACCTAAATTTTAAAAATAATTTTTGTGGTATCAGTCTTCTCCCATTCCTACCATATAGTCAGTTGTGAGTGTTCTAATAATTTTTTGTGCTGGTATTACCGCCATGTAGAGATTATTGATGGTTTATTTTATTATTCCTTAATAAAGGAAATGAGAAGAAGCTGGATTTGTTTTTAACTGGCAAATTAGCTTGTATTAAACATTACAAAATTAAATACAGTAGGAAAGGTATACATCAAACAATGAGTGCATACAAAATTATATTTAGAGATGGGTCACATCCCATTTACAGGTCTGGGGTGTATGCCTATTTAATATACATAGGATTCCCTAATTACACCACTTAATCAATTAGAAAAATACAAAACACAGTCAGCTTCTTGGGGGTGTTTTGAGAACACTTAAGGAGGAACTATACCCCCAAAAAAAACACACTTACCTTCAATCCCGCAGGGCAGACTGATCACTCAGAGGTGTCCGGCATCCCACATGGTCCCGACATTCGTCCCGGAGCCGCCATCTTCGTCTTCTCTTCCTGGTTCTTCATCCTACGTCACCCGACCCAGGTGCGAGATTGGGTGACATAGGATGAAAAAAAAATTTGCTGTTCTCACTGAGATGCTCGAGCATGTGCAGAAGGAGCATCCAAGAGCCTTCCTGGATGCCTGACGTAGGTATCCCAGAAGGCTTTGCGCTCCTATTCATTCTCAAATTATTTCATTCAGAATTTTTCAATTCATTCAGAACTTTTTCCCTACATAACCCTGAAGTTTAGGTACGCTTTAAGCTACAAATAAACGGGACAAATAGGAGTGAATATATTATATATACAGACTTTCAGCTTAAATTCAGTGAGTTGAACAAAAAGATTGTAAAAATTTGAGGAACTAAAGCCTTTTTTTACACAATCACTTCATTTCAGGGGCTTAAAAGTAATTGGACAATTGGCTCAAAGGTTATTTCATGGGCTGGTGTGGGCAATTCCTTTGTTATGTCATTATCAATTAGGCAGATAAAAGGCCTGGAGTGCCTGATGGGGGGAATGCTTGTATGTGAAAGATTTTGCTGTGAACAGACAACATGCAGTCAAAGGAGCTCTCCATGCAGGTGAAAAAAAACATCCTTTAACTGCAAAAAAAGAATACACCCATCCGAGAAATTGCTACAATATTAGGAGTGGCAAAATCTACAGTTTTGTACATCATGAGAAAGAAACAAAGCACTGGTGAACTCAACAACACCAAAAGACCTGGAAGTCCACGGAAGACAACAGTGGTAAATTATCGCAGAATCATTTCCACGGTGAATAGAAACCCCTTCACAACAGCCAACCAAGTGAACAACACTCTCCAGGAAGTAGGCGTATCGATATCCAAGTCTACCATAGAGAGAAGACTGCATGAATGTAAATACAGAGGGTACACTGCAAGGTGCAAGGCACTCTTAAGCCTCAAGAATAGAAACACTAGATTGGACTTTGCTCAAAAACATCTAAAAAAGCCAGCACAGTTCTGGAAAAACATTCTTTGGACAGATGAAACCAGGATCAACCTTTACCAGAATGATGGCATGAATGGAGAAGGCGTGGAACAGCTCATGATACAAAGCATTAAAAAGCATACAGGATCATCTGTAAAACATACTGGAGGCAGTGTGATGGCTTGGGCGTGCATGGCTGCCAGTGGCACTGGGACACTAGTGTTTATTGATGATGTGACACAGGACAGAAGCACCCAAATGAATTCTGAGGTGTTCAGAGTCATACTGTCTGCTTAAATCCCGCTAAATGCAATCAAATTGATTGGGAGGTGTTTCATAATACAAATGGACAATGACCCAAAACATACAGCCAAAGCAATCCAGGAGTTTATTAAAGCAAAGAAGTGGAATATTCTTCAAATCACCAAGTCAGTCACCTGATCTGAACCCAACTGAGCATGCATTTCACTTGTTGAAGACTAAACTTCGGACAGAAAGGCCTACAAACAAACAGCAACTGCAAACGGCTGCATTCAAGGCCTGGCAGGGCATTAAAAAAGAGGAAACCCAGCATCTGGTGATGTCCATGAGTTCAAGATTACAGACGGTCATTGCTAGCAAAGGGTTTTCAACCAAGTATTAGAAATGAACATTTTATTTTCAGCTTTTTAATTTGTCCAATTACTTTTGAGCCCCTGAAATGAAGTGATTGTGTTAAAAAAGGCTTTAGTTCCTCACATCACATTTTTTATGCAATCTTTTTGTTCAACCCACTAAATTAAAGCTGAATGTCTGCAGTTCAACTGCATCTGAGTTTAAAATTAATTGTGGTAATGTACAGAACAAAATTAGATAAAAGTTGTCTTTCTCCAATATTTATGGACTTAACTGTATAGACACTAAACATTAATTAGGTTTACATTGTGTGTTGTACAAAGTTGATGAGGTTTTTCAATGTGTACAATGTGTACTATGAAATGTTTAGTAAGTCAAATTGTGATGTTGCACTAGTTAACAAAAAGTATATTGTGAATTGGAGAGAGTGCAGAAAAGGCAACTACACTAATAAAGGAATGGAGTGGCTCAGCTATGAAGGGAGATTAGTAAAGATAACAGGACTGTTAATCCAGTAAACATCTGATTGCCTCATGGAATCAAGAAATTTATTTTTACCCTGTTGGAGCAATTTGGCCCTCTGGAATAACTATGTCTATAGGGTTTTTATCTGGGATACGTTTATTTCCCTGGTGGTTGAGCTTGGATGGCCTAATGTCTTTTTTTTAACCTAACTGACTAGATGAATAGAATGTAGAAACATATAATTTTGGGCTCTGTATTCCCTACTCCATATTAATTATTGACTTTTGGCATTAGGTTAGTGTGCATCTGTATCTAAGGAAAGTTGTAAAAACAATGTTGAACTTACTTGATGTAAAGAAGGTTGCATCTTGAAGGGAATTTCCAAAAGGAAGAAGAACAAAGAAACTGCTGCATGCAAGGTTCCTAAAGGACTGAGTAAATGTCAGGACTGGTAGAGGGAGTATGCGGGTAATTGATATCAATATTTATTTCTTAGTATATGGGACTTAAATAAAGTTTTATTTGGCACTATTTTCACACATTTTTATAAGGATTTACTATATTTATGTATTCTATTAAGGGTGGATACAAATAATAAATTATGGGCGACAGTCCTAATATAAATTGATTATTGAGCCTAGATATCGATCGTTTTCAACTAGTTCTACATCTGTACCATCTGCTATGATGTCTGCTTTTACTCAGAACCATAGTTTTTAAATGCCCCCTGGTGGGCATGCTTTTCTTTTTTTAATTCCTGTTTCAGTGGTTTAAACTGTACTGTATTTCAGCACCTTACTATCATTTGCAAAGATCATTTTACATATTCTAATTGAATTTAGAAGTCAGTTCTCTATAACCAATTTAAAGCACAATCAAGGATAATGAAAGCTTATCTCTCTGGTTGACTCATTGTAGTAAAAAATTTGTTGTGATATTGCATTTGCTGCTTAACCTCCTGGGCGGTAACCCCGATTGTGGCTTGGGGAAAAAAAAACAGCTTAAAGCGGTAACCCTGAGCCACACTCGGGCTAGCTAAAAAAATAAAGCATAAAACTTACCTGGTCCCACTGGCATCCTCCAATGTCCTGCCCGTCCGAGCCCGTCCTCTGGCCGTGCCCTCTTCTTTTGATCTGTCCCCTGGCGAGTGCGATGATGTTCTCTGGGAGTTCCCAGTGATGTTGTTGCATGCGGCCATCGATAGGGGCACAGCAGGAATTTCAAAATATTTTGTATTGCGTTCAATACAAAATACCTGTATTGAATGCAATACACTGGATTTATGTCTAAAAGCCATACATTGTCTGACATGAAATTTTTTTTTACAGTATAATATAATAGTATGAGTATATTAAAGTTTGAAACACAAAATCATGGCAAAGTTTTTTGTTAAACGTATTAATAGTAGTTTGTTAGTTTGTTCTACCTGAAAGAAAAGCCCCAATGGATGATCAAAGAGGAATAGACTCCTTTTTGCCCAGCCTGTGATTACATATCGTGTATCTATGTGAGGAAGAGAAGAACAGGAGGGAGGGAAAGCCAGGCTTTTGAAGGACAACCAGAGTTACATTTAAAAACACAAAATTTTATTGTTCCAACAACATAATTTAAAAGATTAAGAGCTGTGTCTCTATAAATGAATCCTAGGCTAACATATAACCACAAGTTTTGCAAAACAATCTGTGTGACGTAATAGTGCTTCTGCCCTGACTCTGTGTGTGTGTCCCTAGTTCTGCCCTGATTCTTTGTGTGTTTCCTGTTTTGGTATCAAAGAGATAACATATCATTATCATATCAAAGAAATAACATATCAATAACCCCCCTAGCGTTCTAATTCTGTCAGTTTTTTGATGCAAAGTGATCCTATTTTTTTTCGCATAGAAATTTTTGTTTATATTGTGGGCCTGTAATTCTTAGGATTAACTCCCGGGTATAATATTTATAATTATTTATTATATTATAATCATAAATTATAATATAATTATAAATCATTATTATAAAAAAAAAAATGAAATATTAGACCACAACAATGTACTTTATCAAAAAAAACTTTATCAAAAATTAAAATAAAAAATAAATTAAATGCAGATCTTCAAAAAAAAAAAAGCAGCAAACCACGCACATCCTTGTAGGTGCTGCCTTTTTCTGGGTTGGTGGGATGTATTGAACGAAGTGACGACAGGTCCGGCATTCTGGGTTGACAACGGTGGAAGCACGACGTTCAGGTCTATTCATAGCCACTGATGATGTTTGGTCGTTCTTGACTATGGATTCGGAAACTTGCAAAATGAAGTCTGAATGATTCACAGGCCTCTGACTATTTTTTTTTGTTTAGAACATAGGCATTTCATAGACACTGCTCAACTAGATGCCTGAAAATCTTTTTGTAGTACTTCCTTTGCTGTTTCCTCATAGCTGGGTAGAATGTCATGGCTTGGTCAGCTCTGTCGACACCTCCCATAGTGTTGTTGTAGTCAGTCACCACCTGTGGCTTCATCACTTCTTTCCCACGATTTATGTGTACCAGAATGGTGGAGGCATCATGGACAGTACTCATCAGGCACACATCTTTCTTGTCACACCATCTCAGGACCATCATCTTTCCTTTCTGCCAGGCAACAATTTCTCCTGTCTTCAGCTTCCCTTTTGCAAACAATGATGGCAGGTTGCGCCGGTTAGCCCTAACGGTCCTTTAGGCATCTGTTCTGTGTTGCAGAAGGAACTCACAAAGCTCAGGAGAGGTGTAGAAATTGCCAGTTGTGACACAATAGCCCTGACCTAGCAATCGCTCAATGAGGGATAGCACTGAAGATGTTGCCAATCCTAATGGCTGTATCTGGGTTTGAACTGTGTCCCTTTTCCAGTGTACAGTACCGTATTCCATATGTAGCCAGATGAGGATTCGCACAGAATATAGGTCTTCACGTCATGCCCTCTTTGACGCAATGTACTGCACTGTACTGTATGATGAGGGAAAAGCAGTATTCTGGCATGACTGTGCCAAAAAATGGAGTGGCAATCATTTTGTTCTTGGACCAGCACCACTTCTGCACGGGTTTGCCCACAACTCCCTGCAGGATCACCAAGCCCAAAAACAGCCAAATATCATCCTTGGTCACAGGTTCCCACTTTCTGCTTCTTGCAAACCTCAGGTGTGGAGCACCTTGTTGTTGTC
>NC_092863.1:25110965-25125881 GCF_032062135.1 Pyxicephalus adspersus
AAAAAAAAAATTAGCAAAAAATCTCAAAAAGTTAGCAAACACAGAGAAGCACACATTTGCAGAAAAATTTTTAAAAAAGTTAGCAAACACAAGAGCGGCTTACCTGTTTGTCTCTGCAACAATTTTTTCGATAACTTCATCAGTCAAAAACAACTTCCGTGATGCCAGAGGGTCGTCGCATTCAGCCTCAACTTTCATCCCAGGTGCGCCGGTGAATGGAAATCTTGGCGATGCTGTCTGGTCCGCATCATGTTCAATAGGACACCATGTACGCACAGCAATGACCTCAGGTTCAGAATGGTCACTCAGTTCACTTTCGCTGTCCGATTACAAATTTCCTAGTGAATCACTATCGCTCGATTCCACAAAGGACTCCAAATCGCTATTGCTGCATTCAAATTCATCCAAAACAGCGCTTGCGCCGGCGAGATGCCTTTTGGATGCCATTTGGTCTCCAGCAAACAGTCAGGAACAATCAAGGTCAAAGACAAAGTGATGAAATGATACATTCAGGAAGTGATTTATAAGCCATCAAAAGGTCAGATCAAGGTCAGGGCTAATAGTGGGCAAAATATATTTTTATACTTTTATTTTGTGTTTTTCTGTGTATTTTACTGTAAAAAAAATTTAAAAGCAGAACCATTGCATCACCCGGAAGATGTCACACATCCTGCAGGGTGATGCGGTGGGAATGTCCGGGGGTGATGCCAGGGGGAAATCGCCACTGGCATTACCCCTGGAATTTACTATTGGTGATCGCATCTGCAGTTGGATGCGATGCACCATGCAGAAATCCTGCATGGTGCATCACATCTAACTGCAGATGCGAGCAGCGGGGTGGCAGGGACCGGGGCGGTATTAAAAAGCAGATTACCTGGTTATCTGCTTTTAAATTTCCCGCCCAGCCACGCCCCCAACAGAGAGGCGCCCCGGCATCACAGCGGGATCGTCCGCTTTTTGCATAGTTTTCCCACCCCGAGTCACACTCCGGATTACCACTAGGGTGGTTAAAGTGGTTGTAGAGAGGATAGTTGTCTATATTGTAACAAGCGTTATCAAACAGATGTGTGTAAGTGTACATGAATTTAAAATAACATGGGATGATAGCTAGTCACACAGGGAGTTACAGGGTAGAAGGATCAAGGATCAACATTGTTTTCTTTGAAGTGTATGTGTACAGTAATACAGGGTAAATGATTTTTAACAAACATAAATATTGACAATATATATATGTGCACCATGCACAAAAAAAAGTTCCTTCCACAACCAACATTTTCTACAAGTCCAATGCGTTGCTATGGGCACAATATGTGCCCTGACATATGCCAATCTCTTTCTGGGAAGTTGGGAAGCGAACCTTTTCACCAACCTCAATCTTTTGAAATACAAGAAATTCATATATTGCTGGAAGAGGTACATTGATGATATCTTCATCATCTGGACAGGCACAGAGATATCACTCAAGGAATTATTTTCAGAAAATCCACATAACGATTACAATCTTTCCTTCTAAATGTACTACAATAAGCAAGAAGTACCATTCTTAGACACGATGGTAAGGAAAACAGAAGCAGGGGCAATCATTAAAACACCTGCATAGGAAATAGACAGCAGGAAATACAATCTTGCACGCCTCCAGTGCGCATCCCGCACCTCTCAAAAGAAGCATACCACTTAGACAAAATCTGCGAAATTGTACAGATGAAAAGGACTTCGAGGTAGAAGCCAAAGCAGTGAGAGACAGACTGATCCTAAGAGGATACAGCACAAAATTATTAAAGATGTCTTACTATTGAGTGAAATCCCAAAAATGGGGGGATCTCATTGCCATTAGTAACCCCCCACTCCCGGATGAGACAGTGAGAATTAACACTACATACAATAATCAACATTACAGACATTTATTAAGTTCTGGAGCAAGCTGTGCTTTGATATGCAAAAAGAAACAACTGCAGAGTTTGTCTTGGTCATTAACCCCCCCTAGCATTCTTATTCTGTCCGTATTTTCATGCAAAAAGCGTTACAGTTTTTTGCAAGGAATTTTTTTTTACATTGTAGGCCTATATTTCTTAGGCATAACTACAGAAATATGTCCAATATTTAATAAAATTAATAATAAACTTTAAATTAAAAAACTGAAAAACAAAAATCTGTTAACAAAATAGTGAAACGTAATATACCAGTACAGTAACATGTAATATTATTATTATTATTATTATTAATATTTAAAAAACAAAGATGGGTAGGCAAGTTTGAAAAAATGGGTTTTGAGTGCTCCTTTAAATGAGCAGAAAGTAGGAGCAAGCCGAATAGGACAAGGAAGACCATTCCAGAGAGTTAGGGCAGCTCTAGAGAAGTCTTGTATCCGTGCGTGTGATGAGGTTATGAGTGAGAAGGTCATTACCAGGTCATTGGAGGAGCGGAGAGAGCGGGAGGGGGAGTAATTTTTTACCAGGTCAAAAATGTAAGTAGGACAAGAACTGTGGAGGGATTTGAAGGCAAAGGAGAGAGTCGGGTTAGTGGAATACCAGAGAGGAGGATGTTACAGTAGTCCAGGCAAGAGATAATAAGAGCATGTACAAGGAGTTTGGTGGTCTCAGGGGACAGGTAGGGGCGGATTTTGAAGATGTTGCATAGGTGAAAGTGACAGCACCTGGAAATGTTCTGAATATGGGGGGTAAATGAGAGGGCAGAGTCAAATTGACACCAAGACAACGTGCCTGAGTGGAGGGCCGAATAACAGTTTTGTTAACAGTTAGATATATGTCAGGGGGAGATGTGGAATTGGAGGGGCGGATGATGATGAGTTCTGTTTTATCCAGGTTGAGTTTCAAAAATGGGTCAGACATCCATGATGAGATGGGTGACAGGCAGCATGAGACCTTATCCAGGACTGAGGGAGACAGATCAGGGGTGGACAGATAGATTTGAGTGTCATCAGCATACAGATGGTACTGTAAGCCAAATGATGATATGAGACTACCAAGAGAGGAGGTGTACAGAGAAAAGAGAACCGGTCCAAGGACTGACCCTTGGGGAACACCAACCGGGAGGTGAGTGGGCGAGGAGGAGTTACCATTGAAAAACCAAGAGAGAGCAGTGTCACTGATACCAATGGGGTGCATGATTTGTATTAGAAGGGGTTGATCAACAGTGTCAAAAGCAGAGGAAAGATCAAGGAGAAGGAGCAGTGAAAAGTGCCTTGAGACTTAGCTCTGATGAGGTCATTGGCCACTTTAGTAAGGGCTGTTTCAGTGGAATGAGCAGCTCTAAAACCAGCCTGGAGGGGGTCAAGGAGGAAGTTGGTGCTCAGGTAATCGGTGAGTCTTTTGTAGACAAGGCCTTCAAGAAGTTTGGAGACATATGGAAGAAGGGAGATAGGACGGTAGTTAGAGGGTAGGGAGGGGTCCAGTGAGGGTTTCTTTAGGATAGGGAGAATTATGACATGTTGAAAAGCTGAGGGGTATTTACTAGTAGAAAAGGAGAGGTTGAATAGTTCGGTTAGGGCAGGGGCCAGGGTGGAGGAATGGGCATGGAGTAGATCAGGGGGAAATGGGTCAAGTGGACAGGTAGTAGACGAAGGTGATGAGAGAAGAGATAAGACTTTTTCCACAGTAATAGGGCTGAGGGAGGCCAATGATGATATTGCTTGGTGACAGTGAGCTCAGTGTTAAAGCTTTGTAGCTTGGCTTTGTAGTCCATGAAGTCAACGCTGAGGCCAGATTTTCTCCACTTGCGCTCAGCTGCACGAATAGTCTTTTGTAGCTGTTTGGTGTGGTTGTTGTGCCAGGGTCGGGGGTTGGCAGGGCGGGGGTAGCGGAAGGGGGCAAGGGCAACATTATCCAGAGCCAAGGAAAGAGAGTGGTTTAACATGGTAGCAGCTTCTTCTGGGGAGGTGATATTGGAGAGGGCGGGGGTTAGGGACACAAGGCAGTTTGAGAAAAGGTTGTGTTCAGGGTTACAGATATCCCTGCCATTGACCAGGTCTGGGATGTGGCAAGGGAGGGCAAGAGTTTGATAGGTTGTAGGTGATAGGGTTGTGATCAGAACCGGGAAATGGTGAGTTGTCAAGGATGGTGAGGTTTTAGAGTTTAGAAAATACCAGGTCTAAAGTGTGTCCAGCTATGTGTGTGGGGCCATTGATGTTCGGAGTGAGTCCAAATGAGGAGGTAATGGAGAGCAGTTGGGCTGAGGAGGGAAGGTTGGGCTCATTTATTGCAACATTAAAGTCATCAAGGATGAGGGTGGGCAGGTCATGGGAAAGAATGTGTAGGAGCCAGGATGCAAAGTTATCCAAAAATTGTGATACTGGGCCAGGGGGGCAGTGGACAACAGCAACAATGAGGGGTAAGGGGCTAAAGAGACGGACAGAGTGTACTTCAAAAGAGGTGAAAATGAGAGAGGGTGGGGTAGGCTCTGTATGTACAGTTAGGTGAGAGAAGGAGACCCACACCACTCCCTACTTTGTTGCCAGGTCTAGGGGTATGTGTAAAGTGCAGGACTCCATAGGAGAGAGCAGCAGCAGAGGCAGAGGCAGAGGAGGAAAGCCAAGTTCCAGTGAGAGACAGAAAGTTCAGAGATTTAGAAAGGAGAAGGTTGTGTATGGGGGTTAATTTGTTGCCAACAGATCGGGCATTCCATAGACAGCCAGGGAGAGGGGGTAAGGACTTATGGGTAGGGTGAATGGGGATGAGGTTAGGAGAAGGGAGTATCTTACTGAGAGTGTATGGAAGGGGGAGGCTGTGTGAGATGTCACCAGAGAGTATCAGCAGAAAAAAAAGGTGCAGGAGCACAGAGAAATAAGGAGAGTGAAGGAGCAGAGAGACAATGAGTTATCAGACTGGTGAGGACAGGGAGTAGTGCCAACAAAGAGAAAGCAGGGTGAATAATACATTTTTACAGATAATTGGGAACCATATGCGTACATTAAACAATGTGGCAAACTGAAGTCCAAGAGAAGCAGTTTGGTAATATGGGTTCAAGTGAGGCTTGTAAACTTGCTGAGTTCCAGGAGGGCAGGAAGATGATTCAATCAAAGAGATGGTTGATGAAATACCAGTTCAGACTGGCAGCAGCAGAGGATGTGTTGGAGTCTAGATGGATAAATCAGTCCAAAGGCAGGAGATGGGAGTTGCAGCGTAAAAGAGTTCATCCAAATCTGTTCCAATTCCTGTGTCAATTCCCTGCATTAATTCTCATTGCACCTATAATTTAGGCACTTAACATTTGGGCACGTGACCAGGGTCCCAACGTGACCTTGCCTGTTGTTTATATATATATATATATATATATATATATATATATATAGTTTTTTTGTATTGAATCTAATACAAAATTATTTGAATTTCCCGCCGCGCCACCCGCACCAACCAAAGAATGCACCAACGTCACCGGGGAAACCCCAGAGAACACACCGGGAGAAGATAGAAGAAGGAGGATGCCGCCGAGGGCCTGCAGGGAAGAGAAAGACACTGGGGGACGCCAAAGAAAAAAGGTAAGTAGGTTTTTTAATGTTTTTTAGCAACCCCGAGTGTGACTCAGAATTACTGTTTTTTGCATGGAAGATCCACCCCGAGTCCATAACTCGGGATTACCGCTTGAGGGGTTAAAGAGTTACAGGAGCCCACAACCTCAGCTGTGTTTAGCAAAAGATTTCTTCTGCAAGTCATACAAACCGCCCCCTCCCCCCTCAAAGGCTGGGCTCTGCACACAGGGAGCAGGGAAGCCCTTTCAGTTCTAACTATGTAATTGTATCAGCTTAAATGCTTGCATTTCAATTTGGAGCATTTGCTCTAAGTGGTCTATTTCCAAAGCAGTAATTCTGACATTTTTCTAATTTTTCTAGGTTTCTAATAGACTCCTTGTTCTTTAGTGCTTCCTCTAGGTAGTTTCTTGAAACACTCTCTCATTCTCTCTCTATCACTAATTTGGTATTCAGATGTTTTGGTATTCCGACTTTCTAATGATTTAAAAGGACAAGTATTTTCACTTCTTATATTACATATTCTTGATAAAAAGATGTTACAAAGAGAACCTAATTCTTTTTTTTTCTTAACTGCCTACCAAACCCTTTCTACCATTTACTCTTCTCTTCTTTTATTATATTTTACTCTCTTTCTATAAATCAGATTTTGTTTCTTGCATTCTTCCTTCAAACCTTATTATTCTTCATTCCTCCTTATTACTTCATTTCACTATAGTTTCCACTTTCTCCTGTAAATGACACATTTTAAGCTCTACCAGCACATTTTTGTATTATTTGCTTAAATGTTTCTTCAGTATCTCAGTATCTTATTAGAATACTACTACTTATACCAATATTACTACTTACTTTGGGAATACTACTTATTTATTTGTTAACCTTTTCTAAGTTGTGTTTTAGTGTGTTCAGTCCTATGGTTGTGGAATTCATTTTTAGGTTTTCTTATAGTTTCCATTGCTACTGTCTTTGTACCATTACTATTGTCTCTCTTCTGCTCATTTACACATTTAACAATGGTCAGACAGTAGTGATTCAAATTTAGGTCCCCCTTTCATCATAGCTTTTCTAAAAAAAACACTCCTTACAATATTATAGTCAAAAATTTACTTTTGTCCTCTTGATAACTCTTCTAAAGTGTAGCGGTATATGAATGTATGCACAAATTGATGTTGGTAATAATGCAGAATTGTATTACCAACTCTCCATTGGTATGGAGATTATTAATATTAATGATTATTAAATAGAATTTATATAACGCCAACATATTACACAGCGCTGTACAATAAATAGGGGTTGCAAATGACAGACGAATACAGACAGTGAAACCGAGGGAGAGGACCCTGCCCCGAAGAGCTTACAATCTAGTAGGTGGGGGATTTTACACACAATAGGATTGGAGATATGTAGTGGTGGGAAGTAGTGATGGTTTCAAAAGACAGAAGATGGGTAGGCAAGTTTGAAAAAAAATGGGTTTTGAGTGTTCTTTTAAATGAGCAGAAAGTAGGAGCAAACCGAAATGGACGAGGAAGACCATTCAAGAGAGTTGGGGCAGCTCTAGAGAAGTCTTGCATCCGTGCGTGTGATGAGGTTATGAGTGAGGAAGACATTAATAGGTCATTGGAGGAGCAGGGAGAGCCGCTGGGGGAGTATTTTTTTACCAGGTCAGAAATGTAAGTGGGACAAGAACTGTGTAATGATTTGAAGGCAAAGCACAGGAGCTTGAATTTGATTCGAAGGTGAAATGGAAGCCAGTGTAGACATCTGCAAAGAGATGTAGCGGAAGAGGAGCTGTGGGAAGGATGGATGAGTCTGGCTGCAGCATTCATATTAGATTGTAGAGGAGAGAGTAGGGTTAGTGGCATACCAGAGAGGAGGAGGTGACAGCAGTACAGACGAGAGATGAAAATAGCATGTACAAAGAGTTTGGTGGTCTCAGGGGACAGGTAGGGGGCAGAAAGAGATGCTCTGAGCTCTTATTTTATATTTACACCTTCCCAGTCTTCTGATTTTCTTTGTGTGCATTATTATCTCCCAGTATTGTGGCTTTACCTTTGCTGTTATCCTTTATTGCTTGTAAGTCCTCAAAAATGGAAACTTGCTTTCTAGGTTCCTCAATGGGGCCATCAGCAATTATTAGTACTGAACTGAAAATCTACAACCATGAGTAGTTCTTGCTGACCATATGTTTATTCAAAGATGATCAACTTAGAGATGGAAATATCCACATATATCCTAATAGATTTTTCACAAGCTTACTCCTTAGAAGCTGCCAGTTAATTGTGTAAGAAACATGGAAACCATCCAATTCTCGCATAATTAGTAATATAAAATAATAAAATCATAATCAAAAATTACATTTACTTTCGCCAAGCAAAAATATTTCTCCACTGTCATATCCTCTCAAGCTTCCATACCATGTAGCCTCTTTTCAACAATTGCCCCCCGCCTAAACTCCACACCTGCTTTTGCTACAACTACCTTCTGTGCCCAAGACATAGCCACCGACTTTAAAAATAAAATCTTCAAAATCAGAGATGATGTCTTTGGTAACCGTGCTGCTTCAACCATATCCACCCCTTCCGCCTGTAACGTATCACTAACCTCATTTAGTTCTGTTACTCTGGATGAAGTCTCCTCTCTTCTCTCATCATCTCCATATACTACCTGTCCACTTGATCAAATCACTTATTTTACACTTCCTCACTTGGCAAACTCATATCTTCTTTTGGTTTACAGTATCATTTGTATGCAGATGACGACGCCTGACTTGGCCATCTCATAATGGATGTCTGACAGGTTTCTGAAACTCAATCTGGATAAAACAGAACTCATCATCTTCCCCACCCTCCCATTCCAAATCTCCCCCTGACATATTTCTAACTGTTGCAAACACTGTTATTCATCCCTCACCTCAGGTACGTTGTCCTGGTGTTACCTTCGATTGTACCCTTTCCTTCACCCCCCACATTCAGAACATCTCTAGGTTCTTCCTCTTTCAACTGCGCAACATTTGTAAAATCCGCCCCTACCTGTCCGCAGAGACAACCAAACTCCTCGTACATGCTCTTGTCATCTATCGTCTGGTTATATGTAACATCCTTCTCTCTGGTATTCCACTATCCTGACTCTCTCCTTTACAATCTATCAATAATTCTACAGCCATAACCTCATCACATGCACAACTTCAAGACTTTTCTAAGTCCTATTCGCTTTGCCCCTTTATTCT
Organism: Pyxicephalus adspersus; assembly: GCF_032062135.1. Taxonomy (NCBI): domain Eukaryota; kingdom Metazoa; phylum Chordata; class Amphibia; order Anura; family Pyxicephalidae; genus Pyxicephalus; species Pyxicephalus adspersus. Next base: position 25,119,674 of record NC_092863.1, read on the forward strand.
TCAAACCCATCTTTTCAAACTTGCCTACCCTTCTTCTGTCTCTTAAACCCTTACTACTTACCAACCAATCCATATTCCTTTCCTATTGTGTGCTACTTCCCCCTCCTCTTAGATTGTAAGCACTCCTGGGCAAGGTCCTTGACTCCTACTGTGTCATTATTTGTCTGCCATTTGCAACCCCCTGGTTAATGTATAGCTCTGTTTAATATAGTGGCACTATATAAATATGGTTTATTAATAATGAGTGAAGACATGTACACAGATCTTTAACTGACATGAGACAATGACATTCATTTACTAAAGGAGCACAGGCTGTTCATTCAGCAAAGGGAATAATCCCCTTTCAAGCCAAATTAAACTAAGTGAATGAAAAGAAGCTCTACAAACCTCAACTGTCTAATCATGTGCAAGCTAAAACCCTGTTGTTTTTTTTTAGATTATCATTGACTAAATGATCTTTGCACAGTGACTCTTCCAAGCATTCTCATAATTTTAAATAAACAGTTTATAATTCCTTAATAAATTCCAATGGAACAACAAATGACAATGAATGCTTGTTTAGGAACATAAATTAGTATGAGGGTGACATCTAGTGGTCAAAATACATTATTGGAAACGGCGACACAAAAATGGAAACAGACTAAATGATCTAATGATCTCTGGAAAATAGGAATAAATTAAAAAATCACTATTTGCTATATACATTACAAAATAGGTCAGGTTGAAAAAAAAAGTCCATTAGGTTCAACCACTAGGGAAATAAACATATCCCAGATATAAAATCCAATGGACACAGTTGGTCCAAAGGAAGGCAAAAAAAAAATACCCTGGAACAATTTGCTTCAACAAGGGAAAAAAAATTCCTTCCTGATTCCATGAAGCAATCGGATGTTCCCTGGATCAACGGTCACTGCCATCTACCCACATTAATTGTCATTAGCCATTTATTTTCAAAAGTTCCCTTTTAAAGCATGTTTTTCATGTTTGAATTTATCATGAGAGCCACTGTGAGACATTTTTGTATCTGTCTGTCACCATCTTTACTGGTTGAGCTGTAATTATGTAATTCCCATGCATCCTCTCAATTTTTTTCTTTTGTCAGAAGAAGTTGGTGATCAGGCAGGTATGTTTTCATTGAAGAAAGGGCATTGCCTATAACTTTTCTGCATTAAACAAAATTTTCAAAGTGAAACTTTTATTCCACTTTAATATCTTCCCCTAGTATAGGAGTGCCCCATTCTAATACCTGCCAGACAGGCCAGTACTGCTTTCAAAAATAGAGCTTGGATTGCACTGATAAAAAAATACCATGGTACGGGTGACAAGATTGCCATTTATTAAGGAGACCCTTAAATAAATAAATAAGAATCTGCCATCTTTACTGTTCCACTTGACCCTCTGCTGCTATGTAACTGCATTGGATGACAGAAAACTCCAAGACCTGGAGTGTGCCACACAGATGTGCTAAACCACCTGATAGCACCTGTTTTTAAGTCAAGTGATCTTGTCTTTGTGAAAATTTGTCTCCTGGAGGAACACCACCTTATCCATTGTGTGATTACCAAGAAAAAAGAAGCAAAGATGAATTGTAGGTTAAAGAAAAAGATGAGTGGGGGGGGGGGGGAACAAAGAAGAAAGAGAAATATACAGAAAACAAAAAAGTAGGTTAAGTCTCTGTAATAACAACTGTGCAATCTACTGAGGCAGAAGAAAACCTTTGTGGGGGAACGGACTGTGTAGGATGCTCGAGTCAAGAAATCCTACAGCTTTCTCATACATAGAAACTAAAAACATTACTTTAATAGTCAAGCTACCCAACAAACAAGTTTGGAGATCTGGGGTGAGAACAGAAATTAAAACAAGTGGTCTTGGAGCCACAGAGTCTGTCCTAAAAAAATAGAAATACTAAGGTACATCTCGTAGTAAACAAAGTCCGAAAACAGGTAAAAGTTCAAAGATGAAACCTGGTTATTCATCCTGGTTAAGAGAATATGCCATAGTATTATTCACAAGGTTGGTGCCAATGCCCTCAGGAAATGTGCCTAATCAAAAAATGTTTCTTTGTAGCCTGTTTTTGCAAAAGTCTATACAATTGTGGAGAAGCTAGTTGTGGTTTTTGAGAGTCTCTAGCTCTTTCGAATAGAAGGACCTTCTGCACCAGAACAGCTGCCTCTACTGCTGGTCTGTAAACTGTATCAGCGACTTTTGCAATATTCCTTTTTACGCTGCTAGAAGGGCCATCTGGTGGGTGGCTTGCATCACAGCAAACAAGACCTCCAGTTCTGATCTCATAATTAAGGCCTGTATTAGAGCCCTGGCTTCGACCCTGGTGGGGCTAAGCCAGAAAAAAAGTGCTGTCCTAGGGGCCCTATCACCAGCGTGTCATATTGATACGGCCTGCATCCAACATTGTACACTCTAAAGGGAGCATTAAACTCCTGGTTACTTGTACACTGCTCCCAGCATTAGGTGCTTGATTGCCACTTTGTCAAATCTTGGCTGAAATGTAGTATGTCAGATTTTCATGTGGACCATGCAACTCCTTGCAGCCGGATGACTTAGTGAGCAGTCCTAGTGGTCCCGACCCCAGATCTTACTTTGTTGATGCTTGTGTCTAGCAACGTTGGTTTTAAAACAAAACATATGGTTCCTGATCATTGGTGTATTGCTTCCAAGAAGGGAGGCCTGAAAAAGAAGTACTTGGGTGCTCAACTGGTTAGTTTTAACCAATGACCAGGCCAGCTCCCAAAAATGTTTTAATTATTTAACATCTTTATGACAGTAGAAAACAAAGTTAAAAAATAATTCAAATGGAAAGCTAGGTTGCCCCACCCTCCCCCTCAAAACATGTATGTCAAAATATTGCAGCACGGTGGCTCAGGGGTAAGCACTCTGGCCTTTGCAGCAGTGGGTCCCAGGTTCGAATTCCGGCCAGGGCACTGCTCTAGCAGGATTATTATTTGGCCAGAAAAGAATCCCTATGTGGTGAAGGCAGCATGTTTTTCTTTCTGTGCAATTCCTTACATTGTTGAGTTGGTGGGGCAAAGTTTCAGGTTGGAGCAGTTGGTAAAATACAACAGAAGATTTACAAAATAAAGCAAAGATGAGATGTTGCATTTAGGCTCAGTGTACACAGACTGTTGCATATAAACGCTTCTACTATGTTTCTATGCATTTTAAGGCTTGTCTTTAAAACCCTAAATAACTCATAAATGTCTATGACGCATTTTGCTGCGATGTTTCATAAGCGTTTATAAGAGTTCTAATTTTACCCTGGGGAATGAGTACAGGGGTACTTAAGAAGAACTACTTACTCATTCTCTTAAAGGGTTAAAACATATGTAACAAATGAGACCATACTTAAATGTTAAAGTATTTGAATTATATTTATGTGTTTTGTGTTTAACTGTTTTTTTCTTTACAGGCTCTTACATCTCACTATGAAAGGATGATTCCCATGGCTGCACTCATTACATGAGCACAGTCATAGGACTCCTGACAACATGGGATCCCCAGGCAGTAGAGAGCAAATGAGGACAAATCTCCCTATTCACCTCTAGTGCTGATTTTCTGAGGAAAGAGAAAGCCTAATAACACATGAGTCGTCATCAGGGTTTCCCTTTTCTCAGGCAACCAAGGGACAGGTCCTATGAGGACATTTTTCTTCAGGTTTCCAGGTGCAGAACATGAGCAGTCATCAGTGTTTACCTTTTTCAGCTAGTCAAGGGAGAGGTTACATGAGACCATTCCTCCCCAGAAACCACAGCAGAGCATTGGCATATGTTCTGCACCCACGTGGGTGAAGAACATGGGCCAAAGCCCCACTAGAGATTCAGGGAGGAGCGTGCACATACAGTCTGCCCCCATAGGAACTCTCCAATCAAGGGAACTGTACTATGGTCACACTGCTCCAAGCAACCCTAGCCAACCTTTGGCAAGTGTTCTGATGCTCTGCTAGGGAACCTAGGAGCAGTGTCCTCATACGACCTCTCCCTTAATTGGCTGAGAAAAGGGAAGCCCTGATGATGGCTCGTTTCCTTTTTCTCAGCCAATCAGCACTAGAGGTGAATGGGGAGACTTGTCCTTGTTTGTCCTCTAGTGCCTGGGGATCCCACACTGTCAGGAGTCCCACAGCTGTGCTCATGTCATGAGTGGAACACTGGGAATCATCCTTTCATAGTAAAATAACCTAATACAGTTAAACACAAATCACATACATATAATAAAAGTACTTTAAACATTAGAGTATTGTCTCTTTATTTATAGATATATTTAACCCTTTCAGGGAACAGGTAAGGGGTTTGATTTACCCCTGTACTCATTCCCCTCGGTGGGGCATCGGAAATCTGGGACTTCCAGATTCCAAAGTCATGCTAAAACGCTTTTAAAAGCCTCCATTGCTTTCAATGAAAGTTTTCAGAATAAAGTGTTAAAACACCATAAACATGTGAAAATTGACATCAATGGAATCATTTATTGACGTTTTTAAATATTTATAAACGCTCATAAAACACCTCGATTGAAATCAATGGAGGCGTTTTTTTGTGTGTTTTCGCATGTTTTTAATTCTTTAAACACAGCAAACGCTCAAAAGTGTGCCTCAAGGAAACACCCTGGTGTAGACTAGCCCATTGGAATTCATAGGAATTTCAAACATGGGGATTAAAATGCTCAGGGTAAACAATGGGGACACAGGCTGTGTAGACTAAGCCGTCTGCAACACCAACATTTCAAAAAAAAAATATAAAAACTGCATTTAATCTGGTATCTATCTAAAACTACAGAACACTTGACTTCCTATTGAAGCCATGCCTTAAACTACCTGTTTGCCAGACTGTGCTTTCTGCCAATATTTTGCCCTAGCCGCTGTCCCATTGTAGTCTTTTCTACGACTCCTCACCTATCTACCTTTGGCTGCTGGATTACTGACTACTCTTCATTGCTCTCTGCCTCAGATGTGATAAATTTGGCTTCAGACTTTGGATAGATTCACCTCCTATACTAACTGAACACTTTGTTAATCAAGTGGAGGAATGATGTTTTTCTTGGAATCTAATCCTAGTTAACCGGATAATTTTCTAGTCAACTTGGGTGAGAATCTATATATAAAAAATTGTATGTATGTATGTGTATGTATGTATGTATGTATGTATGTCTGTTCCACCATCACTCAAAAAAGCACAGAGACATTTAAACCAAACTTGATAGACATATGATACCGCTGATTTTTGTACAGCGCCGTGGTATATGTCAGAGGTATATAAATGTATAATAATAGTGTGTGACTGTGGGGAAACATTGGAGTGTCAGCTCCTCTGTACAGAGTTATGGCTCTAGTTCAGTGGTTCATTGTACAGCAATATGGTAGATGTCAGAGCTATATAAATCTATATATATATATACATACATACATATATATATATTTGTATGTATGTATGTATTTATGTATGTATGTGTGTGTGTGTATGTATGTGTATATGTTCCACCATTACTCGGAAAACGCATGGAGACATTTCAACCAAACATGCCATATATATGACAGAGACTCATGTGATTGCACCAGTCATCTTTGTACAGCGTTGTGCTATATGTCAGAGCTATATTTGAAAGTATGAATGTATGTGTGTATATCATCACTAAGAATTGCATAGAGACATTTCAACCAAACTTGCTATTTTCCAAAATCACTCGGAAACGCATTGACACATTACAACTAAACGTGCTAGACATATGACTCAAACTCATGTGAGTGCACCGCTGATCTTTGTGCAGCACTGTGCTTTATGTCAGAGCTATATTTGGTGATCACTAGAAAAAGAATGGAGACATTTCAACCAAACTTGCTACGTTCCACCATCACTCGGAAACGCATCGAGACATTTAAACCAAACTTGCTAGACATATAACTCATGTGAGTGCACCGCTGATCTTTGTTCAGAGCTGTCCTATATGTCAGAGGTATATTTGCATGTATGTATGTATGTGTGTGTGTGCCTTTTGCTATTTTTACATACTTTTTTTGGACTCTTTTACAAATTCTGGCCTGTAATAATGCCTTCATAAGGCAATTGGCCGAGTGCAATCAAAGGCAAAAAAAAAAATGAAAAATTACCGTAGAAAAGAAAATCTCAAGGACAGGAATAGAAGACTTGCCACGCTGCACGAGCGAGCTACTACTTTTAGAGCTTTAGAGACAGTACAACAGCAT
>NC_092863.1:25125951-25134595 GCF_032062135.1 Pyxicephalus adspersus
GTGAGACCTGACTACAGGACAACAGAGATAGAGCTACTACATCTAAAGCTTCAAAGACAGTACAACAGCGTGAGACCCGACTGCAGGATAACAGAGATAGAGCTACTACATCTAGAGATTTAGTGACAGTACAACAGCAGGAGGCCTGACTACAGGAAATGTGAGAAAGAGCTACTAAACCTAGAGCTTCAGAGACAGTACAACAGTGTGAGACCCGACTACAGGAAATGAGAGAAAGAGCTACTACATCTTGAGCTTCAGAAACAGTACAACAGCGTGAAACCCCGCTACAGGAAATGAGAGAAAGACCTACTACATCTAGAGTTCAGAAATAGTACATAAGTGAGACAACCGGCTACAGGAAATGAGAGAAAGAGCTACTACATCTAGAGCTTCAGAAACAGTACAACAGCATGAGACCTGACTACAGGATAACAGAGATAGAGTCAAAGCATTTTCTTAATAACATCAGAAAATTCAACTCATGTTTCCAAATGACATCATTTGGCCCCACATCAGTTGTTCAACAGCCTGGATTTCTATCCACATTCACGGTGCAAGGGCACATTTACCATAAAGCGGGATCGTTACTTCTGCTGCCAAATGAACCACCAAAACTTCTACAACTATATTTTTTTTATCTTTATTATTTTTATCAGGAACAAAATTTCATATTGTCTTAAAGTTACAAAGGATGTTTCATGAGCACAATGTTCTTATTAAAACAACATTGGAAAATATGCTATTAACTTAGGTTAATTTAATTTAATTGTATTTTAATTTAATTGTACATTGTACTTATACTTTTAAAACCTGTAAAAAAACATTTCCTTGATTAAGGACTATAGCTTTATTTGATTCTTTTTCCTGTATAATATAAGATTGCAATAAACAAATACTCGGGCAATGCCGAAATATCAGCTAGTCTATACTAGTAAACCCCCGATTCCCAAAAGAATCATAAATCCAAGAATGGCAATTACTTGCAATCATGGAGGGTGGAGCGTCCTGGGAAAGTTTTCATTTAAATAAATATATTTGTACTAAAATTAACCAATTTATTAAAAATAAAATTGAAGTTTAATTGTTATATTATTTGTTTATGTGTGTGTGTATGTCATCACTAGGAAACGCATGTCATCACACATTTCAACCAAACTTGCTATACATATGACTGAGACTCATGTGCGTGCACCAGTCATCTTTTTACGGCGCTGTGCTATATGTCAGAGCTATATTTGGATGTATGTATGTGTGTGTATGTCATCACTAGGAAACGCATGTAAACATTTCAACCAAACTAGTTATGTTCCACCATCACTCGGAAACGCATCGAGACATTTAAATCAAAATTGCTAGACATATGACTCAGACTCATTTGAGTGCACCTCTGATCTTTTTACAGTGCTGTGGTATATGTCAAAGGTATATTTGCATGTATGTATGTATTTCTCAGTGACAGTGTGCCTTTTGCCTATATTTTTCATACTTATTTTTGGACTGTCTTACAAATTTCTGGCCTGTAATAGTGCCTTCGAGAAAATGTAAGGCAATTGGCCGAGTGCAATCAAAGGCAAAAAAATTAAACAACACCGTAGACAAGAAAATCACTATAGCTTTATTTGATTCCTTTTCCTGTATAATATAGGATTGCAATAAATAAATACCTGAGAAACGCCGGGCAATCAGCTAGTATTACTATAAAAAACAAATTGTAAAGGTGGCTATATCAGAAAGAATAATGTCTTTAGTAAGTGTCTTACCATACCTTTTTTTTTTCTATTGGAATGTTCAGCTCTGTTTAAAATCTTTTATAGATCACCGTTATTTGTGGGCAACTAAACACAAATAGAGCATTATTCAAAGAGCTAGGTAGTTGTAAAGTCTTCAGAACCATAACACATGTGTATTCAAAAAAGAAGAGCTTACGGTTTGAGTTTGGGTATAAATGAAAGGACAGATCGGCCGTAGCCAGTCAGAAAGAGACTGATGCTGCCGTCGATCAGTCCTTATAAGGGGTTAACGAATTAGGGTGACAGATTCCACTGTGCATGCATTAAAAAATGTGCATGCGCAGTAGGGTGTCTAGTACTTTTGAAGGAGTGAGTACTTCCGCCCTCACTCCCTGCCTCTCAGAGCGGTAACGTCCACCCTCACGATCATCCTATATACAAAACGAAGGATGTTATTATGCACGGACCCAACCTGCGCGCACACAACACAACCGCCGCCCAAAGCACGCACGCCACTGCCGCTGAAACAGTTGTCATGGTGACGTGTAAATGTGCCAAAACAAAACAGCAGGTGACAGTTTCAGTCAGTATGCTCTACGTCACTCCACAGTGCCATTGTCGTTACAAATATATTTATTTCATCAAACTAAAACTTTCCCAGAATGCTCTACCCTCCATGATTGCAAGTCATTGCCATTCTTGGATTTACGATTCTTTTGAGAATCGGGGGTTTACGAGTATTCTCCTAATGCAGCCTTCACTAGCCAGAGTCACAGAACAAATTGTTCGGTGATGGCAAGTCCTGGGCATCAGCAATTGTCGATGCCATTACCACAGCACCCAGTCTAGTGGGTGCTCCCGTCCCCCATAAGGCAGGACAAAGGAGATTGCGTTTGAAAGTGTAATAAATCATAGTAATGTTTAAAATGCAACTTCCTAACAGAGCAAAATGTATACAATAATATCTAGGTAGGGGAAAATGATCTATCTAAGTACAGGAAATTGATGTGAAGGTATATGAGTGTGTATAAAAAATACATATTTTTGAAATATGATGTATTATTCATTTTACTAGTTCTTTTTCAATATTGGTATTTTTTGTTTTTAAGACTACGAGGGGGTGCTGAGAAGTTCCTGGCTTTGCCCAGAAAGAAGGGAGCCGGAGTTATGAAATAACACATTTATTCAACATATTACCATACTTGGTACAGTGTAGTTGCAGCTTTTCTAGACCGTTCAATTTAAAGTCTTTTGGTTGGGCCGCAAACCAGCTCTCAACAACATCTTTGACATCAGAAATGTCCTCAAAACGTTGCCCCTTCAGGTGTTTTTTCAAATTCAGGAACAGATAATTCGGGAACAGAGTAGGGGCAATGGTGGACCAATTGGAAACCAAGGGTGTTTAATTTGGCAGCCACAACGTTGGACGTGTGAGCAGGTGCATTGTCCTTTCAAAAAAAATGGATCCCTTTGGTCAACTTTCTACAGCAATTTGTCCTAATTGCCTCCTTCAGCTGCTCCAGGAGGTTAGCATATTACTGTCTGGTGATACTAGAGCCCTGAGGTAGGTAGTTCACCAACAGAAGACCAATCTTTGTCCCAGAAAACGGACGCCATGACTTTTTTGGACGATTTCTGGGTACGGAACTTCTTCGGCCATGGGGACCCACTGTGGCGCCATTCCTTTGACTGTTCCTTGGCTTAAGGATCATGGATGTGGAGCCAGGTTTCATCCTTAGTCACTAACCTAGCCAAAAAGTCCTGTGCAGCTTCAAAATGGACCAAAGAGGCTTTGGATGCTTCAACTCGTTCCTTCTTCTGATCACTGTTCAAACATTTCCGCAACTACTTCGCTTGCGCATGTCTAGGATATCAGTGATAACAAACCCAACACGCTCCCGTGAGATGTCAAGTATCTGGGCTATCTTTTTTGCGAATCCTCAATAATCAGCTCATGGACAGCATCGCAGGTTGCCAGATCATTTGAGGTTGGGGGGCGCCCACTGTGGGGCTCATCTTCAACGGTGAAATGCCCAGTCTTGAAACAAGATATCCAGGTTTTGACAGTGCTGTAGGAAGGACACTTCTCCCCCAATGTTTGTGACATCTCAGTGAATGTCCTTTGCTGACTTTCCCTAGAGAAACAAAATCTTCATGATGGCCCCTAACTCCAACGACTTGAAACTTGCTTGTGCCTCTGCCATCAGAGCTTCTCACTAAAAGAAAAAAACAGTTTTAAGAATCGCAAAGACTTGATATTTGCACAGTTACATACTAAGTTATTAGGCTGTCATATGCCCCCACACTCATTTTTCTATTTCATCTGGAAGGGGGCAAAGCCAGGAACTTCTCAGCTCCTCATATATATTATAAGTGTATATTCATATTATTCACTTTTTATATTGTAGATATTGGGTCTCCAAAATCCCCTGAGGAAGCCCTATGGGGTGAAACGTGTCGGGACAAGAGACGTTATACTTCTGCTCATTGAACCCTCTAACATCATTAGTCTAATTATACCCATGATGTTATTGGGTCAAGACCTATTCTACTTTTGTATATTTTATATTTGTTTGTGACAATTTATTACAACATGGGTACATTTTGATATCTTGTGGGCAACATTTTAATTTCTTATCAATCAGATCACTTGTAGGTTGGTTAAATGTTTACTTTCACAAATGTAAGTTGAATTTAATGTATGGTATTTTATCATTTTTTAAGTGGAATTATGTCAGGGAAAAAAAATTAAAAAAACTTCTTATTGTCTGTATAGTAATCCAGCCCTACTTTTGTTTTAAAGACAAAAAACAAAACAAAACACAATTTCACCCTATTTTACAAGCAATAGTGTTGGCAGTAGCCATGCACTGCCACACTGCATGCTTAGGACATTAGCATATTGCTTAAGATATTGGTCAGATGGGAAGCTGTATATGTCAGATGGTGTGTTGCTAACAGTTATTTTACCTGTCACTGAAATCTTATGGGTGTGTTTAAACTGCAATTTGACCTACCTTCTCTTTCAGTACATCAAAAAACAGAAACTAGTATAGCAGTCACTTTGTAAGATTAACGCCTTTCTAAGCAGTAATTATACTTATATTTCTTACATGTTACATAGTAGGTCAGGTTCAAAAAAGACATAAATCCATCGATGAAGTTCAACCACTAGGAAAAAAAACATATTCCAGATATAAAACCCTTTTCCATAAATAGGTCCATAAATATTTGGATAGTGACAACTTTTTTCTAATTTTGGTTCTGTATATTACCACAATTAATTTTAAATAAAACAACTCAGATGCAGTTGAACTGCAGACTTTCAGCTTTAAGTCAGTGGTGTGAAAAAATTGCATTAAGATTGCATAAAGATTGCAAAGATTGCATTGCATTCATTGCGGAACTTAAGGCCTTTTTTTTTAACACAATCACTTCATTTCAGGGGCTCAAAAGTAATCGGACAAATTAAAAAGCTGAAAATAAAATGTTCATTTCTAATACTTGGTTGAAAACCCTTTGCTGGCAATGACAGTCTGTAATCCTGAACTCATGGACATCACCAGATGCTCTTTTTTAATGCCCTGCCAGGCCTTTAATGCAGCGGTTTTCAGTTGCTGTTTGTTTGTAGGCCTTTCTGTCCGAAGTTTAGTCTTAAACAAGTGAAATGCATGCTCAACTGGGTTCAGATCAGGTGACTGACTTGACCATTCAAGACTATTTCACTTTTTTGCTTTAAAAAAACTCTGGGGTTGCTTTGGCTGTATGTTTTGGGTTATTGTCCATCTGTATTATCAAATGCCTCCCAATCAATTTGACTGCATTTAGCTGGATTTGAGCAGGCAGTATGTCTCTGAACACCTCAGAATAAATTCGGCTGCTTCTGTCCTGTGTCACATCATCGATAAACAGTAGTGTTCCAGTGCCACTGGCAGCCATGCACACCCAAGCCATCACACTGCCTCCACCATGTTTTACAGATGATCCTGTATGCTTTGTATCATGAGCTGTTCTACGCCTACTCCATACTTTTTTCTTGCCATCATTCTGGTAAACGTTGATCTGTCCAAAGAATGTTTTTCCAGAACTGTGCTGGCTTTTTTAGATGTTTTTGAGCAAAGTCCAATCTAGCCTTTTTATTCTTTAGGCTTACGAGTGGCTGCACCTTGAACTGCACCCTCTATATTTACTTTCATGCAGTCTTCTCTTTATGGAAGACTTTTATATCGATAAGCCCACTTCCTGAAGAGTGTTGTTCACTTTGTTGGCTGTTGTGAAGGGGTTTCTCTTCAACATGGAAATGATTTTGCGATCATCCACCACTGTAGTCTTTCGTTGACGTTGACGACCAGGTCTTTTGGCGTTGTTGAGCTCACCAGTGCTTTGTTTCTTTCTCATGATGTACCAAACTGTAGATTTTGCCACTCCTTCTGTTTTTGCAGCTTAAGGATGGCTTGTTTCACCTGCATGGAAAGCTCCTTTGACCGCATGTTGTCAAAACTTCATTATACGAGCTTTTGTTGTTTTTACTTTAAAGCCTTAATACCCAGTTATATTTTGTACTTTTAGAAAAACATACAGCTTTTCCCTAAAGCAATCTATAGTAGTTGCTGAAACTACTTCCTGAGTGAGCCTATTCCACATTTTCACAGCCCTTACCGTGAAGAATCCATTCCTTATCCTGGGCTTAAACTTCTTTTCCACCAGACACAAAAAGTGCCCTCTTGTTCTTTGTAATGATCTCAAAGAGAATAAATGGGAAGAGAGTTCTCTACATGGACCATTTACATATTTATACAGGGTGATCATATTCCCCAAGTAAACGTCTCTTATCAAGGGAGAATAGATTCTGTTCAGCTAATCTCTCCTCATAGCTGAGCTCCTCCATTCCCTTGAATAGTTTAGTTGCCCTTCTCTGCAATCTCTTCAATTCCACAATGTCCTTTTTGTGAACTGGTGCCCAAAACTGGACTGCATATTCCAGATGTGGTCTGACTAATGCTTTGTACTAATGCTTTTTTTTGCATAGAAATTTTTCTTTATATTGTGGGCCTGTAATTCTTAGGATTAACTCCCGGGTATGATAATTATATTTATTTATTATATTATAATCATAAATAATATAATACATCATTATAAATATTAATTTTAAAAAATAATGAAATAATAGACAACAATGTAATCATAAAATAAAATTAAAAATGTACTTTTTTTTAATTTCATGTTGTGTGGTGTTTTTTGTACTGTAAAAACCATTTAAAAGCAGATTACGTCCGTCACCCCCGGAATTTGCTTTTGCTGCTCGCATCTGCAGTGAGATGTGAAGCACAATGCAGAAGTTCTGCTTTGTGCTTTGCATCTCACTGCTGATGCTGGGTGGTATTTAAAAGCAGATTACTCAAAAATCGAATTCAGGTTGTCCTAATGTTCGACCCGAATATGACCTTTCGAATTTGGGTGGACCCGACCCAAATTTTGCTGGATTCGAAGCCCCAAATTCGACCCTCCCACAATGCCAAGGGACCTCCCCCATGATGCCTAGGGCCTTCCAATAACAGCAGGGATGCTCCCCTCCATTAACATGGATTGGCTGCCTGTCACTGCATGCCACACAGGCAGCCATTGGCCTATATAAGGCCAGGACGTGCCTGCATTTACCACTCCTGACAGAGATTTGCTAGCATAACAACCTTTCTGTGCTGCTTCACTTGCTTTGTCAAAGTGAAAAAAAAGTGCTTTACTTTGTTAGACTGTGACACACTCACACTATTAGTCAAATAGATTGTTGGATTGTACTGTATTGGTGCAGTCCTGAAATCTACTATACTCAGATAGGTAAAGTGTTTCACTGTTAGCTAGATAGATAGATAGATAGATAGATAGATAGATAGATAGATAGATAGATAGTCAGTGTGTTACATACACGCAGCCAGAGGCAGGGTTCCCTCGCTGACTGCGTGCACAGTATCACACTTGTACTGAGAGACAGACACACAGACGCAGTGTATACTGCAGTATATAGTTTGTATACTGTGCTGCATATTACAAGCGTCACCACTGAAGCAAAGTGCTGCATACAACACACTCAGCGCACTTGCATTTTTTGTGTGAACCCCCCCTCCTCCAATAAAAAAAATCCACTTACTGTACAAATTTACATATACATATAGCATATTAGCTACAAAGTATTTTGCAGGGTGTCAAGCCACAAAAAAAAATTTCTACAATGTCTGGCCAAAGAGGAAAGGGCAGCTTTGGCAGGGGTGGCAAGCAAAGCAGTATGAGTTTGTTTTTAGCTGCAGATCCAAGAACAAGAAGCGCTGCTCATTCCTTCAAGATGCTCAGTTGTTTCAGTCATCTGACGAAGAGAGTCAGTTCACAGGCTTTCCCCCACTTACTTTTCACCAGAACACTCTGAGCTGGACGAGCCAATTCAAACTGGCTCCAAAAGGCCGCTGCTTCCTTTTGGCACATATAGGGAAACTGTCTCTTCTGATGATGATGATGATGATGATGTCCTTGATCCGACATGGGGTGAACAAGGAGATCATCATAGGCAGGAAGAAGAGGAGGAGGAGGAGGAGGAGGAAGAAGAGGAGGAGGAGGTTGCAGAGCGCCCTCAAAGGGGGAGAGGGAGCAAGAGGGTAAAAGCTGCCCGCATTCTTCAAGTACCAGTGAGGCAAGTCATAGACGTAAATCGTCGGAAGCTGTCACCACAGCTATGCCTCAACAACCGTGGACCGCCAACCCGTGCACCAGCTCCAGAGCACCTTCCGGCCCAGTTAGATGTTCGCCAGTGTGGGCATTTTTTAATGGCCATAGTGATGACAACACTATGGTCATCTGTAAACTGTGTGCTCAACACTTGAAACCAGGCAAAAACCCAAACAAACTTGGAACAAGTTGCATGA
>NC_092863.1:25135450-25137193 GCF_032062135.1 Pyxicephalus adspersus
CTTCAGCCCTGCGGAGTGGCTGCAAATTGAGGACTTGTGCACTGTATTGTCACCTTTTGAAGAGGCCACCAGGATGATCAGCAGAGATCAGGCCTGTGTCATTGACACCATCCCCATCATATGCCTGCTGGTGGATCTCGCACACAGAGCAGACGCTGCATCAAGAGATGACGTTTCAAACATCATCTCGGACATGTGTGCGTACTAGGCATAGTGCACCACAAATCCAGGAAGAGAAGGAGGTGGAAGAGGATGAGGAGGACATTGCAGGCATAGGAGAAGGGGAGGAATGGGCAAAGGAGGATATTGAGGGTACATGGCAAGCATCCATCCAAACACAAGGCGGCATGTTCCGTGGATGGCAAGACCAGGCGGAGGAGGAGGAGGACGACCGTGTGCTGCTGTTCAACCCACAGGAGTGTAGGTCCAGAATTACCTTCATGCAGGAGTGCATAGCCAAAGATCCACGCATACAACACATAAAAACAAAGACTGACGACTATTGGAATGCTTCATTACTGGATTACCACGTTACAAGCCTGAGATACAACAACTGATCTTGCCCCAGTACAGGGGATCTAAAATGCAGCACTACCAAGAAGTGCTTGTAAGGGACTTGTGCTCAGCCTTTCCAGCCTGCAGCAGCAGCAGGGATCCTCTGGCAGTTCCACCAGCCATGGGAGCCAAACAATTGCTTTAAGCTGCATGGGTGGCAGCAGCAGTAGAGGTCGTCTAAGCCTAACTATGCAGGCTTTTTTCAGCAGAAGCAAGCTGCCAGTCGTGTAGCAATTGCCAATGACACTCGGCAGCAGTACTCAGTCATGGTGCTGGAATACCTGAGCTCTGCATGGGACATCTGCAACCTACAAAGCCAGGACCCACTGGGCTACTGGGTAACCAAGCTTGAGCAGTAGCCGGAGCTGACAGGACATGCCATTCAGATCCTTGCCTGCCCAGCGGCAAGTGTAATATCAGAAACAGCGTTCAGTGCAGCTGGGGGCGTACTGAGTGACAAACGGATTAGGCTCTCCACAGAAAATGTCGACCAAATCACTTTTATTATTATGAATAAGGCTTAAATCGGCAATGACTTCAACAAACCCTCTGCAGAGTGTACTGATTAGTCGTCAACTGCTGCATGGACATCTTGATGGGAAGAGCACGTTCACAGCCTTTCGGCATCTCCTTCCACTCCTCCCCCTAGTGGCCCTCTACCTCTACTCTGTCCCTGAGGTCTATAACTTGCAATGGAGCTGTGTAACTGGCTAATTTTTTTTACCGAGCACCCTCTGCCTCTATCACTTGTAATGAAGCTGTGTGATTCATAATTAAATATTCGTCTTTTTAGTAGAGAAATACATATATTTTTCTGTCCTTTTGGATAAATAGCAAGTGGTATCAAAAATAAATATCTGTATATTTTTCACAGAAATACAGATTTTTTTATTTTCTTTTTATACATATCAACTAGGATCAGAATGAAATATCTGTATTTTTTTCACAGAAATTTTTCTATTTATTTTGATAGAGAGCAAGTGGTATCAGAATTAAATATCCGTATTTTTTTTACAGAAATACAGACATTTTTATGGCTTTTACGATAGATAGCAAGTGGTATCAGAATGAAATATCTGTTTTTTTACAGAAATACAGAAATTTTTCTGTTTATTTTGATAGGTAGCAAGTGGTATCAGAATTAAAAATCTGTATTTTTTTACAGAAATGTTTCTGTTTATTTTGATA
>NC_092863.1:25141200-25167438 GCF_032062135.1 Pyxicephalus adspersus
TGCTGTAACTGATGCTGCCACCTGCCCAGTACCTGACTGTAGATGCCAGATACTAATGCCGTCCACGCTCCGTCTCAGAGCCCAGTGCCTCCTCCTCCTGCTGTAAATGATGCGGCCGCCTGCCCAGTACCCGACTTTAGATGCTAGATACTAATACCGTCCACGCTCCGTCTCAGAGCCCACCGCCTCCTCCTCCTGCTGTAAATGATGCGGCCGCCTGCCCAGTACCCGACTGTAGATGCCAGATACTAATGCCGTCCTCGCTCCGTCTCAGAGCCCACCGCCTCCTCCTCCTGCTGTAAATGATGCGGCCGCCCGCCCAGTACCGAACTCTAGATGCCAGATAGTAATGCCGTCCGCGCGCCGTCTCAGACCTCCTCCTGCTGTAAATGATGCTGCCGCCTGCCCAGTACCGAACTCTAGATGCCAGATAGTAATGCCGTCCACGCGTCGTCTCAGAGCCCAACGTCTCCTCCTCCTTCTGCTGTAAATGATGCTCCTCCTCCTTCTGCTGTAAATGATGCTGCAGCCTGCCTAGTACCGAACTCTAGATGCCAGATACTAATGCTGTTCACACTCCGTCTCAGAGCCCACCGCCTCCTCCTCCTGCTATAAATGATGCTGCCTGCCCAGTACCAAACTCTAGATGCCAGATACTAATGCCGTCCACACTCGGTCTCATAGCCCACCGCCTCCTCCTCCTGCTGTAAATGATGCTGCCGCCTGCCCAGTACCAAACTCTAGATGCCAGATACTAATGCCGTCCACACTCTGTCTCATAGCCCACCGCCTCCTCCTCCTGCTGTAAATGATGCTGCCGCCTGTCCAGTACCCAGCTGTGGATGCCAGTTAACAAGGTTGTCAATGCTGCATTTTAGAAAGTTACAGCTAGCAGATAAGAAAAAAGAAGTCTCCTACACAGCAATGTCTCCACTAGCTACAGATTCTACACTGTCCATATAGGTGATGGCCTCAACCACTAATGCCGACCTTGCTCCGTCTCAGGGCCCACCGCCTCCTCCTCTCAGTACCCAGCTCTAAATGCCAGTTAACAATGCTATCCACACTTCTCAGGGCCCACCACCTCCTCCCCCCTGGCCACTGCCCAGTACCCAGCTCTAGATGCCAGACTAGACTCAAGCTCAACAGGGTGTTCTTTCCCAGCTAATTCCGCCAAGCCCGTTCTGTTTCCTGTGGTTTCGCTACATAGTAGGTAGGGACAGATTGGAATCTCGTTCATCCATTCATGTCTCCAATAGCTACAGCTTCTACACTGTCCATATAGATGATGGCCTCAACCTCTAATGCCGTCCTTGTTCCTTCTCAGGGCCCACCGCCTCCTCCTCATGCTGTAACTGATGCCGCCTGCCCAGTACCCAGCTCTGGATGCCAGTTACCAATGCTGTCCACGATTTGTCTCAGGGCCCACCGCCTCCTCCTCCTGCTGTTGCCACCTGTCAGTACTCCATTCATAAATATGGCATTACAGCCATCTAGGTGGCATTGATGATGCACTACACCCAGCTCTAGATGCCAGTTACCAATGCGGTCCCTGCTCCGTCTCAGTGCCCACCGCCTCCTCCTCCTGCTGCGGCTACCTGTCCCTTGTAACTTATAACAGAACTGTCTATCTGGCTAATTTTTTGACTGAAAGACCCCCCTCAGAAACCTCTGCCTGTACTCTGAAGCCTGTGTATGGCTTGTAACGGAGCGGTTAAACCTGGTGGCTAATTTTTGGACCAGAGGAACCCCCCCATGTCCCTTTCTGCCTCTACTCGGAGACCGTATAAAACCCGGCATGTTCCCTTGACCGCCCCATAAAATGGCCTTGCCAGCAACAGAAAAAAGACTTCTTTATTTTATTTTTAACTTGTACAGTGTTGTGCAGAGCTGGGGGAGTTTCGACATGTCTTTTTAAATGTATTTATAGGCCGTAGAAGCTCCACACAATCCCGAAAAACAACACAAATTTTTCCCCCATTGACTTTAATAGAGTTTGAATTCGACGGTCGATCACCCGAATAAATATGCATTATTCAATCGAATAGCGGTCGAATCGAATAGTGACCTATTTGACCAATACTACTAATAACCTTAGACCATCCAGAATATGAAACATTAATCACTACTCTTTGGATGCAGTCCTTAAGACAGTTCTCTATCTATTTACAGATACTACCCGGTACTGTGTCAAATGCTTTAGCAAAGTCCAAGTACACTATATCCACTGCTATTCAACTGTCTACCTGTTTACTTGCCATGCCGACTATCACTTATAATTTTATTTTCCAGCAGAAACTCCTCTATGTTGTTCTTTATCAAACTCTCTAGGACCTTTACAACTATTGACGTTAAACTAAATGGTCTGTAGTTACCTGGTAATGACTTTTTGAAGATAGCCCCCTTTTTGAAGATAGGAACCACATTGGCCTTACCCTCAATCTATTGGTGCTATGCCAGTGATTAAAGAGTCTTTGAAAAAACTGAGCTCAGTGGATGTAATCCATCAGGTCCTGGTGCTTTGTCAACCTTGTTTTTGCCTAACTGTTTCTCAATCATATTAACTTTGAGCCATTGTGAACTTTTTAAGGCAGTGACATTGCTATTATGAATTTGGACTTGAGCTCTGCCATTTTCCTTTGTGTACTAAAAAAAAAAAGTGTTTAGTAAATCCGCCTTTTCTTCATCCCCAGTTACCAACCCAGAGACATCCTTTATGGGGCCTACATGCTCAGATCTGATCTTTTTGCTAATATATTAAAAAAAATTTGGGTTTGCCTTACTTTCCTTTGCAATATGTCTTCCATTTTGAAATTTTGCGCATTTTATCTCCTTTTTACATCTTTATCATTTTCAAACGATAAAGGTGATCCTTCGTTTTTATATATTTGGAATGCCCTTTTCTTGTTCTTTATGGGTTTTTTTTTAACATCAGCTGTGAGGCACATAGGCTTTAATTTTACCTCTTAAACTTATTACCCATTGGAATATATTATTCAGTGTGTTTGTGTAGAACAGACTTGAAACATTCCCATTTCTGTTCTGTGTTCTTTAAGGACAATATTTTTTTCCAGTCCAAGTCACAGGGAGCCGCCCTTAATAATGAAAAATTTGCTCTCTTAAAATTAATGTTTCTATCTTTCCTGTTTTTGCTTCCTGTTTACAAGTTACATTAAATGAATTCATAATATGGTCACTGCTACCCACCAGATTCTCTTTTATATGCACATTTGTTATAAGCTATGCATTGTTAGAAAGAACTAGGTCCAGTAGAGTATAATTTCTAGTTGGGGGTTCTATACACTTACCATAAAATTATCTTGTTTCAAATTCACAAGTTTGCTCCATTTTGCTGTTGCTGTAGTGCAATTACTCCAGTCAATGTCTGGGTAGTTGAAATCTCCCATGAAATAAACCTTTCCAGTTTTTGCTGCTTTTCCTATTTGTGCTAGTAGTTGAAACTCTATTTTTTCCTTAGCACTGGGGGCCTGCAGCAGACTCCAATAATTAAATATGTGTTATTCATCCCCACATTCAACTCCACCCATAATGCCCACCTCATCGCTTGCACCATCAACGATTTCTTCTTTCACATTCATTTTCAGATCATTTCTCACATACAGACAGACACTAACACCCCTTCGTTTGACTCTGTCTTTACGAAAGAGGGTATAACCAAGAATGTTGACAGCCCAGTCATGTAAAGAACATTTAAATTTAAAAATGCACCTATGTCCAGACTAAAGACAATAAAGTGTTCACATAATTTTTAGGGAATCCCTGATTCTGACTTTTATAACTGGGTGTACTGTAAATCTATTTATTCTCAAAAATCCTCTACTATCACAAGCCTCTAAAGCCAGTTTTAGGAATTTTAGAATTATCTGCTGTTTGTTTATGTTTAAAGGGAAAGTAGTCAAGAGTCTGATGCAAATGAAACTAAGATTTCTGTGTTCCTTTATGCTCGTTATTCTCTATCCCTATAGTAACAGAGGTGAATAAGGAATTGTTTTAAAGTACCTTCACTGCTTGCTCAGATCATGTAAAACAGTGTCACTTTAAAGATGGATGTTGTTCTGTTCAGGTTTAACTAAAGAGTGAGCAGAGTTCAGGAAAAGGGAAGAATTTCATTACACTAGGGGGTGTTGTCATGTTTTCTACAATGTACTTCTAATTTGCAGTGCAAAGAAACAATCCAAAATAAAATCTGTTTGTAAATAAATTGCGAGAAGAAATATTTAACCATGTAATTAAAGGATACCTAGGGAAATAGTCTAATCAACTTTTTTTAAAGGTGCTATTAGCGTTATCCTGTTGTCGCCAGTATTATAATATGTAGACTAGTCTCCACTCTGAGCTCTGAGACCAATTAGAAAAGTACACAAGAATTATGATTTTTTTAATGTAGAGAGTTTTGCTAGGCTTGCAGACATTAGAAAAATAAATGAAAAGAGATATTCAAAAAAATTTCAAAATGCATGAAGGGAATAATAGGTCAGTATTTATTGAAATTCCCTTTATATTCTCTTTAAATTCCCTGTAAATTTTATAAGAGAATTGCCCCCGCAATCAGTCTTTCAATGTTGATTACTTTACATAGCAGATCTTGACCTTTCTTTCAAAGTAATTTTCAAGAAATCCACTACTGATGCTTCCCACCAAAACCCATCTCTTTCAAATTAATGCTTTTCCAGTTTCTTTTTTCAAGGTAAAAACTAGAAGGTAAAAAAAACAGTTGCCAATGAAAACACTGCAAATTCTAAATGATTGAACACTGGCAGGAGTTACAGACAGACAAATTTACCTTTTTAATCTGCTGATATTGGTTTGATATTGAGTCATGCAAAACAATAATATGCTAGATACTCCTAAATTAGTGTTCCAAAGAGCGGATACTGATAGTTTTGTGGGATTGAGCATCTAAAAACATATTTAAACAATTTAGACCCCCCCTGAGTTTTTAAATAACATGGCAAATCCCATCAAAATGTATACCATAAAATGATTAGTGAGTAACCCAGCATAAGGACTTTTAAGGCCAAAAAAAGATATCTCTTACACCAAATTATTAAAAAAAAAAAACTTGCTTTATTATGTCCATGATTATATCTGAACAGAGACAACTTTTTTCTAATTTTGGTTCTGTACATTACCACAATTAATTTTAATTGAAACAACTCAGATGCAGTTGAACTGCAGACTTTCAGCTTTAATTCAGTGGGTTGAACAAAAAGATTGTAAAAAAGTGTGAGGAACTAAAACAGTTTTGCATGATCGCAGAATCATTTCCATGGTGAAGAGAAACTCCTTCACAACAACCAAGTGAACAACACTCTCCAGGAAGTAGGTGTATCGATATCCAAGTCTACCATAAAGAGAAGACTGCATGAAAGTAAATACAGAGGGTGCACTGCAAGGTGCAAGCCACTCATAAGCCTCAAGAATACAAAGGCTAGATTGGACTTTGTTTAAACACATCTAAAAAAATCCAGCAGAGTACTGGAAAATATTTCTTTGGACAGATGAAACCAAGATCAACTTTTACCAGAATGATGGCAAGAAAAAAGTATGGAGAAGGCGTGGAACAGCTCATTATACAAAGCATACCACATCATCTGTAAAACATGGCCGAGGCCGTGTGATGGCTTGGGCGTGCATGGCTGCCAGAGGCACTGGGACACTAGTGTTTTTCGATGATGTGGCACAGGACAGAAGCAGCCAAATGAATTCTGAGGTGTTCAAAGATATACTGTCTGCAAAAATCCAGCTAAATGCAGTTAAATTGATTGGGAGGCGTTTCATATTACAGATAGACAATGACTCAAAACATACATCCAAAGCAACCCAGGAGTTTATTAAAGCAAAAAAGTGAAATATTCTTGAATGGCTAAATCAGTCACCTGATCTGAACCCAATTGAGCATGCATTTCACTTGCTGAAGACTAAACTTCTGACAGAAAGGCCCACAATCCAACAGCAACTGAAAGCCGCTGCAGTAAAGGCCTGGTGGAGCATTAAAAAGGAGGAAACCCAGCATCTGGTGATGTCCATGAAGTCAAGACTAGAGGCTGTCATTGCCATCAAAGGGTTTTCAACCAAGTATTAGAAATGAACATTTTATTTTTAGCTTTTTAATTTGTCCAATTACTTTTGAGCCCCTGAAATGAAGTGATTGTGTTAAAAAAAAGGCTTTAGTTCCTCATATTTTTATGCAATCTTTTTGTTCAACCTACTGAATTAAAGCTGAAAGTCTGCAGTTCAACTACATCTGAGTTGTTTCATTTAAAATTTATTGTGGAAATGTACAGAACCAAAAATAGAAAAAAGTTGTGTCTGTCCAAATATTTATGGAGCGAACGGTATCATTAAAATATTTTGACATCAAATATTCAAAAAAGTAAATAAAAAGATTAAGCACCAATATAGATCTCCTACTGGGACGTTGTAAGTCATGATCTTGATTGATTTAAAAGTGCAAAATGATTTGTGTATCTGATGTTGACTAAAATATTGTACCTTGATTTAACTGGATGTAATGATTGTTTATAACATTTTTTGTAAACATATATATCTACTTTTCCTGAAGAAGCGGACTAGTTTCTGTCAAACGCGTTGAAATTAGGAACACCCCAAAGGGTTTTCCAATTAATAGATCTATATTGGTGCTTAGTGTTTTATTTACTTCTTTGAATATTTGATGTGTCAAGATATTTTAATGATATGTACATATTAAAGCAAGTTTTTATATTTTATAATGATTTGGTTTAAAAGAAATCTTTTTTGGCCCTAAAAGTCCCGATGCTCAGTTACTCGCCAATCGTTTTATGGTATCCAATAGCATATGACCACCATAAGTCCTAAAACACCAAGAGTCAGATCTTTTCCTGTTCATCAATCTTGGGAAGATATCTACACATTTATAGCCACTGTTAAAGCTCATTGAGGCTATGCATTATGCTAACACAAGGAATTATTCCACTCCAAGAAGATCTGGAATAAGGCTGCTCATTGTCACACCCTAAAATAGTGGGGGTAATCTATAAATACTTAACTTAGAAAGGATTTAAGAACAGGACAGTTGGACAGAAAGAAGAACCATTAGTCTGTTTCCTTAGTTTTACCTGTAGTTTTAGCACTGTCCATCAATTCTAACATATTCTGGAATATACCTTACACATAATCAATTAAATTAATACTACACTTGCTTTATCTGTATTAAACCAGAACTTCTGGCAGATAGCAAAACCAATTACTGCAAATATGGTGAATTACGTGTTGAAGGTTTACCTAGTAGGTTGAAGTTAAATGTCACTTTAAAAATGCTGCTTACTTTTTGATTATTTGCAAAGCCCCTGATTATTGCACCAATATTGTCAGGACATCAGGGGAACCTGCCTGAAAAAGATACAACTGAAAAACAATTTAAAAGTAATTGACATGTTTTTATTTATTATTTACTTCTGTCTTTATTTTTTTTACTTGTATTTATTCTTTCTAGAAAAGGGTAAGGTATTTTTACCAGTGAAGGGGATGGTACTTCTTCAAAAAAGAGGCTTTTAGATTCTTACTCTTTCCCCAAACTATGGGCCAAATAGTTGTGAGAAGGCTGGTGCATGGTCTAGGCAAAAAAAGCTAGCCTGCATTCCCCTGCTTTTCTGGCCAGCAAATACATCAGAAAATCCGAAAATTTCTTTTTAATTTAAAAAAGGGGGACATATTCCCACATTCCTCCCACCTTCTGCCAATTTTGTTGAAAATACCACATTCAGGGGCTTAAATTTAATTGAGATTTGCACTAAAAATTGGACTTTCTGGCTTCTTGTTAGTAAGCATTATTGACATATCTCAAAAACTTTATGAATTAGTATTTTGTTACAAAAAGTGTAGACTAACATATCCAAGAATAAATCATTACATACAGCAGATTAAGACAACCAGCTTGTATACAATACAGAAAACTTTATAGGAAAAATAATTTTTTACATTCTGCTGCCAAGGATACTGTGAAGTCCAGTTTTTGTACTGGGAGCAGAATTAGGTAGATAATCAAAAGATGTGCTAAGGCCATTATGAAAAGTATAAACTTAGGTTTACTTTTGCATCTCATAAAAAATCAACTGGTCCTTAGCAGGGCTTAATATGAGGTGAGTACAACCTTAACAAAATGAATAACACATATCACACCATATCAATATTTACTCAACAAAAAATGCAGAAGCAATATGTAAAAAATGAATTGTTATTGCCCATCAATCTGGGAAGTTTTATAAGGCAATTTCCAAAAAATTTTAAATATTATTTTACATTGAAAAAGATTATCCACAAATGGAAAATATTCATGACAGTTGCCAACCTTTTAAGGAGTAGAAGTTCCAAAGGGCCAGCCAGTAAAACGCTTGTTTTGCAGCCACAGGACCTAGGCACCTTGCAGTCACTGAGTTAACTAAAAACTACTCTTTATACCAAATGTGAGGGCATCTGTGTCACTGCTAAAGCTTGGCTTCAAACTGGGACAAATATTTCAAGTACCCTACAACATATACAATAGAGTGGGACTAAATTCCTCTACAATGATAGGGGAGACAAAATTATGTCATACAGAAAACAATGCTTCAATTTATTGTTGCTAAAGGTACAGCATTCGAATCATGGGGTGTACTTAGTTTTCCCACACAAGGCTTCTCCATTTTAGCTTAATATTTGTTAAATAACGACACAGTGGAATCTGTTTTGTTTTAGTTCATTTTTTTTAAACAAATTTCCAACACGTATAGTCTGTTTCTTAAGGAGAAATTAGAGTGAAAATCCATCCACCAACAATCCACACTTATTAACCTTTTGGCAACAGTGACCATCCCCAAAACAATTCTAAAAAAACCCACATAGGAATGGAGGAATACAACCATGGGAATCAATCTTTTTTTTCTCTCAAAATGAATCTTAGTTTATACACAATTGTATAAATCTAAGGAGTTTACATCTACAGGTAGGTCACAGTACATTGCTTGACCAGTTATAGTAGGTTTAAAAATGAATAAAGAGATAGAGAGTAGAGTGTTGAATATTTTACAACTCTTTTCAGCTATATGCAGGGATAGTATTACATTTATTTAATTTAATAATTTATTTAAGGTCAGAAAATAAAAAAACAAACTGAAAATTAAAGTACCCCTTTCACACCAGTTGTCTGTCAAAAGCTTCCATATCATTTGTGGATCAGTGAAAAAAATACCACCACAAATGGATGGTCACTGTGGAAAAGTGTTGATGATCACTGCCTTTTTCATTGAATAGGATGGCAGTAAAAAAATGCTGTATCACATTGTGATTATTTTGCCACTACTCAAGAAACCCCCCAGCCACTTCTGAAGGATCCTCAAGGATCTACAGAACCCTGGTTGGGAAACCCTAATGTAGACCATGTGATCAGTTAAAACTGATCCTGTCATTACATGGTTGAAACAGAAAATATAAATACCTGCAGAAAGAAGAAACTATTTGCTTAACTTTCTTGTTTCCTTTATCTTGAAACATTGGGCCTGATTTAATAAATCTCTCAAAGGCTGGAGAGTATACACTTTCATCAGTGAAACTGGGTGACTTATCAAACCTGGAATGGATCTGGTCCAGGATTCAAAACATTTGCTAGCAAATAACTTTAAGAAATCCATTCCAGGTTTGCTGGATCACCAAGCTTCACTGATGAAGGTCTATCCTCCCCAGCCGTGGGGAGCTAAAATAAATCAGACCCACTGTTTTAGACCCCAGGATGCTGCAAGTATTCAGCACTTGTTAGTGTGAATGTCACATGCAATGGTGACTTCCTCTGGCTCGTACATCAGCAGGAGGAACTCATTTGGCCAAGTGAATACATGTGGCATATGGGGAGCAGCATCACAGTAGCAGTAATTAGAATTTCTACTTTTAGGTTAACACACAAAAATATAATCACCTTTATTACTTACCAAATATTTTTAATGGTTTTGAGATTTATTTACATTGTGGAGCAATGGTTCTGTGCATTCCTCTTCATAATGTACCCCTGAAGATAAAAGCAAGATAGTATTTTCCATAGTCCTTTATTACAAATTTTGTAAGAAATGTAATAAAAAATATATAACCTTTCTATTTATATTTTGGGTGGCCAGGTATTCAGGAAGTACCAAATTTTACCCCCAAACTGCTATCCAGCTTATTGTAAATCCTATCATTTTTTTTAGTTTTTCCTTGTTCCTGAAAAAACAGCTTCCAAAACTATGTGACTCCATCACTAGGCCTGTACAAATGATGCATTTGCTGGAACTTATTTGCTACTGGACAATTGTCTTGGCAAGCCCCCGTGAGTCACATCAGTAGAACTGTGTTGCTTGGAAAGAAACAATGTGCAGCAGAACTGGGGAAGTAAAGACATGAGTTCTATAGTCCAAAAGGCCGAGCTGACAATGCTGGTTGGAATTTCAGATAAAAAAGCACAGTAAGTTAGGAGTCAAATATATTGCTGGTAAACAAACAGATAATTTCCTGTACTTACAGGGGTAACATGTGAATGTAATTAATAAATATATAGTGTAAAATGTGTTTTTCGTGTGAAATTTTGAATTTATGGTAGAAATGGACTTGGAAAACAAACTGTTTTGAAGTCTATGGTGACTGATTTTAAGTTGATTGAAAAGAACCTTGTTTTGTTATTTTAAGTACAGGTGTTTAAAAATGAATTTTTAATCAGGTAAAGGTGAATTGGCAACATGTCAATTGGAAACATTATTTTATATTACACTTTCATCTATTCACACAAAGATGTTTTTTTAAAAAATGGGTGGGGCCTCAATATTAAAACCCGACCCTATCTTATGCATGAAACCTAGCTGGCCAGGAAAATAAGGGGCAGCAACTGTATGAGGTTCCTTTGGAAGAGAATTAGGTCAGCAGCTGGCAATAAAAATGGCTATTCCCTACCATACTTTAACAATGATTTATGGAAAAACCACAGTTTTTTTGGGGGGTGGGGGGATCATGTCTGTATAGGTCTTTTGGACATCCCAGCAATTTGTGCTGACAATACTATGTTTAGGGATTGTAATTAACTTGTTGAAATCTCACAAAAGAAATTACCACAATCCTATTTCTCTAGTCATACCTTCTGCTTAGATTTAAAACAAGGTTTCTCTCTAAAATGAGTGATATTTCCTTAGGACACAAGTTGCCTCCCATAATGGTAACAACTATAAAATAATGGATCTCCTATCAATTTTTATCTTGAAGACAATGCTCACCAGAACAACTAAAGATATTTACTCTACACCAAAGTAAACCAATAGAGCAGGGGTGTCAAACTCAAATACACAGAGGGCAGAAATTAAAAACTTAGACCAAGTCACGGGCCCAACTTGAAATTTACATTGTAGAATGAGTGTGCCCCTACACTTAGAGGTTTATTTTTAAAGCAGTGAATCTGACAATAAAGGAAACATTCCCTGGTGGAGAATCAATTACTGCAGTTAAAATGCATGAACCTAGGAGATTCTCCACAAGGAGATGATTAATGAATGCCAGATTCATAAATAGCTTTATAAATAGATCCTAGAGTACTGCATGATAGAAAAATAAAAAGACCCCAATAAGCTATGCAGACGAGAAGTCTTTTGGATTTTGTTTATCCTGGAGTGTGACAAAACTTTCACTTTGGTGTAATGTGCATGGTTGTCAGTAGTATATATTACCATTATTATATTGTCAGTAGTATATAATTAATATATTATTATTCGTATATATTACCCCTATAGTTACTATAGGGGTAAGTAGTCTTGTTTCTTCCTATTGTTTTTTCTAATTGTTTTATTTTGCCATAGAATGCAATGTGAAACCAAATGAATGCTGCATTGATTTGGTTTCACATTGCATTCTGTGGCAAAGTAAAACATCTAGAAAAAACAATAAGAAGAAACAAGACTACTTACCCTACTATACTATATACAATTCTCTGGCTTACCTATCGGTATAAACTCTGCAGGGTCCACAGACAGGCTGCTGTTCAATAGACATGAGTTATGCCGCTACTACAATTCCCTGCGTCTATAAAACAGTCCAATGAGGGGCCACGCATAGGCTGAGAGGCCTCTGCTGTATAGACATGAGTTATGCCGCTACAATTCCCGGCATCACTTGCATCTAAGAAAAAATGTGGGGCCACACATAGGCAGAGAGCCCCTGGTCTATAGACACGAGTGATGCCATGAATTGTAGTGGCGGCATCACACGCGTTTTAATAGTGATCAAGTAATCAATTGTGCTGCTCTGTTCTTTTCAGTTCTTTTTTGGATCCCCAGCCTCCATTTAGCCATATGTACTCCAACTATTGGCTGCTAGTCCTATTTAAGCCTATAGCAAAGCCATCTGATCCTGCTAATCCCTGGTGGGAAGAGCCTAAGGTCTGTGACCTGCTGCCATCCCGGCAGCAAAGTAGCCTGATGACCACTAGTATTACCAGCTCATTACCCAGGGGTGCTCTGGTTATAGACTTATAGAGTGATAGTTATATACTGGTTATAGACCAGGAGTGATTTTGCCTGCCAGGGGGTTAGCCCTAACACAGCGGCACATTGGGAATGAAAGACTCTGATTTGCAAACACCAGTATTTATAAAAGACACAAAGTCTGTTTATTTACTAGTTTGGCTTATTTAACGCCCCTCCTAGGGTTTTAGGATTATTAAGCGAGAATTGCCAGTTTATCCCCATGCCCATTCACTGGACAACAACCTTTTTATTTGTCACATTGCTGTTTCATAGGCGATTGATAGGTGTGTGATAGGTCAATGAGCAAGCAGTAGAAACAGAAAGGAAAGTGGAGTCTCTTTAATCTATCAATAAAGTATTTGACTTGCAATATTTCTTCAGTAATATTCATGCAAGCATTTTGCCTATGCGTATATGAGTTGAAATTACCATATACCTAGTTTATTATATTAATTCAGATTTATTTTGGATATATAAGTCCATCCACACTGGTACTGGTTTCTGATAGCAATTCCAGATGTTTGGTATTTTATGTGGGTAGTGCACATGTGACTGAGATAAAAATCAATTGTGAAATAACTCAGTTTAGGGAATATACAGTAGTTCTGTGTTTTGAACCCGAGTTGTTTTCTATAATACCTACCATGACCCACAAAAGGCCCAATTCACAAATTTAACAAACCAGTAAAGACCCCTATAATGGTGTAAAAGCTTTGTCAAGTGAGCCTAATATGGTATGTTCTGTGCTGTATGTTTTTAAAAAAAAACATCCTCTCATTACCTGATCCAATGTTCTGAAGATGTTTAAATCCATCCAAATCTGCTGCCAATAAAATCCGAAGAACTTCAGACTGTAAAATGAAAAATAAAACAAAATATTAATGGGATATTTAGAAAATTGTCTGTACCATAATGAAAATAATCAGATCAAAAATCATGAAAATACCTGCAAACCAGAGAAAGAAAGTGAAAGTCCCTGAGATTGGAACTCATGAATTAGTTCTTGAAGTCCTATGACAACAGAATAATCCAGAACATTCACATGTGAGAAATCAAGGTTTAGAGATCTTGGTGGGGAAACTGCAAGGACATTAAGGAAACAAATACTATTACATTTTCTAATTTCAGACTTGTCATAACAATATAACAAAAAATTACTGTATAATGGAGGTAAGCAAAATCAATATGAAATAAATATTTAGGCCTTCAATGAAGTGTATGCAAACATAAATCCCCCAAAGCAGCAATGGCTGGTAAATGCTCTAGCATGGGTATGGTCTGCTCTTTTACAGTCTCTCCAGCAGAAATCCACTGCAGCTGTAGCCTCATCTGCACCAGGAGGTATTTGGAGCCCGTTTTAATGGCAAAGGAGGCCTAACAATCACTTTAACCCCCTTGGCGGTCTAATTATTTCCGTATTTTTATGTCAAAAGCAGTACATTGTTTTGCATGGAAATTGTTTAATATTTTAGGCCTTCTTAGGAATAACTCCCGGGTATGATAAAGTTTGAAACACAAATCATAAATTATAATATAATAAATAATTTTATAAATAAAATAATTTTTTTTTTACATTTGTCCAAAGAAAAGTACAATATTAGAATACATTTTTGGATTTATTTTTTATAACTGTGATCAATGTTTTGTAAATGTAAATGCAATGTAATCTGCTTTTAAATTTCACGCCAAGCCACGCCTCCCCGGTCTACCGACGCTTCACTGGATCGAGGAGAGCAGGTAGGATCTTTTTTCCTACCCTGAGTGTGGCTCAGAAATACCGCCAAGGCGGTTAATCACTGGGATTGTACCATGTTTTAGTGTAAGGTCAATGTGCTACCTTTCTTTGCAAAGGTAGTAAAAGTAAGTACAGACTATTAGATTTACCTTAAAGTTGGAAAGATCATAGAGAGTTTGATAAATAACCCCACATATGAAATTTACACTAATGCATAGACCATTCAGGGCATTAATCATTAATCACTACTCACTGTATGTGGCCTTTAAGCCAGTTCTCTATCCATTTACTTTACGAAACCTAATGACCCTAACTTGCATATTAACCATCTGTGGCGTACTGTGTCAAATGCTTTAGTAAAGTCCAAGTACACTATGTCAGCTGCTACTCCACTGTCCACACAGAGTAAATTTGTTTGACAACTTCGGTCTTTCTTGAAGCCATGCTCATTATTACTTCCCTATAACCTCCATAGCATTCTAATTCCATCTAAATTTCCATGCAAAAAGCGTTACATTTTTTTGCATAGAAATTTATTTTACATTGTAGGCTTTAATTCTTACTTAGGCATAACTCACTGAAATATGTCTAATATTTAAAATTTAATAATAAACTTTAAATAAAAAAAACACAAAAATCTGTTAAAACAAAATTAAAAAAATAATAATAGTTAAACATGTAATGTAAGTGTACAGTAGCATATATTATATATATATATATGTTTTATATGAAAATTTCTTTGTTTTGGACTCAATGGCCCTGATTTATTAAAGCTCTCCCAGGCTGGAGAGAATACACTTTCACCAGGAAAGCTAGGTGATCAAGCAAACCTGGAATGGATTTCTTCAATGTCATTTGCTATTTGCTAGCAAATGCTTTGAATCCTGGACCAGATCCATCCCAGGTTTGTTGGATCACCCAGCTTCACTGGTGAAAGTGTATTCTCTCCAGCCTTGGAGAGCTTTAATAAATCAGGGCCAATACAGCTATTTTGTATTGAATTCAATACAAAATTATTTGAATTTCCCGTGAATTCGCCAGCACACATTTTAAAGCATGCTCGAACGTCACCGGGAAATCCCGGAGATCGTCTCTGCATTGCACAGCTGAACATCGAGGAAGATGGACGTTTGGGACCAGCAGGACGACAGGGAATGACAACGGAGCAAGGTAAGTGGGGCTTTTTTTTAGGTTAAAGCTGTCCCAAGTGTGACTCGGGATTACCGCTGTTTGCAGGTAAAATCCACCCCGAGTCACACTCGGAAATACTGCTAGGGGGGTTATTTCCTTTCAATTCTGAGCCATTGTGACTTATTTAAGGCAGTGACATTGCTATTATGAATTTGGACTTGAGCTATTATGAATTTGGACCATTTTTCTTTGTGTACAGAGTAAAAAAAAAAAAAAGGGGTTTAGTAAATTTGCCTTTTCTTTATCCAAGAGACATCCTTTAAGGGGCCTACATGCTCAGATCTGATCTTTTTGCTAATAATTTATTTATATTTTTTGCCTTACTTTCCTTTGCAATCTGTCTTTCATTTTCTGTCATTTTCAAATCTGTCATTTTGTAGTTTTTCACATTTTATCTCCTTTTTACATCTTTTGTTATATTCTTTATAGTTTTCAAACCATGAAGGAGATCCTTCATTTTTATATTTTTGGAATTCCCTTATCTTGTTCTTTATGGCTTTTTTTAACATCAGCTGTTAGCCACATGGAATATATTTTTCAGTGTGCTTGTGTAGAACCGAATTAAAACATTGCCATTTCTGTTCTGTAATATTTAAGGACAATACTGTCTCCCAGTCCAAGTCACAGAGAGCCACCCTTTATAATAGAAATATTGCTCTGCTAAAATTAAATGTTTTTATCTTTCCTGTTTTTGCTTCCTGTTTACAACTTACATTAAATGAAATCATATTATGGTTACTGCTACCCAGATTCTCTTTTATATGCACATTTGTTATGAGCTCTGCATTGTTAGAAAGAATTAGGTACAGCAGAGTATCATTTCTAGTTGGGGCTTCTATACCATAAAATTATCTTCTAATAAATTCATAAATTTTCTCCCTTTTGCTGTTCCTCTAGTGCCATTACTCCAATCAATGTCAGGGTTGGTAAAAATCTACAATGATTAAAACATTTCCAGCTTTTTAGATCTGTGCTAGTAGTTGATTGTCTATTTCTTCCTTAGCACTGGGGGGCCTATAGCAGACTCCAATAATTTACTGTGTATTATGCATCCCCACATCAACACCCATATTGTCTCAACCTCATCACATGCTCCATCAACAATTTTTTCTTTCACCTTCATTTTCAGAAAACTTCTTACATACAGACAGACACCACCACCTTTCTGTTTGACTCATAATGATCTATGAATAATAATTCATTACGGCTTCCAACTCCCCTATTTTGTTTGCCAAACTTCTAGCATTGGTGAAAAGGCTCTTTATGCAAAAAACGTTAGATTTTTTTGCAAAGAAATGTATTTTACATTGTCGGGCTATAATTTGTAAGCATAAATAACCGAAATATGTCCAATATTATTATAAAAATTTAATAATAAACTTTTAAAAAATCTGTTAAAACAAAGGTGCATAAAAATACTAAAACCTGTAAAATAACTGTACAGAAGCATGTATAATATATATTATATAAAGATTTCTTTGTTTTGGATTTAATACGGTTATTTTGTATTGAATCCAATACAAAATTATTTAAATTTCCCGCTGTGCCTCCCGCCTGCATTGACACATGCACTGTTGTCACCGGGAACTCCCAAGAGAACGTCTCTGCAGTCGCCGGCTGAAGATCAGAGGAAGAAGATGTGTCCTGAGGAGCTGCAGGAATGAGCAAGACGCAGGGGGACACCAAAGAAACAAGGTGTTTTTTTTATGTTTTTGGTGACCCCGAGTTTGACTCAGGATTACCGCTTTTTCCAAGTAAAATCCTCCCCGAGTCACACTTGGGACTACCGCTGGGGGGGGGGGGGGGTTTTAAACAAAAACAATTATTATTATTATTATTATTATTAATTATGCTGGCATTTACCAGCACTGTTTGCCAAATCCTTTTGTTTTTCAGTATAAATAGTACTGCACAATCCAATGTTTGTGTTTAACATGGGAAGCTCCTTATTTTTATCCATAACCCTCCACACAACTATTCCCAATTCACCCTCCACTAGTGTCTGACCCCTGTCTGACCTTTTTGCCACCTTATTTACCTGTCCCACCCCCCTCTGTCCTAGTTTAGATATCCCTCCACCATTCCCCTAAATCTTTCCCCTAGCACAACAGACCCTCCTTCATTTAGGTGTAAACCATCTCTGGCATATAGGTTTTACCCCAATTAAAAATTAACCCAAACCCTTCCCTATTACACCAGGACTTGAACCATGCATTTAGCTGTCCAAGCTCCCTCTGCCTTTGCTGCGTTGCGGTCCCTTCCTTCAACTTGAAACCTAGTTTTTTGTATGGATTTTTAAAGATCCTCCATCTTCCATCTATACTGTCATTGGTTCCAACACGAACCAAAACAGCTGGGTCATGACCAGCCCCTCCCAGTAATTTGTCCTCTCGGTCCACGCCGAACCCTGGCACCAGGGAGACACCAAACCATTCAGTTGAAGGGATCCGGGTGACAAACTATTCTATCAGTTAAGGGTAGCAGTAACATCTATAGTTGCCACCACTGGGTCTACCACCTGCACATCTTCACATAACTTTGCAAATTTGTTAAGGTACTCACAAATAGGGCTAACCTTCCTTTTCTAGGAGTCCCTACCACTCCCTCTAACTACAGTAACCCAGCTCCCTACATATTCATCTTGATTAACCTCTTCAGCTTCAACATCTAAGCCATTAACTACTTGCTCAGTGAGCAGGAAACCTCTCTCAAGGTGATCCAGTGATTTCAGTGTTGCAATGCACTTCTCCAGCTCTCCAATGCGAGATTCCAGAAGAGCCACTTGCTCACATCTGTCACAGCGGTACTCACCTAGGAGCTGTTGCTCTATTTCTGCAAACATACAGCACACTGTGCACTGAACAAAACCTTCCACCTTGCTACCACTCATTTTCCCCAGTTACAATGTTTATTGTGTTCAAGGAGTTATAAACCTTTACTTACAGTTTGTAGTTACTTTAGGGATTCAACTCCTTTTGTTTCCAAACTCCTGTTTTCTAACTCAACTTATTCCCAGCCACTTGTTTCACAGGCCAAGAGTGAGCAAGCTCAAGGTGAGTTTGACCAGAACTTAAATCACCTGTGAAACCTTGACCCCTTCCCCCTAGAGGTCAGCAAGGAAAGAGTAAAAAAAAGGCCATTTAAAAAAGAAAACAAAAAAAACTGACAATCAAACAGACACAACTCCCACATACACAATATCAGAAAATATCAGAACAATATCAAAAACACACAACTGTGTTTTCTACCTTCACTTATTTTCAGCCACTTGTTTCACAAGCCATGATATAACTATATAAATGGTCCTTATAGAGACCTTGCTTCTCAATTCACATTAAGGTCATCACAAAGGATAAGGGAGCACTCTTTGCATCTGGAGGAAGAAAAGCATAAGGAAGAGATTCTTTTTTTTTTTTTTTTTATTTCTCTAGTGGTTGATTTCCATTGGCTTATATCTTTTTTCAACCTAACAGTGTAACTATAACAAGCCGATATGTTTAACATAAATGTTATCTTTCTTGTGACTTTCTCTTAAAAGGTATGTAGAGTTTTTTGAATGCAAGTGCAACAACCAAGTGCAGCAGAGCGGTATTTCTAGCTGTAAATTTTGCTTCACTAAGTAAGCAGTTGCGGTTTAGTGTAGATTAGTTCAGGAGGGTTATTGAGTGTAAATAAATTTTGTTTTTGTTTATATTACAACTAAAAAAATGCATATAAAGACTTGTGCAAAGAAATATGTATTTTAAAGCAAAAAATGAGTAATGAGAAAAACTCTACGTGGTCTCACTTACCCATATGACAATTCAGAAAACAGGAATAACCACAAAAACATAGAGAAGAATTTGGAAAGCTCGGACCAGAATATGATTATTAAGATTGCATTTATAGTTCAATATTCAGTATGTATGTTCATTATTCAGTATGTATTTTTACATGATTTTGTGTTTCAATCTTTATTATACTCTGTAACAGCTGGCTAAATAAATCACAGGGTTTCGTCCAGGATGACAGGTACATTTGCCCCAGATACAGGTTATACACAGAGTATTTTTCTGTTTAGTCAGTTTTCCTTTTGACCTGAAGGTAGGGTTGAAGTACCAGGCTGAATGACAATGAGCTTCTTGGACAGGTGGGGGGAGCTAAAGAGGCCTGGGTATGATGAGGTGTCTCAGCTTGAATGCATCCTGGAAATTAGGCTGGGGATATAAACTCCCAGCCTGCTTTTTTCTGTGGCTCTGTCTTGGTTGGTGAGCTGGAAGGAAGTCCAAGACGAACTGTGAGTAAAGACACAGACTTTGTTGGAAAAGATTTATGGTTAGGGCCTTAAAGTCCTGCACAGCAATAGTTTGGGCTGGATTGTTAGTAAAGGGAACAGTTAGTTAGTGGCCAGGCTTTATTTTGCAGTTTGTTTTATTTTGCCTGTTTTTGTGTGAAAATAGTATAAGTGAATAAAATCCTTGATGCTCTTTTAACCTGTTGGCCCTGTTTCCTGTTTAAACCCCTCTCCCCTGTTGCTACGGGCGATCTCACAACTAATACTATTATATTATATTGTAAAATACATTTTTATGAAAAACAATGTAGTGCTTTAAGACATATAAATCTGGACAGAAATTAACAACCCAGGAGGTTAATAAATCAGGCCCTATAAGTTTACACAGTAAATATTAGGTTTTTGTGATTACTCTTCCAGTTTCCCAAAAAAACCTGCCCCATAATTGAAATTTTAAACAACCAGCAGGTAAACCTGGAGTTTTTACTCAAATACATTTCCTACTGGTTTCACTTCAGCAGTACTATCTGAGAAACCATGGTCCCAAATATTTATCCATCCAACACTGCCCAGTAACACAGGTTACTTTTCTATATATATATATATATATAACACACACACACACATATACACATTGCACATATTTATCCACACATTGATTTAATGTGTAAAACATTTATTAAGGTTCTTGATTAAAACATTTTTTTTGGCAAAAAAACATTACAGGCTGGATAAGCTCCCCATATACAATCAAATTAGCATGTGAGTGGATTCCCACCAAGACTGATATAACTGAATAAATTATATTCCCATAATATTTTTAGTGTTAACGTGCTCATTAAGAGGTTGTTGAAATGTTTATATGTCAGTTGCTTTGATGCATTTCAATCAGGAGGAATATGTGGGGGCTTGTTGTAGGAGACTTTAATTCCTATCTTTAAATACCTACTGCTGGCCTCCAGTAATAAGCCCCACAAATTGTTCCTGATGAAGATGTTGGGGCGACTAACATATGTTCATCAAGAGGCTGTTGAAATGTTTATGATGACACTAGAAATATGTGAATGTCATTTATCATCAGTTATGTCAGTCTTGGTGAGTATCTGCTTACATGCTTGTATATGAAGAGCCTATTTAGCATGTAATGGTTTTTTGCAAGTAAATATTTCTTCCAAAAAAAGTCCAAATTTTTTAAATAAATGTTATGTTTTACACATTAAATCATTGTGTGGATGTATGAATAATTACATGTGTGTATCATCTGAAATGTACCTTCAAAAGCGGTTTTATAAATAGCATCCCGGAGATATTCCATGGCTGGAAAACTCAGGCCACTCATCACCATCATATGTAATCCACCAGTGTCTGTAGTCTGGAAAATAAAACAGTGATTTTAAACTAAGGTCACAAAATAGACTTCATTTCTGCATTCATCATAATCCTACCTTGATTTTTGGCTGTGCAACTGGAATACAAACGATGATTAGTGAGATCAGGATACCAATGATAATGCCATACTGAATTTCCCAGAAGGACAGAAAAAAAGTTGCCAGAAATGGAAGTAGATCAATCCCTGAAAAAAATACAGAAAAGAAAAAAATGTAACAAATTGGTATGGTCACATGAGTAGGCTACAACCTATTTACCTGGAGATTTGTAAGTTGAGAACTCATTAAGTCCCCTAATATTGCTCCAAAATCCACTGTAAGCTATTATATATACACAGTGGGCCCCTTTGGTAAAACAAAACATTTTACCAAAACAATCTTTACCTACAATGGCGTCGCAGGGATTGGTAATTAAAATACAGATAAGATATAAAAAAGGCACATAGGCCTCTTTCTGGCAGTTGGACAGATATCCTAGTACTGGTGTCAATGTTTAGTTGTGTTGTTCATTAAGCTTCACTGAAATGTAAATATAATTGACCTTTAAAATGGAAAAAGGACTTAAAAAACAACTACTTTACAAGTCACATGCACTGCACCCACTTACTATTGTGTTATAGAGAAGCAGCCACAAAATAGTTCAGCTAATTTAAAGAATTATAGTAAATTTTACTGAAAACAGTAAAATAATAAGTTAGAGAAAGTGTCCAAAAACTGGACTACAGAAAAAAAAAGTTTTGCTACATAATAAAAAGAAAGATATTGTTATATGCGGGATATTGTTGGGGGGGTCCTTTTGGCAGAAAACATTTTTTGTAACAAAAATGCACAGTGGTCTTAACAAGAATACTACTTTTAAAGAGGATTACATATGTGAATGAGGTATATAAAATCAGTATGCTGCAGACTGATTATACTTCATCAGCTAGTCACAGTCTTGAATACTTACGTTTCACTTTCCACAACTCCTTGCAGATTTTCATATCAAACATGGGAGCCACAGCACAGATAATGACTGCAGCAAGAGCTGCTTTGGGGATGTAGTAGAAGAGAGGAGTAAGGTATTCAAGGGAAAACAAAACCAACAGTCCTGCAAAAGAGGAAGGTCTTAGCACTTACTATATACAAAGACTATGCAACTACTTGACTTGGTACCTTTTAGAAGAATAAATATGTAGGAAAAAGATGAAAATTTCCCCTTAATGAAATCTAAAGCCAAAAAAAGTTTTAAAAAACATTAAAAAATTTGTATGGTATACGTATTTTTCTTCAGTGCTCCATAAATGGGACAAATTAAAGTAACTTTTTTGGTACAAAGCCTTTTACAAATTAAGGTCATTTTTTCAATTTTGTGCTTTTTTTTGCAACACCCAAAAACTTAAAAAAAATTAAGGAAGGAATTTATTTCAAGATAATGATTTTTAAACTAGAAACAAAAAAAAAAAGACAAAAAAAGGGGGAATCGCAGCAATTGGGACTTTATGTTCACCTAACCTTTTTATTAACCCTAATGGTATTGCCCTATTACTCGGCAAACACAACCAAGAATTGTCTGTAAAAGCAACAAGGGAACAATAGGTGGGAGAGAGAGATGGACATGCTACAAATATTCTGGGACTTTATTTTTTGGGGTTTCACAAGAATTCCAAAGGTCTGCAAGCCATGCAATGTCCCCGTTTGCTAGTTAGCTAATGTTAGACAAAGGAATATATTGAATTGCCACATGGAAACTGATAAAGTATGTGCTTCTGTTAAGACAAGATAGCTGTTGCAGCATCACTTCAGATTTAACAGACACCTTTCTAAGAGGTTTTATTTTTACAATGTACAACTAAAGGTGCGTACACACTTCCAATTTTTATCGTTCCAATCGAACGACGAACGATCGATTGGGCAAAAAATCGTTCGTAAAAAAGTAACCAACGACGCCGACGAACGAGGAAAATTGTTGGAAACGAACGACCGGACCGGCGGATCGGATTGGGCGACGATCGTTGAACATCGTTCGTGTGTACGGTCGTTCGTTGATCGTCCATGTTCAGAGCATGCATGATGAACGAACGTCCGTTCACTTTCCTGTCGTGCACATAGTTCCTCTATCGCTTAAACGATCGTATCTATTGTGTGTACAATATCTACGAACGATCGTGTCGTTACCTCTATGTGCAGGATCGGTGCTATACAATCGTTCATATATATCGTGCAGGAACGTTCGTCGTTCGTTTTCTGACGATAATAATTGGAAGTGTGTACGTAGCTTAAGGGGAATTGCCAACTAGATCAAACTAGTGCCAAAAAAGAGACATACATATTGTTATCAGAGCTAAATAATAAAACAATAACTAGTGATAAGTGTGACAAATTGTCAAAAATAAGTCTTATTGATAAATATGTAATCAAAAACAAGTCAAGGTCAGGGTAAGCAGAGTATTCATAAAGTCAGCACAAGCAAGATCATCAACTGAGGTCACTCTAAAACAAAAGAAACTTTCATAAGAATCAACTGTATACTGCTTACTGCGGAGGATGGGTGGGGTACCAAAGGGGTACCAAAAAATCAGAAGTATCAGGAGCCTGTATTTTAAGGTTTTGTTGCTCAAGTTTATGTATCAAAGGACAGGCAACATTACATACAAAGGGGATGCTTGGCAGGTCAAAGTGTAATGCAATTTAAGCACTTGCAACTGTACATGATACATTTTCTTTTACCACACTTTTTTCAGGACACAATTTCAAGAATTCTTTTTTTCAAGCAGTAACAATATGAAGAGTTTTAAGAATGACAATAAAATTATAAAAAGAATACGACAAATATGACCATCTGTGAAAGTACTGAAAAAGTACAGAATTGGCATACATGAAGGAAAATATAGCAAATAGTAATTCATTAACCATTCAAAAAATACCCAAAAGGCAAGTGACACAAAATCAGTATTATGGTCTTAGAAAGCATATGTCTGCTATGAGGCATAGAAAATAAAAGGAAAGTAGAGAAAAGGAGTATGTGAAATACTTTGTTAAAAATATATATTATAATTAGTGTGAAACCTATTTTAATATTAAACTCTATTGGAAGGTAATAACAAACCCAATATAGTACAGTGCCGTCTCACCTGTAAGAATGCCACCTGCTGGGGTACACACTCCAGTCTGGGAATTTAGTGCTGTCCTAAACACAACCATATTGTCAAAAGATGGAAACATTAATTACAAGCACATTAATGTAACAGAATAACAGACATAGTAACTTACCTGCCAAAGCTGCCAGTTACTGTGTATGAAGACAAAAAGGAGCCCAAAATATTTGAAAGGCCTATAGAAAATAGAGCATGTTAGGTGCAAAATACCTTTTATGCAGCAACATGCAATGCTATTAACATTGCCAATCACATTTACCTCACACTCCAGTAGCAGTGGCAGTCTTAGCCAGCAGTGGGCCCTGGGCATAACTGACTTAGAGGCCACCCAGCCAAACTGTTGGCAGCAGCACACACGGCACCTCCCTATGTCGACTCCGGAGCTGTTATGTCAACTACCTTCCCCCCTACTAGTATATATTTATATATCATATGGAAATGCAGTAGATATACATTTATACTTTATAGTAATAAATACATTTGTGTTAGGAGATACACACGCACCGTATGTATCAAGAATATT
This sequence comes from Pyxicephalus adspersus, assembly GCF_032062135.1. Classification (NCBI taxonomy): domain Eukaryota; kingdom Metazoa; phylum Chordata; class Amphibia; order Anura; family Pyxicephalidae; genus Pyxicephalus; species Pyxicephalus adspersus. Next base: position 25,165,963 of record NC_092863.1, read on the forward strand.
TTAGTGTCATTTGTTTGAACATAGGTTTAGTAAAACTAAATAACCATTGTAAAAAAAATAAAAATAAAAAATAAAAAAACTACATTCTGCCTTTTCTCTAAAAACCTTTTTTTTGGTCCGATAAGAAAACATAGGACATTTTAGATAGCACATATAAATAAGAAATGTTACCAATAGCCAAAAGTTCCTGGTTTGTATTTATTCTGTAGTTGTTTTGCGATGCTGCAACACAAACAGGTAATTATTGTAGCACACACACAACCTACAAAACATATGACATTAAACAGTCAGCTTTTTTATAAAAGGATAAGTTTACCTATTTTTCAATTTTTTCCATTTAAAAACATGTGAAATCTGAGTTTACTAAAATTGTGTTCTATTACTGCACACACAATACAGTTGTTGCACATCAAGATTGTTTATAGATATGTATATATGCACATATGGTACCCTATATTCCCTTAGTTATATATACCTTATAGGCTTTGTCCCAATAGTTAGGTTTTATAATAAGTTAATAAAAAACAATGAAGGAAAGAATGTATAGGAATGTTGTGTTTAAACATTGGAATCTGTTTCTCTTTGTACCAGCCACCTAGGTCACCTAGAGGGGTTGCCTAATCAGTGTTTATCAGAGACATCACGCAAGGAGCAATAGACAAACAGATAATAAAACAGATGCCAGTAAGCAAGATCCAGTTCCCATAACTACACTGGTTACTTGTAGGGCTTTTCAGGGGTAATAAACCAATCAAGCCGAGCCAGCAGCAGATGGATGAATACCTGGACATGTGGGTTGGGGTGATGACACTGCTGAACCTTTTGTTGACCGCTAAAACTTAGATGACTCCTGACATTTTGGCTCCAGCTTCACATATCAAATTATCTGGGAGGTCAATTCAATTCCTGAAGTTACATTAACCAATCTCAATTTAGGGGGGGTGTGTCAACCAATAGTCATCCTACAGATCACACCAGTAACCAATCCAAGATCCCTAATGATACCTAATGGGAATTAACCATATAAAATGGGAGCTGAGAGAATTGAGGTCTGTTCTGTTCTGTGAGAACTAAGCTCACAGGGTACCAAAATAACATCTTAACAGGTAGCTATTAGATATTTCCAAATGCATTCCTATATGGTCCTTTATGTGTCTATGTTGTTGTTATAATGTTTTGCTGTTTTGTAATTGCAGGATGATGTACTAAACTTTATTACATTACTATAGGGCATTCCTACTAACACGATTATATTCATTTACTGTATTTTTTGTTGATTGAAGTTCCTATATCTATATCAACCAATACTGCAGAGTATTTTATGTTTCAACTTGTTCTTTAATTGAGCTATTTGACTGATTAGCTATTTTTTGTGCACAAACCTTCATTTATTGAATATATACAGTGAGGGAAAGAAGTATTTGATCCCCTGCTGACTTTGTACGTTTGCCCTCTGACAAAGAAATGACCAGTCTA
>NC_092863.1:25167575-25196045 GCF_032062135.1 Pyxicephalus adspersus
TTATTCAGATAATATTCATAATCAACACAGTTGTACAGAGTGATACTTGTAATACTGGGATATTTGAACCATACCGGGTACCCACCGAATAAATTATAACATTTAAATTGTTTAGAATATGAGTAGGGGAGTGCTGCAGAAAGCCACACACTATATTCTGCATTGGGGGTGCAGCTGTCCTTGCTGATCCCCTTTCCTTATCTGCAACCTTTTCAAAAGAGGTCTCCTAACCTTAACATCCTTTTCTGTGCAGTTATTTGGCAATAATGGAACTCTCCCACTTCCATTCAGCAAGTGGCTCTTACTAAAGACTATTTGTTTAGCAGTTTCTGTAGCATTCTTTATATTCTTTCCTTTTATGGTATTGCTTGTTACTTCCCAGTTGTGTGCTGTCAAGAGGAGAACCAGGAAAATAAATTGTTGTCATACTTACTAGTAATTTTTCTTTCCTGGCTACTCCTCCTGATGGCTAAATTCCCTCCTTTATCCTGTTGCAAGCTTGTTAAACAACACCTGCAGGAAAGAGGGAGGATGCTTCAGGAGGATGGTGCCATCAGGAGGAGTAGCAAGGAAAAGTAAAATTATGTGTAAGTATGACAATAATTTTCTTCATAATTCTAATAAGAAAAGGGATTTCAGGGCTTTAGGTTTAAAAAAATATTTTAATTGTTAATATTACCTTATATCTCAAACTGTTAAAAATGTTTTTTTTATTGATAAAAAATTTAGCTTTAGACTTAATACAATTACAACTTTATCTCATTAAAGAGACACTGTAAACGAAATACTTTTATGAAAACCTGCATAACACATCATACCAATTGAAGTGTCTTGGAGAGAAACCAAAGTAGGCAAGAGTTGAAGCATACTAGCCAATCCAGATATCTAAGAGAGACATCCCTTTGAGGAAAAAAAAGTAAATACCATACCATACCATGTCTTGCTCATTATTTTGATACTCACAAAAAGCTCTAGCAATGGCAACACTCTCCAGTACTCCCATCATTGGAATGATAAAAAGGCCAACTCCAATTTTCTGGTAAGTTTAAGCAATAAAAAAAGACCATGAGGATTTACCATATAAACAACACACTGCAAATCCACATCAACTAGAACTGCTATTTTTATAAATATTTTTACATGAATGCACAGTATATCACGTGAAAGTAAAGTGCCACAAAAGTAAATTATCTTTATTAAATAAATACTGCATTATAAAAAGATACTGGACCATCTCCTTCTTTACGATGGCACATTTTGCTATCTACACCACTGCCTTTCTTTTTTTGGAAAAACCAAGTGTTCTAGAACAGGGGTAGGCAAACTTTTATGGCCACTAGGCCATTTATGGGGTGGGCAGGAGTACATTAGGCAGGACTCTGATACCCGCCCTAATGGCTCCGCCCACCACCAGGGAACGCCAGCTGAAGTGAAATCCTTCTCCTCTGTATGCATTGCGGAGGAGAGAAATTTACCCTCAGGGAGCCTGCCCTATTTACCGCAGCGGCAGAAGTATCAACGCTGGCCGTGGTAAATAGGGGAACAACAGCAAGGAGGCGGCACCGGAGCTCCGGCAGTTCCTAACGCCCCCTGGCTGATCTGGCCGGCAACCCGTGGCTCCGGATTTTCCGTCCGGCATTAGGCCAGGTGGGCCAGGGGGCGTTAGGCTGGAGCGAACTACCGGCTAGGCCATATCCGTTAAAATCCTCAAACTGGTGATCACTACTATTTACCAGCAGTTTTACTGCTGTTGCCTCGTTCACACAGTGGAGATCAATATGGCAATATTCTGGCAATATGTCATTTTACATATTGTCAGAGTGTGTTTACTACTTAAATAGTGGCAAAAGGCATAAGCCACAATGGAGATCAAGGATTCTTGTTTGAAACCCACTAATCACCATTTTTCGAAAGAGTTGCAATTGTAAAGAATGGTGGTGATAAAAACCCATTGGAGTTTCTGATGGCTGGAAACTGCTATGATGATTACAGTATGTTGATCAAACCACTGATTCACATCACTGATTTATAAATGTATGTAAACTCAAGGATCCTGCAATATAGGTTTTTCTGTGTAATACCTGTCTATATGATTGGCTACTTTAAATGAATTGTTTACCAAAGACAAATTTAAAAAATTTAAAAATTTGATTTGTCCATTTTTCTATTACTTGATATCTTCACAAGTTACCAAATATCTATTAGGGTTTAAATGTCACATGAATTGTATAGCAAATAAAAAAAAATCTTTTTATGATTTAGTAGCAAAATGTCACTTACCTGCACCATTTCACTGAAAGAAACAGTGCGATTGCCTACAGTCTCAGAGAAAGGGGGGAGATGGAATTGGGGGAGGCCTTCTGCAGTCTTCCCAGTAAGGACAAAAGGAGACAGTCCCATTACTTCAAATGAGTAGGCTACTAATCCTGCAGCCACCACCACAATTGCATTTCGGGCTATGGTAACATAAATATATATTTCAAAAATGTACCCATGAAGGCCTAAAGACTTATTGCTGAAAAAAAGTCTAATATGTTTACCTACCTGTTGTAGTCACCCAAATAATTATGTAGCTGAATCGATAACATCTTGGCATTCCTCTATATGTTCTGGGAAAATGGTCCTTCACCCATTTAAGTGCCAAAAGAAAGGCAATGCACAGAAAACCAAGGATGGCATCCCCGAATCTAGAAAACACAGATTACCTTATATTATAAAGTTCTAAATGCAAAACCCTAAACAAGCACATTTCTGAAAAATCATACATCATAGCTCTGACCTGGTTGATGAAAGTTTGTGGAAAGTTTCATAGACTTGTAAGACGAATTGGCGAGGTATATCCTTTAATCCAAGAAGGTTCTGACAGCACAAGAGGAATATTGAAAGTTGCTTTTGTAATTACTGGTACAATATTTCTCCTTGGAGTTATATTAAAGATTTGAGAGACACTATCCACTGCTAACATAAATACAACAGATATCACATAATGCTGCCTCAATAAATTATCTTAATTTATTCAATCCTGCCAATTTACTGTAGGTTAATATTTAAAAACAAGTTTCTACATACAGATTGCATTTTTTGATGTACATTAGCCATGGGGCAAAAAAATTTTTTTTTACATTTGTAGGATTTATAACCTACTTTTATATGTAAAACAGCAGCTTTCCTTTACTGCTCTACTGCTTTACAAATCTATTTGTCTGTACCTCCTGGTGGGCAGACACCTTATCTCAAAATGTAATAAAAATTAAATTGGCATGGGGAGTCTGATAGAAGAACTAACTATAATGTGCAAGAATTCCATCCATACTTGCACAGGTATTGAACCCAGAATTTTTTTTAAGCCGGGTGGTGGCCCCTGTATTATGACCCAACTTTTCGGTAACCACCCAAAAACAGCCGCATGGTTACTGAAAAGTGCTGGGTGGTGCACCCAGCTCAAAGGGGCAGGGGAGAACACTGTTGCACATGTCTAGTGCTCCCATTATTATGGAAAAAGCTGTGCAGCATGGTGGTTTAGAGGTTAGCACTCTGGCCTTTGCAGTGCTAGGTTCTCACGGTTTCCAGGTTCTCACTGTTTTTGTGTGGGTTTCCTCGTACTATCCAAAAACATGCAGGTAAGTTATTTGGCTTCCCCCACCCCCAAATGACCTCAGACAGTGTTAATGACATATGACTATGGTAGAGACGTTAGATTGTGCCCCTTTGAGGGACAGCTAGTGACATGACTATGGACTTTGTAAAGCACTGCATAATATGTTGGCGGATAAAAAGTGGATAAAAATATGAGGGGGTGCTGAGAAGTTCCTGGCTTTGCTCCCTTCCAGATGAAATAGAAAAATTAGTGTGGGGGCATATGGCAGCCTAATATCTTAGTATGTAACTGTGCAAATATCAGGTCTTTGCGATTCTTAAAACTGTTTTTAGTGGGAAGCTGTGATGGCAGAGGCACAAGCAAGTTTCACATCGTTGGAGTTACATGCCGTCATGAAGCTTTTGTTTCTCCAGGGAAAGTCAACAAAGGACATTCACACTGAGATGTCACAAACACTGGGAGAGAAGTGTCAAGACTGGGCATTTCACTGTTGAAGATGAGCCCCACAGTGGGTGCCCCCCAACCTCAACTGACCCGGCAACCTGCGTTGCCGTCCGTGAGCTGATTATTACTGAGTACTGGCGAATATCTGCAAAAAAATATAGCCCAGATACTTGACATCTCACGGGAGAAGGTTGGGTTTGTTCTCACCACTATCCTTGACATACCAAAGCCGTTTTGGCCCATTTTGAAGCTGCACAGGACTTTTTGGCTAGGTTAGTGATTGAAGATGAAACCTGGCTCCACACCTATGATCCTGAAACCAAGGAACAGTGAAAGGAATGGCGCCACAGAGGGTCACCGCGGTCGAAGAGGTTTCAAACCCAGAAATCGGCCAAAAAAGTCATAGCGTCCGTTTTCTGGGACAAAGATGGTATTCAGTTGGTAGACTACCTACCTCAGGGCTCTAGTATCACCGGACAGTATTATGCTAACCTCCTGGACCAGCTGAAGGAGGCAATTAAGATGAAACGCAGTGGAAAGTTGACCAAAGGGTTCTTTTTTTTGCAGGACAATGCACCTGCGCACACGTCCAACGTTGTGGCTGCCAAATTGAACACTCTGGGTTTCTAATCGGTCCAACATCCCCCTACTCACCTAACCTAGCCCCTTCAGACTATTATCTGTTACCGAATTTAAAGAAACACCTGAAGGGGCAACGTTTTGAGGACATTTCTGACTTCAAAGATGCTGCTGAGAGCTGGTTTGCGGCCCAACCAAAGGACTTTTATTTGAACGGTCTAGAAAAGCTGCAACTACGCTGTACCAAGTGCATCAGCATCAGGGGGGAATATGTTAAATAAATGTGTTGTTTCATAACTCTGGATTTCTTCTTTCTCGGCAAAGCCAGGAACTTCTCAGCAAGTAAGTTTGCTCCAACAATGACAGATCTAAGCTTTTTCTCATCACCAGAGCAATCTTTGCTAAATCCTCCCCCACTGCTAATGTCTTTCCTATTTAGCCATAAGGATTCTTTTGGTCAGCGGAGACCTGCAATGCACTTCTGCCAAGTGTGTTTGTTCCCTCTAATGACTAATCTACACATCTCTATATTAAATACAGTATAAATAGTTTAGAAACACATATATGTGAAAATCTACACACAAACTTGCTCTAAAATGCTACATTTGGAAATGTATGATTATTTAACGTTAGTAATTGGTATTAAAGCTGTATGGAATGCCTTTAAAACAAATAGACAAACTTTTCAAACTTTTGTGTACACAGATGTACCTTAACCTGGCTGAATCCGATTGTAATTGCTGCTGCTGAAGTAAAGGCTTTGATGACAGGATAGGATATAAAATCTAAAAGGAAACCTAAGGAAGTAAAAGAATGCAGTTAATCGCAATAGTTTGAGGTATGTAACATGAACAGTAGCAAAAAGTATGAAAGACTCACCAAAATTTAACAGCCCCATTACCAGCTGGATGCAGCCTGACAGGAATGCCAACAGAATAGCCAAAGATTTGTCACTGGATGTGTAGACTGCAACAAGGAGGGACATGATGGCTGTAGGACCTAATGTTACATCCTTGGATGTCCCAAATAGGCAATAAATAAAACATCCAACAAATGAGGAGTAAAGCCCAAACTGAAAAATATAGAGAACATATATAAACCAACTAAAAGACCTAATGCTACAGAGCAGCAATTTTTGAACTATTTGCGATTTTTTTCAATATGTACTGTGAATTTCAGAGGCATCTTTTTTTTTTTTTTTTTTTAAATATTAAACAAAAATAATTTTTGTTGAGCTAGTCCAAGGTTTACATAACAAAAAAATGGCATGTTACACAATGCACAAAAAACAAATATGAAAACAATGTCCTGAGAATACACAAGACAAATACACAAACACAATTTTATATATTTGCAGAAGGAAAAAAAGAAAGCAAAGGAATAGAGAGGAGGGTGTGATGGGGGCAGGGGGAATAATGGGAGGAGGGGTGTCCCAACCTAATGTGTCAGTTCGGTCTTTACAGTCAAACACAATAACTCACTCTGCAGATGTACTTAACTGAACCCAGTAATATCAGGTCTGGATAAATTTATCGGTCTGATTTGTCCCAGCTGTCATCATGTCTTCCATACGGTAAATCTGTCACCCTCCTTAGCCAGTGCCTAAGGGTTGCTGGTTTGTCACACTTCCACATTGCAGGAATGCATGCCTTTGCGGCATTCAAGAGATGTCGTAATAAAGAGTTTTTGTATTCCTTTTTCGACATATTAGAGACATGAAGTAATGCCAAAGCGGGTTTATCTGTAATATTATTATCTGTGAGCTTATGGACAAGGTCTGCCACCGAAGACCAGTAAGTAGACAAAGAAGGGCACTTCCAGAAAATATGCAATAACGTACCAGGAGTTGATCCACATCTCCAGCAGATATTGTCAGTATGGGGGTAGATCTTAGCCAATTTAGAGGGCGTTCTATACCAGCGAGTGGCCAGCTTGTAATTCGTCTCTTGGTATTTATTGCAAACTGCAGCCTTGTGGCTAAAATGGAGTAACATATCCTTTTCCGAAAATTTCACTTTCAAGTCCGTCTCCCACTGGGTCACAAAGCCAGGAGTTTCGGGTGCATGTACAGCTAACAGTGCCTGGGACAAGTAAGACAATGAACCTTTCAGGGGATTCCACGCTAAACACAGAGATTCCAAAGGTAACAAGGAGCGGCAAAAGGTTGCAGGCTGTGGAAGAGCGGGTAACTCATAAGTAAGTTGTATACAGTGCCAGGGATCCAAAGGGGACAACCCCTTAGCACGTTGCAACTCAGACAAGAAATACAATGACATATGCCGTAGAAAATGAAATGACTTGTAAACACCCCTGGCATGCCACTGGCGAAAAATTGCATCGGAGATCCCAGATGCAAACTCCGGACATCCCTGTATGGGAGACAATGGAGATGGATAATCAACTACCTTTTGAGAAAAGGAGAAAAACCGAGAGACTACTATGAGTTGTCCCAAACAGAGGGTGTTGCATAATAGAAGCTTTAACCGTATTTGGGGCCCATGCGAAAGCCTCAAGCCTTGGAAGTTTCAACATTTTAACTCCAATCCGAGGAGAGCCCGAAGACCATATAAACCTCATAAACTCTGACCTAAATGTATTCATATTATGCAAAGGAACATGTACCGGGAGTGCCTGTAACATATATAACACTCTAGGCATCACATCCTTCACTATATTACACCTCCCAAACCATGTAAAGGTCATTTGACGCCATTTCTGGAGGTCCTTCCTAACACAGTTGAGGAGCGGCAAAAAGTTAGGTTCCACAATACATGACAAATCAGCAGGTATCTGTGTACCTTGGTATTTAATGGAAGTAGACGCCCAGCTAAAAGGAATAGACAGTGTTAGAGCCATTTGAGTTTGTCTCGGGAAAGTAACATTCAGAGCCTCTGACTTCTGGAAATGAATTCAATAATTTGATAAATCTGCATATGTACGAAGTTCTGCTAGCAGATTAGGAAGGGTCGTGGCTGGGGAAGAGATATAAAATAACAGGTTGTCCGCATACGCTGCCACCTTGTGTTCAGAATGACTGACTTGGATTCCTTTTATATTCCTATTGGAACGGACATGTCTCAAAAAGGGCTCCAAAGTTCAAATAAATAACAACGGAGACAAGGGGCATCCCTGTCTTGTTCCATTTGTGATATTGAACGGTCGTGAGAGTTCCCCGTTTATGCGCACTCTGGCTGTGGGGGTGGTGTATAAGTCTCTAACACACTGTAAAAACCTCTCAGGCAGCCCTAAATATTCTAATGTGGTGAGAAGAAAAGACCAATCTGTGGAGAGAAGCATAAATTGCAACTGCCGGCTACAAGCGTAATACATGATGTTACCGGTCGTATTGTCCCTAGCCTCTCTCAGTGGCAAAAAACCATTCTGATCAGGATAAATAAGTTTACTTAATACTAGTGTCAGCCGACTAGCTGGTATACTGGTGAATAATTTTAAATTGCAGTTTAATAAAGAAATTGGGCGATAACTGGAGCAAGATTGGGGATCTTTATCGGGTTTCAGAAGTACAGATAAGTGCGCCACCAACGCATCAGTGGGCAATGCGTATCCTTGTGAAATAGCATTTATCACTGTTACCAAATGGGGCCCTAAAACAGAGAAAAATCTCTTGTAATATATAAGGTAAGCCCATCTGGACCTGGTGCTTTACCGGAGGCTGCATGCTTTATAGCTGTCTGCAGCTCAGTAATGGTGATCGGCTATTCAATCATTTCTATGGTCTCCGTAGATAAAGTAGGAAAGTCAGAGGCTCTGAGGTATTCCTGAATAGCTGCAATTTTATCTGGGGGGGAGGGGTCTGCCCAGAAGAACCACTTCAAAAGTTGTATAAATTGCTGCAGTATTTATTAAAAAATTGGCCAATTGCTTCGGTAGCATGAGTAGCAGTACCCGAAGAGTCTTTAATACTTGGGATATACATAGAGGCTTTTTTGGAATTTATAGCATGGACCAAGGCCTTTCTGCACTTATTTGCATGTTCGTAGTAAAAACACCTACATTTAAGCAGCTGAGATTTGGCTTTATCTCTATAGATAGCGTTAATTTGTTCACGCACTGCAAGCATGTTCGATTCCAATTCGTCTGTATTCAACTGTTTATGTTTAGTTTCTAGTTGGTGTAACTCACGGAGAAGGGTACTAAGCCGTTCAGTTTTCGATTTCATAAGTCTGTTCCCTCATTGAAAAGGAGACCCCGAACAAAACATTTATGCGCCTCCTACACATGAAGAGGATTTTGGGTTTTACCTACATTTTGTGAGAAAAAGGAGGTAAGCTCCTGTTCAAATTTCTCAGGGATCCCCAAATATCGAATATCTCAAATAACATCTCATTAACCCTCCAGGTAGTGGATCTGGGAACCTGAATAGCTGCAGAAAGAGCCAGAGTGATAGGAGCGTGATCTGAGAAAGAAAAATTGCCAATGGTCGAATCAAGTACGTGAGGAATAACATCATGTGGGACAAGGAAAAATCAAGCCTAGAGTATGTCTTATGGACTGGAGAGTAAAAAGTTTAATCCATGTCCCCTGGATGTTGAATGCGCCGAATGTCTACCAGTTGGCGATCATGTAAAAGGACCTTTAGCTTCTTACGATATGAAAAAGGCAAGTATGAGCGCCCCCTGGAGACATCCAGCGATGGATTGAGTGTTATGTCTAGATCAGCCCCGATCACCACTGTACCAGTCCCAAGTTCAGTCACCGGATCCAGCACACGTTCTAAACAAGATAACTGATTTGAATTCAGCAAGTAAACATTAACAAAGGTAAACACTTGATTATCCACTTTACCCTGCACCAAGAGATATCTTCCCTCAGGATCCAACAGCACCAGGGACAGAGACCAGGGTAGTGATTTGCTAATGAGGATACTGACTCCTCTAGACTTGGGAGTCCGGCAATGAACTATGATATCCAAATTGAAATTGGCGGTTTCGTACATAAGAATCTTATCATGTCTAAAGTGCATTTCCTGGAGGAAAGCTACTAGACAATGAGATTTTGTGAGATTGTTCAGTAAAATTGACCGTTTAGTGGGAGAGTTCAGACCTTTAACATTTAAAGAGGTAATAGACATTTTCAATCTTACAATATCTTAATCGACACCACAAGACTTATAAGTAATATTAGGACCAAATAAAAAGGGAAAAGGGCAATGAAGGACCAGTAGGATACGAAAAGGGCAGAACAATAGAGAATGGCGAAAAAGAAAAAGAAGAAAAGAAAAAGATTAAAGGTGTGATTTCAATGTAAGTATAAATACTAAGGATAACCCTACAGGTAAGGAGGACTATAGAATATATATTTACTTTCTCTAACCTCTCACTGAGGTACAGGACCTATGTGGGGAGTGTGATACACAAGGCCAGTGGAGCACAAGGCCAGTGCTCTTACCCATGGCTTTTAGTAAATACAAGTTAAGTGGCAAAGCTTGAACCCTTATCAGGATTATATCTGTTCCAAATTCAAAACTAATGTTATAACAAAACATTAAACAGCCAAGAATGTTTGAACTAATACCAAGACACTACAGCCTATAAGCAACCCTTAATATTGTAATTAACGGACTATATTTGTGGAAACCCTACCAGTACACCACCTGACAGGGGGAACCTTGTGCAATGGATAACTGAGGCCATCACAGTATAATAAAAAAAAAGGGGGGCTATAGTTTAGAGAACACGAGAACTATGTACTCACCGTCATTCCAGTGTTGGTCCATGACAGTCATACGTCACTCATTTATCAAAGATAACTGTAAACTGGAAGTGGCAATGGTCAAAACCTAACCAAACCGAAACATGGCTATAGAGAAATAGCAGTGTTAGGGGGAGTACTGGAGACCTATGTTCTGGTCAATGACTGTCATAAGTCACTCATTCATCACAGATAATTGTAAACTAGAAGTGGCAATGGTCAAAAACTATCCAAACCAAAACAAGAGAAATAGCGGTGTTAGTAGGTGGCAACCAAATGGTCCTTGCCACCTAAACCCTCACAAGACAGTCTAGGTGTTGGTCATCAACACCACTGCTATTATTACTGTTGTAGTAGACCAGAATACTACTTTATATTCATATAATAGCTCATATGCAAATAAGGAAAATATTAACAAGCAATATCCAAACATTGAGAAGCTACCCTAATAATGCAGAAAGTTGTATACATTAAGTGACGAACACTTCCGGTCAATCAGACTTTCTCCAGTCTTCCCTAGAGAAAGTAGGTAGTAACAGTCCAATCAGGATATACCCAAAGATGGCAAAGTCACAGATCTGCTGCATATCATCGCACAGGGTGATCAGGGATGTTTGCGATATAGGCTTCCTGCAATTCGAATGTCTAGGCTTCATTCCTGCTTGGCGATTTGGCGAATGTTGAATGGCCCGCGGTCGTGGTGTTCGTCTCCTAGCATTCCTCAGGTTTGACTCAAAAGAGAAATCCTGTAGGTCGTCTGACCAGTTCAGCCAGTCAGGAATAGGAATAGCTTCTGTTTCCAGGAAGGTGAACAGTGCTGGGAGCTGCACTGGGGTGTGGAGAGTAAAGGTGGAGCTATTCCTGTTAATCACCAGATGGAACGGATGACCCCACCTGTAGGTGGCAGCCCCTGGGGTAAGAAATTCCAATAGCGGCCTTAGGGTTTTCCTCATGCGCAGTGTATGTGCAGATAGGTCGGAAAACAATTGAATCCTGGCCCCATCAAACTAAATAGTACCTTTGGACCAAGCATTATGCATAATCTGCTCCTTTACTGTAAAGTAGTGCACACGGCAGAGCACATACCTAGGGATAGCACCTGAAGGTCCCCTCAGGGATCCCATTCTATGCACCCTGTCCAGTTCTATATGCTCAGTGACCAGCCTGTCCAACACCATATTAAGGATGACTGATACTGTCACCTTTAATTCTGACCCCAGGAGTAGCTTCCGGTATGCCTCTCAGCCGTATAATATTCTGTCTCCCTCTATTCTCCTGGTCATCTATTCTAAGTGCTAATGATGATAGAAAAGAATGTACGTGCACTTGTAAATGCTCCAAGGCTGTAATTCATGAATCTGCATGCAATGTAGTTGATTCCAGTGCAGTCAACCTTGTATCCACTGCAGTGATATGGTGCTGAGGGGATTCTGTTTTTTCCCTAAGAGAATTCTCCAAGCTGTGGCTAAAGATTCAAAATTTGCCTTACTTGGCAAAAACTTTAGGAGAGTTTGCAGATTACTGGGAAGGCTTTGTTTCTCTGCAGGAGAAGATGAACTCCAGCGGTCAGGCACAGAAATGCTGGAGAGGGAGGAGGGGGTGAGTCTGGGCTGTCAGCTTGTGTCCAGACTCTTTATCCTGAAGCCTCTGATCTGACCTCCTGGCTGGGGTTTGCCATCTTAGTTGTTTCCCGGTCTGGGGGAGTCTGAGAGGAAATATTGGTGGAGGTCAGATTTCTTGGCTGACCTACATGGTTCCTTGGGTTTCTTGTGCCTGGGCATGAAAGATTCAGCTGGCTGCAAATGGGTTCAAGCTCTGAAAAGGGTTAATAAGCCAGGGTTGGCACTGAGCTCCAGGTAAAAGCTGCTCACACTAGCATTGCATAGCCACGCCCCCTAGTCCAGAGGCATTTTTTAACCAGTTGGCTACAAAAAGTTTTCAACTCTCAAACAACGTGATTTTAAATTGGTGCATGCATAAAGCTTTGTCCGATGATCGTCCCCTTTGACAAATGGTCATATGAATCTTAGGCAATGGTCCCTCAATGTCAATTGTCAATCCACCCTCAAGGACTGATGAATGACCACTGTGCATTTTTATGGAACAGAGCAGGGTGCTACTTGCTAGTCCACCTTTCTCCACAGAACAGAATAGTGCTGTGTGCACAGCCCTTGTTCCTCTGTCACTGGAAACTATGATTCCAGCATATCATTAGATGTCTGTATGGGGCTTAATGGTATGCAAAGGGGTGAGTGTTACCTTTTCGCAAATGCTTTGCTTTTTTTTTTTTTATTGGGGGGGGGGGGGGGGGGGAATTGGAAATTGTTAGAACATCTGTCAAGCTTCCATTATGGACTTTTGTCTTTGTCATTACCTTCACCTTCCATGATGTCAGGAGCACAGAAATCAACACAGACAGCAGGTCTTTATTGCAATAAAAGCTGGCAGTTGATTTTAAAAAAGCAGTAAGCTGAGCATGCAGGTATATTTATCTATACGTTGCAACCTTTTTTAGCCATAGTTACACTTTAAAGTGAAACCAAACCCACGCTACATACCTATCCCTATTCAATTGCAGGGCACTGCCATCTTCTGCCATTTCATTGATGTTTCACTTATTTGAAGTGTTTTCTTACCTCCACAGGTAGGCCAGCTACCTCTGCATAAGCTAGAGCCTGGGGTACCACTGTAAGTCCAACCGTAAGTCCAGCAATTAAGTCAAGCTGCAGCCATTGTAGAGAATATTTTGGTATCCAGTAGAGGAATGGTAACCTCCTCTGTACTGCTTCCCAAGAGCAGCATCTGGCCAATACTGAAGCACTGCTACTTCTTCCTTGTTGGTCACCAAGGCAATCCATATTTGCCAATTATAGTCACGTTATCCCTTTCTAAGGGAGAAACCAGAAAGAGAAGAAAAACTTAGAGGCTGTGTAGTGTGAGAACCTACCATCAATTAAAACCAAAAAAAGGGTAAAAACGGAATCAAATATGTTAGATCTATACTTAAAGCAATTTCTTTACTGCCAATGTGCCTCAAAACAAAACAAATGTTGGTAACGATAGCAGCTATATAAATAATTTATGACCAAGTAGCCCATTTTGCTTGGGGTGGGGGGTAATGAAAGTTTAGATGGCTTTACTGATAAAACTTAAGATATCCAAAGGGGATGTTAGAAAATGGCAGGGCAGGTAAAAACTTAAGAGACTCTGCCACCATGATATTGTCTCCTTTCTAATTTTCAGTTCAGGACTAGAGCCATATATAGAATGATATAGTTAGATATACAGGAATAGACAATTTGGTTTGTCCTGACTGCATTTCCTATGATATATATGGTTTCCACAGAACTATCACTATTTTATTTCCTTCCACCCCTTATTCGCTCTTCATAAGAACAAACCTGACTTTTTGCTGAGTTGTAGGATATGTTCCTATTGCCACTCCTTTTGCCTGATATTTGTAGCTTTTGTCATATATATTACAATGTGCACAATCTTCTTCAAATTTACCACATCATTTACCATGTAATGCCAGTGTCTACCTAAACATTTAATTATTATTATTAAACAGGCGTTATATAGCGCCAACATATTACACAGCGCTGTACAATAATTAGGGGTTGCAAATGACAGACTAATACAGACAGTGATACAGGAGGAAAGGACCCTGCCCCGAAGAGCTTACAATCTAGTAGGTGGGGGAATTTACACACAATAGGAGGGGAGATATGTAGTGGTGGGAAGTAGTGATGGTTTCAAAAGGCAGAAGAAGATGGGTAGGCAAGTTTGAAAAAAATAAGTTTTGAGTGCTCTTTTAAATAAGCAGAAAGTAGGAGCAAGCCAAATAGGACGAGGAAGACTCATTCCAGAGAGTTGGGGCATCTCTAGAAAAGTCTTGTATCCATTCGTGTGATGTGGTTATGAGTGAGGAAGTCACTAGTAGGTCATTGGAGGAGCGGAGAGAGCAGCTGGGGAAGTACTTTTTTACCAGGTCAGAAATGTAAGTAGGAGAAAAACTGTGGAGGGATTTGAAGGCAAAGCACAGGAGCATGAATTTGATTCTAAGGTGAAATAAAAACCAGTGTGGAGATCTGCAAAGAGACGCAGCAGAAGAGGAGCAGTGGGAAGAATGGATGAGTCTGGCTGCAGCATTCATAATAGATTGTAGAGGAGAGAGTCGGGTTAGTGGAATACCAGAGAGGAGGAGGTTACAGGAGTCCAGACTAGAGATGATAAGACCATATACAAAGAGTTTGGTGGTCTCAGGGGACAGGTAGGGGCGGATTTTAGAGATGACAGGACCTGGATATGTTCTGAATATGGGGGGTAAATGAGAGGGCAGAGTCAAAGGTGACACCAAGACAACGTGCCTGAGGGGAGGGCCGAATAACCGTGTTGTTAACAGTTAGATATATGTCAGGGGGAGATTTGGAATTTTAGGGGGGGGGATGATGATGAGTTCTGTTTTGTCCAGGTTGAGCTTCACAAATCGGCCACACATCCATAATGAGATGGCTGACAGGCAGCATGAGACTTTATCCAGGACTGAGGGAGACAGGTCAGGGGTTGACAGATAGATTTGAGTGTCATCAGCATACAGATGGTGGGTGGGACATCCCCACTCGCATCATCTGGGAGGATGTGACATCTTCAGGGTTGATGCAAGTGGTGATGTATTCGAGGGGTGTGGCCGGGTGGGAAATTTAAACGCAGATTACAATGTAATCTGCTTTTTAATGGCTTTTACAGTAAAAAAAACTATACATCATACAATAAAAGTACATTTTTAATTTTATATATTTTTTGAAATTACATTGTTGTCTATTTCATTATTTTTTTTTAAATTATTATTTATAATTATGTATTATATTATAGCTGATGATTATAATATAATAAATACATATAATTATCATACCCGGGAGTTAATCCCAAGAATTACAGGCCCACAGTATAAACAAACATTTCTATGCAAAAAATTAGGATCGCACGCTAGGGGGGTTAAAACCCCAAGGTTAAACGCTGGGGAAACAGTCCATGTAGACTAAGCCTAAAACACAGCAAAAAATAAATTAAACTCTGGCTTTACAAATATTTAAATATATACCCTGCTAGGTTGTGTTACAAGGCAGAAGGAAATGTTTTCAAAGCATGTTCCTGCATCTGGTTTTGTTGTGAAACAAAAGGAAAAGCTACATTTTTTGATGAACTGCTCTACATTTAACGAGAGTCCACATTTAACTCCATTAAATGGGATACATTTTAAATGTAGCATGTAATAAATGACATGCATTGTTGCAATACGTATTGCATTAGGGTGCCTCTTGGTAGGAATTAAAACAGCAGCCCCGCACAGCTTCACTGGGACTTTTTAAAATTAAAGGTTCCATATAAAATAAGCACAGATTTTGTAGGCTGGTCTGCAAAGTCCTGTAATTATTATACAGTATTTATATAGAGCCATCATATTACACAGCGCTGTACATAGTCCATAGTCATGTCACTAACTGTCGCTCAAAGGAGCTCACAATCTAATGTCCCTACCATAGTAATATGTCATTAATGTAGTCTAAGGTCAATTGTTAGGGAGAAGCCAATTAACCTAACTGCATGTTTTTGGGAGGTGGGAGGAAACCGGAGTAAACCCACGCCGACACGGGGAGAACCTGCAAACTCCATGGAGATAATGTCCTGGCTGGGGATCGAACCTGGGACCTAGTGCTGCAAAGGCCGGAGTGCTAACCCCTGAGCCACCGTGCTGCCCAGGTATGAGATGAATAATGGGCTTCACGCACAACAATACAAGAAACCTTAGCATATACACTTGTCAGCTACTAATAATAAGACTTTATTGTGTGCAATCACATTCTATAAAGAGAAATACATACCTAGACAGCATGATCATCACTGACATACCAATACATTCAAGAACCTGCCATCTCCGCCGGCGAGGAGGAGTGACTTGTCCTAGATCATATGACAATGGGGAGTGTTCAAAGAGGGCAGGAAAGAAAAGTACAAAATCAATGGATTCTCTGCTTGTCTACTGCTGGCTGCTTTACAGCGTCCTAGTATCTTCTGGGCTTGGCCGAAACGTGCTGCTTATAATTGGTAAGTGTGGCCGCCCTATACGAGGTTATGTGTGATGAATGGGCGTAAATTGCCAGCAGTGCCCATAGTAAAAGGCTTCAGACATATGAAATCTGCTCTGTACAACAAGGGGATAAAAGGGTTACGTCAATCGAAAGCACAGATACTTTGCTAGTGTCAATACAAATAATTTAGCTTCGGTCACGGTATCAAAGACTACGGTAAGAGGGGAAACAAACTAGAAATGATGCTGGGCGCCATTTTACCGGAGCCATGATTAGCATTGTGACACTCGCATTGAGCCCAAGGAACATGGTGGACAGAGTGGAGGCTCAGAAGGGTGAACCCCTCTCCATTCTGCCTTGATCGCCGCGGAAGTAATAGGAAGCGCTGGCTGCTGCATTTACACCCGCTTTAATTCAGAAAGCAGTCCAGTCCGCAGGACTAGGTGTTGATCAACAAACTACAGTTTTGTGACTGAGTAGTGACAAGGCTGATAGCCAGGTCTTATTCACTCTTGTTTTTATCCTAATGTAGTGCAGGTTTGTGGCTATAGCCTATATAAAACTGCTAATACTGCTCAGATTTCTGAGAAACAACATAAGGTTATCAGGCCATCACAGAACAATACTTTGGGTGGGCTTTGTGCGACTATGTAGAGGGATTAAAAGGGAAATATAAGTGCAGAGACTGTAAATAGTGCTGCAGCATTTTATACTTTTTTTTTTTTTTTTTTATTTCAATGGAAGGCCATAGTTGTGGAATGAGCTGTATGAGAGAATAGTCATGACGAATTTCTTCATACTATATTCAGATTTAAATAACAATCTGTATACATCTAAGGCTACGAACACGTTAGATGATTCTCGTCTGATAATCGCCTCAGGGCTGATATTGGACAAGAATCTGTCATGTGTACAGCGCTCGTCGTTCATGGATCCGTCCTGCCAGATCCATGAATGACAAACGATCATAATGAAAGTGGTAGGGAGGGAGCAGGTGCAACTCGTTGTTCCCTCCCCTCCCCTCCCCACCCCATAGAGCAGAACGGCTTTGTATGTTCAGCGCTTGTTCATGCATCGTTAAGTCATTTTTTGTTGGAAAGGATCGTGAAAAATCCTTTCCAACAAAAGTTGTTGTACGTTTGCTTGTTGTACGTAGCCTAAAGTCTACATAATAATATTCTTTTGGTAAGTATATATTTTTTTTGTAAAATATTGATCTGTACTTTGTTTTTATAGTATCATGCATCACAAAAGCCTGAAATATTTTTGTAAATATTAGTATGCTTTATATAAAAGTATCAATTTCATATGATGTACTATTTATTATTTAGGGATTTAGGCGGTGCAGTTAACGCTTTCACTAGTAAACTGTGCCTGCTGTTGAGATGCAGCATGTAGTTTCTCACCATTGGCTACCCCTAGGTAATAAATGGTGGCAGTACTGAGTGAATCCTCTCCAGTTGCACCTAGATACTTATGAGGTAGAGCTGTCAACTTCTGGGGGCGATTGTGGATTGGTGGGCAAAGCACAATCTCTTCTCAACAAAACCAGGTAGTCTTCAGAAGCATAAAATTGGTCCCAATAAAACCAAGTGTGTCCAAAACTTTCTGTTCTATGGTCTCGGAAAGCTATTAGGTTCCATGTGCCTGATGTCTTTCACTCTGGTAAACCATTGCTGTAGAGTAGGAGAGTGGGCTGTTTCCACATAGAGACACAGGCTTTTGTGGCATTCAAGTGGGGTTGTATCAGAGAGTGCCGATAGCTCTTCCTGGACATTGTGGCATTTCCTTTTCATATTACAATTGGGGGTATCCTTTCCACCCTCTAAGTCACACATAGGGAGTGAAAAATTTCCAGGAGGGATCTCAGGATGGGGCCCATGCGTACAGTATTCCCAGAAACGTCCAGCAGGATGTGTATGCTGGAACCATTAAAGTCCAGAGAGCCTTTGTGCCACATTGCATAATGTCCTCTTTTAAGTTGTAAAAATGTACTCTGCATCATGTCTCTGGGGGACGTTTTACCATCTGAATACACTCTATGTACTCTGTCTTTTACAATCTCTGTGGTGGCAGGACGTTTAAGTAGAGTGTTGAAAAATGCCTTGACTGTAGCTTTAAGATCGCTTTTAGAGGTGGCTTCAGGTAGTCGGCAGGATTTTGCCTGGTTTGAGAACAAATTACAGCAATCTACGTCACCTGATCTCGCGCATTGCGAAATTGGGTGAAGCGGGAAGAAGAACCCAGAAGGGAGAAAAAGATGTGGACGCCCAGCGCTTCCTCTTCGCTGGGCCGAAAACGAATACCGGGACGACACAAGACCCAAATGAAGAAACCTCCCAACGAATCTACGGACCTGCAGGATTTAAGATCAGTGTGTTTTTTTTTTTGTTTTTTTTTCGGGGGTTTTTGGTATCTTCCTGCTGAATGACACTGATGGCAGATCGATTTACTCGCCAAACACACTGCTTGTAAGTTCCAAAGAGTAATTATTCCACTAGATATACAGTATAGGTTACAGCAGAGTTTAAAGAATGTTTTTGAGCATATTTTGAAGGGAAAATCTGGTAAATTTGAAGCCCTAACAACTTCTTCTAGGTTACTAACTAGCTGAAAATACAGGTGGATTAGAACATACTAACACACAAAAGGAAAAAACAGGCTGTTGTGACACAGATAGTATATGTACTGTCTAGTAGATACTGTGGGTGATAATTTTTGGAAGGGTTAAAAACAAAGATGTTGGTGCAGACGAGACTTAGTGAAGATCCTACTCCGACCTGCGTATCTCTGGCTTAATAGGGCTATAGAAGATGGGGAAACAAAAGAGAGCAAAACCCCCGGGACTAGCATCAACAAGGGGACAGAGAGGTAACAGTACGTACTCCACTGCAACGCTACCTCTCCCCAGCCACTTCAGACCTGGGCGTACTAGACAAGAAGGCACTATCATCTTCATTGAGCTCTCTGGCAGCACATGCAGACGGCATCCATGTGCAAACACCGACCAGGATAGGAGCCCACTCACTCCACACACTCTCAGGTATCCCCAGACTATCCTGCGTCCCAGCTGGCAGATCATGATTACCTGCAATCCCTGCAGACCCTCGAGGCACTCACACCCTCCCCCTGCAGACATGGACTCAGGATCCTCTCCCTCCTCCAGCAACAGCCCCATGCAGTTGAGTATGCCTCTGATACAGGCTCAAGAAACAGACACGGGGGATGATCACACAGAATCCAGTCCCTTCATTACAGCATCATCAAGAGGGACACTCACAAGGGACCCAAGCCTAGCTACAACAACCATCAGCTCTGCTTTGGTAAGCACCCTTCAGCCTCCTGCCCCCGCAAGTTTGACATGACAGAATCCAACATTAACCCTTCAGGGTATGTCTCATACTGCATCCTCTGCAGAGCCCCAGACCCAATCATCCAGGGTGCCTGATTATAGACCACCTCAGAGGGATCTTTTTGTCCCCAAAATGGGTCACCCTAGCACCTTAGGGACAACAAGTACAGGTTACTATCTTGGACGCCTCCTCATGGCAGGAATACCTACATAGCTTACCCACCAAGGAGGATTTCTGCTTCCTAGTTACTGAAGTGAAAGGCCTGCCGAACTGAAATACACACCCTGAGAACAGGTCTGTGCAGTTTAGAAAAAGTTGACTCAATAGATGATTATAAGGTACCAAAGCCAGGGTCACTCAACTACATTAACAAGTTTCTACTCAAGCAGCTGCGATGAGGGACCTTCAGCTTCATGTTGAAGATCTGGACAATAGAGGGGAATTTAACAATATTCATATCAGGGGCTACTCAGACCTCCTATTTAGGAACAGTGACCCAGGCTATCTTTCATAACATACTAGGTCGCCCTGCCATCGAACCACCCAACTTGGACTGGGTGCCCCCCCCCCAGGCCTCGAGATGTTATATGCAGAGTGCAGGACTTTTCGGTCTGGTAATATATCATGAAGCTAGCCAGAAATATGCGCACCATTGAAACTGATGGCGCGGTGGTACAATTATTTCCAAATGTCACTCTTCAATGACGAAGAGTTCTACAACCATTGCTTACTCACCTGCTAGATGCACCCATTCCATATTGCTGGGAATATCCATTCAGCCTGACAGCAGGCAAACAGGGCAGATCAGCCGCGCTTCAACACCCAGAAGATCTACCATTATTTTGCTTCATTCTGGAGATACCACAACCTACTATATCTGGATGAGATCTCCTACTGACTTTTAAAGTTCTGGCAAATGCAAATGCCAAGTGGTCTGCTTCTGGAAAAGAAGATGCTGTGAGAATCCTCACCAGAAACAACAGAACATATATGTGGAACCACATAATGGAATATGCCATTTTTCTTCAGGCAGTGATCCAGCTTCTGCTCCCTACGTTTTGCACTGACTTCTCTGAACATACTACTTACCTTATGACGAGATACACATCAGGAATATCACAGCTCCTAGATCTCAAGTGGGTTGACCTTCTCTGTCAGAATGCCTGTCCAATGGACACGTAAGCTATACAAGAACACTGATTTAGTATAATAATGTTTATTTTATGATCTGTGTTATACTACATGTAAATGAACATGTTAGATGAGCCATATTTCTCCTTTACTACTGACACTGAAATGACATACCCATGTTCAAAAACTGTGTACCTGCATAGACGATTTGTTGTAAAGGAGATCTATCCTATTGTAAAGCCCTGTGGGCTACGTAATAGCAAGTATTCCCTGGTTAGTTCCCACCAAAGTATGACTTAATTCACTGGGACAGAGGCTGGATGGCTAGCCGAATATGTGTCTTATAGATAATAATCTATGGATCTAGTACCCCCAGTTGCCTTTAGTAATAATGGCCCCTTTAGTACCAATTTTCTTTCAAATAATATTTCTATCTACATCAGACCTAACTGTTTTAAGAAATCTCACCGCCTGGTACGCAGGCTGGGTCCATATGTTATCGCCATTATGTGCAAAGGTCAGGCTCCAACAAACTTGATTTTTTTATTCCTAAATTTCAAAGGTCTCAAATCATAAACTTCTGCAGGAATTGAAGCAGATAATGCTTTTCTGCAGGAGACGCATTTAGATCAAGGTGGTACCCAAGTGCCAATTCTCTCAGACATTTTTAAAC
This sequence comes from Pyxicephalus adspersus, assembly GCF_032062135.1. Classification (NCBI taxonomy): domain Eukaryota; kingdom Metazoa; phylum Chordata; class Amphibia; order Anura; family Pyxicephalidae; genus Pyxicephalus; species Pyxicephalus adspersus. The sequence continues at coordinate 25,189,158 of NC_092863.1, forward strand.
ACCCTTTCTAAATCAAACACAGACCCAGAAGGTCACTCCAGGGTCGTTTGGGAACAAAGGATGTAGTCTTATGTAACATATATGCTCCTAACTCCTCCCAGCGTACCTTCCTGGAATCCCTCATGTGACTGATCTGTTTAACATCTTCCTAGCAGTTCCCAGCTCCATGCTCCACTTCTATATCTCCATATTTCTTAAACCAGATAAAAACGCACAAAACTCCACAAGTTATCGCCTGATAGCCCTCCTTTACACAGATTTAAACATTTTTACCAGAATCTTGGTCACATATCGGGGGATTTATCTGCCAACGATAAAAGCCAAAGACCAAGTGGGGCTTATTGCAGCACGCCGGGCAGACGACAATATGAGACTCACTAATGACATCATAGACACACTTAATAAACTAGAAACTGGTGCAGTGATCCTCAGCTTGCACGTAGAAAAAACCTTTGACCGCCTGAGCTGGCCTTTCATGATGCAAACATTGCAATAGATTGGGATCCAGCATCCTTTTTTAACTGCTATACCAGCTTTATTATCCAACTCCACAGCCAAGGTTAAACTCACACACTCTAATTCCCCACGGTTCACCATTCAGAACAGAACCAGGCAAGGGTGTACAATTCCCCCCTTCTCTTTGCCTTATGCATAGAAACCCTTTGGTCTATAATATGGAAACACCGTGACATTATAGCACTCTTCGCAGATGATGTGCTCCTTACCCTTACCAACCCATTATAATGTTACCCAATTTACATAAGGTACTGAATGAGTATGGCGTCTTCTCTGGTTACAAAATAACTAAACTAAAACAGAAGCCCTTCCCATCAATTTACTGACAACCCCTGTTCAACAACTCCAATGACAATATGCCTAACACTGGAAAACTGATTTGCTCAAATACTTAGAAATTTACCTCACTACAGCTTATCAAGCACTATATATTTATAAAAGCAGTTATATCCCGTTCTTCAGAGAGATAGGAACCCTTTTGGGCGCATAGCACTGATATAGATGTCTTTCTTACGGTACCCATACCACTGAAGATGCTTAAGCGACTACAGGCATCCATAATAAATTATATCTGGGGCTACAATAGACATCTGGATACAGATGCTGGGTCGGTAGACTGTTTTATGCTCACTTTGTAGTGCAGGAGGCCTAGGGGCAACTGATATACTCAAATATTACTTTGATACACATCTTAAACTACCTTCTTTCTGGTCTACCCTGCAGTCATTCAGCCATTGGATGGAACTTGAAAAATTGTAAATGGCACCAATTCCCAATTCTATGCTCTAGCACTTCCTGTCCTATGCAAGAAACCACCATGTTGGCACCAATACAGTTTATGAGGCGTATCTGGCTGTAAGCGTAAATTTACCCTGCTTATTCCTTCTTATAGGTGGTAAACCATGACTAATTGACATGGTTTGAAGTGTGGTATTGGGTAAATATATATTACAGTTTTCAACTCTGTAATTTTTTTTCAGTCGGTTGGTAAGAAATTGTAGTTGGGTGGAAGCCCCTGTATTATGGTATTATACTTTATTATGATTAGTAAATAAAAACTGGCATTGCTGACAATTTTTGCATCTAAAAGTGCCTTCAATTTATCCTGGCAAGGATCTGTTCTTGATAACCCTAGGTAGTGAATAGTCGTAATTCTATATTTAATAACCTAGCAAGTCTATATACAACAAAGAGATTTTCATCAATGTATTTTTTGAAAATTGGGTCATGAATCAATATGTACCAGTGTTTTGTAAGATTTTGTGAATCTGCATGTGTTTACAAAAACTAGTAATTATCCTAGTTTTTTTATTAATTGTTTCAGGTTTGTTGGAAAATGAGACCTGTATGATCAAATTATTTGCTTTTGTAATGTGTTCCAGGGCTGGAACAATATCACACTGCTTAGAAACACCAGTATTGTAAAGCCTTGTTTTTAGAATTGCATGCTTTGTTATGGTCTGGTGTTACATGATTGTGGATTTAACCCTGTATTTACTTGTTTCAAGGTGATGATGCTGGCTTTGAGACTGGTATATATAACAACTCAGCCATTCAAACTCCACACATAAATGAGCTGGCCAAAAGGAGTCTTATTTTCAAGAATGCATTCACCTCTGTAAGCAGCTGCTCTCCTAGCAGAGGTGCTATCCTGACAGGTCTTCCTCAGGTAAAATCTTGCAAAGAAATAATTGTTTTTTTTACTAAAATTTCATATTTTGATACACACCTATGGATAATCAGTTACTAATTGGAATTTTTAATATGAAGTTGTAAGATAGTCATATACCCTGCTTAAATTTGGTCCTAAAAATGGAAGTATTTTATGAATAAAAATGAAATAGTTTATTATACAACAATTTATTAATGCTCCATCCATTTTTTACATCAGGAAGGTCTTTCCACAAATTTTACCATATATTCTTTACCATCCCTTATTGTTCCTTGATGGTTGATATCGTTTCTAAACAATTTTTAAACTAGCATGAAAGAGCAATAAATAGGACAAAGGAATTGTTAATACATTCAAAGACATTGTTCAAGATAAAGGAACAAGAGCCAAATTGATGATCTTTCATGAATATGGCTACTCTAGGTTGTTACAAGTCTTGCGTGTATATGCGTAAAAAAGCTTTTGACAGTGGTCCCTGGGAAAAAAGAAATCTATTCATTTTTTCATTTTAAGGTGCCTATAGTTTGGGGGAGGAGGGGGGGGGGGGCTTGCAATGACTGCTATTTTTGCTTTTGTAACATCAAAGGGTACAACTTGAAAAAGAAAAAAAGTAATTTTGTGACTTACGGTTCTGGGTCCGGAAATGATAGACATGAATTTGTGATCTCTAATGAGGCCTGCTTTCTTTAGCTGTCCACAATACCATCTCCCTGCTCTAACTTTCCACACTGATGCTTAACCTATCTGGCAGTATGATTAATTTAGTATTTTTAAATTTAAATATTTAAAAATACTTCTAATTTTAAATTTTCTGACGGTCCTGCCCCCCAACACACACCGCCCGCACTTGTCGCATGCCCGCCTTTTGCATCCCCTAGCCTCACGTCTCCAATGTTCACATGTCAGGATGTGAAGCCAGGGGACCCAGATGCCGGGCATCGCCAACAGGTCGCAGAAGCCGGACTGGCATCACCAAGTGGATACAGATGCTGGGCCCGTATCGCTGGAGAACACGCGGGCTCTTAAGGACCAGGTAAACCCTCAATTCAACCCCTTAGTGTGGCTCAGGTTTCCACTTTTTGTAATGAAATTTCCCCCTCGGGCAACACTCAGAATTATCGCCAGGGGGGCTAAATCAGCCAAGAACAAGAAGTTAAATTAAGGAAGTAGCAAACAAGATGTTCCTTCTGTTGTTTTGGTCTATTATCCTTCTGCTACTTTACCATTGAAACCATCACCATTTATAGACTCAGGGTAAGAATGATCACGAGATGTTGTTGTTTACATGTTCAGCTGCTACAGCAAGCATTGTCTGGGGTTTATAGAGACACTACCCACAACAAGGGGTCAGAGGCTTTGCTGGGAAACTCAATCACCCTCTTACTAGATTGTGTGAAGTTCATCTTTTGTTTATGTATGGACAATGCATAATAATATGCATGCAGAATGCAAAAAGGGCTTAGAACAACTTAAAACAAATCCTAAGTAAAAAAAACAAATACACTAATGTGGCTCTACAGTCTCAACAAACTTTTGTGGGCTTTCTCCAAAGGTATGACGAACGCCTTAATGAACTCCTCTGCTATCGCTCAGTCCTCTACCTCTGTTGCTGCTCCTGTGACTCCTGTTCCAGACCCAGCCTCCATGCCACCCTACTTTATGCTCCAGATCCCCACTCCTCCTCGCTACTTCAGTGACCCCAAGCTCTGTCGAGGATTTAATAATCAGTGCCAATTTCAGTTTGAATTGCAGCCCAGGAACTTTCCTACAGAGCGAACAAAGGTGGCTTTTTTCATTTCCTTGTTGGCAGGGTAAGCCCTTGCTTGGGCTTCACCCCTCTGGGAAAAGGGTAATCCTATTTTGGGAGACTTTAATACTTTTCTCTTTGAACCTGGCCGAGCCTCTTCTGCAACCTCAGAAATTCTCTGCTTCCACCAGGCCACAAGTTAAACTGCTCACAGAAAGCCCCTAAACTTCAGTGCCTACAAGAATTAGAAGGGTGTTTTCCACCTTCCAGGATTACATTTCCTTGTAGAGATCTCTTGTAACAACCTGAAATTCTGGTCGCAAGCCTTTCTGGACTCTGGTGCTGCTGGGAACTTTATTAATCAGCACCTAGTCTCTCAGTACAATATTCCTGTGGTGCCCCTATCAAAACCCCTAGTGGTCTCTGTGATAAATGGGGCAGTCCTGCCAGGCAGTATCCAGCATTCTACCATTCCATTGAATAAGAATCTTGGGGCCCTACATTCTGGGACTATATCCTTCCTGGTTATCCCCAAAGTCACATATCCTGTTTTGCTTGGGCTACCCTGGCTCAGAAAACTCCTGTCATTGATTGGAGCTCTGGAGACAACCTTTCATGGAGTTCTACCTGCCTTCAGAAGTGTCTCCCCAGATTTCTTCCTGCACGGCAAATTTGTTCATCAGCCGATTCTCAAGTTCCTGGCCCACCAAGACTATATTGGTAATTTGCGGATGTCTTCAGCAAAAAGCAGGCTGAGACTCTACCACCTCATTGTCCTTATGACTATGCTATAGACCTGGTCCCTGGTTCCACGGGGCAGAGTTTACCCTCTCTCCCTGCCAGAAACCAATGCTATGGCAGAGTATATTCCAGAGAGAGAGAGAGAGAGTTTGGAGAGAGACTTCATTCGCAAGTCATATTTTTTCGTTGTGAAGGATGGTTCCCTGCATCCCTGTATAGATTACAGGGGCCTAAATAAAATTACCTTTAAAAACCGCTATCTGCTTCCTCCCATCTCGGAGTTGTTTGATCGACTCCAGGGAGCGTCTGTTTTCACCAAGCTTGACCTATGAGGTGCCTACAATTTAATTCGTATCCGAGTAGGTGATGAGTGGAAGACTGCCTTCAATACCCGGGATGGCCACTACGAATATCTGCTAATGCCGTTTGGACTCTACAATGCAGTGTGGTTGTGTACCTGGATGACATTTTGGTTTATTTCAAGGATCTGCCAACAGACCGCAACCATGTCTGGACAGTCCTTCAGCAATTTCGGAACAATGGACTTTATGCAAAGCAAAAGAAATGTCTATTTTAACTTTCTGAAGTCCCATTTCGCAGTTAAACATTTTCACCTGAGGGTCTGAGGATCAACCCTGCCAAACTTTCTGCAGTACTTTATTGGCCACAACCACTTGGACTTAAACCTTTCCCAAAGGTTCCTGGGCTTTGCCAACTGCCTGTCAGCTGCCCCTTTGCCTCAGAGAACTAGAGTGTTCCTCAGACGCACTCCACCTGCTGGCCCCTCTCCAGTACTCCCTCTGGTTGTGGGTTAGGATGTCTGCAGGTCACATAGCCTCATCTTTCGCATGACCTTCCCTTTATAAGGAAGTGACTGGCAACAGGAAGCTGCCTGAACAAGAAGTTCCTTCTGGTTCTGCTCCCAGGTTTCTGTTGTTCCAGTTTGTGCTTCCTGTTCCTGAATTATTCGTGTACAGACCCCGGCTTATTTCCTGACTATTCCTGATTGCTACCTGCCCTGACCTTTTGTTTGTCTGGCCATTCTCTGTCTCACTCCTGCACCACGCTTTGTTCCTGCTAGTTATCAATCACCTGCCTTGGCAGGCACGGGGGCCGCAACCTGGCAGTTGCTTGCCACACATCATCCTTATCTCCAAAGGCTCTGAAGAAAACTGAGCTGTTGCTTAGACTCTGTGCCTCCTGCATGTCTCTACCCACTGGGCTGGTGACACAGAAGGGTCCACCACTCTGCCCGGTGGAGCCATGACAGTAGTTTTGCAATCAAATGTCATTATATTACATACTTGGTAATCCTCTCAGAACTAAACCATCGACAGGAACTTCTAATGTCTTTTCTGGTTGGCTGTCATATGATTTAAAATGAGGAGTTTTGCAAAAATTAATATACCCCTTCCAAACTTTGCTACTACTACTCATCAAACACATGTTAAGCGCCTGGAGCAAGGCTTTCAAATTTGGGGCTTTCAAACTTTCAGTTTGAGGGGGCAATGATCTAGAATATCAATGCTTAAACTGTAATTTTCACAATGTTATCTTGGGGTCAACTTACCAGATATACAACTTTAGCAAGCCTCTTTCATCATACTAGTGACGTGTTCTGCACCTCAACCTGATCTTTTATTTGATATGGTTGTGCCCTCAGATGGAACAAATTTGGTCAGGGGCGATTCAGTATATGAATAATATCACAACTCTCCATTGGGACATATCTCCTTCAGTTGGGTTGTTACATTCTAGTCGGAAAGCAGCATTAAATAATCAAACTTCCTTGAACAAATAGAAAATAATTTTTTTTTATTGGTGGTTAAAAAACAGATTGTAATACACTAGTTTGCCCCAAGTGTGTCTTTTATTGATTACCGTATTTTTCACCGTATAAGACGCTCCGGGATATAAGACGCACCCAATTTTAAAGGAGGAAAATCTAGAAAAAAAAAGATTCTGCAGTGTTCTCCCCAGGAATTTTTTTCAGCCGGGTGGTAGGAAGCTGTAGCCGGGTGGTAAAAAAGGGAGTGTGGCAAAACACGGCAAATTTAGTGCTTCCAGTTGTTTATGCCTTGGGTAATCAGCAACCTCTTATTTTTTCAGTGTTCTACCTTCTTCCAATTATTTGTTACAACTTTGTAATGCCTGCCCCGTTAGTATATCCAATTTTTCTATTCTATGTATTTTGCCACAAGTGTCCTATGCC
>NC_092863.1:25198602-25208363 GCF_032062135.1 Pyxicephalus adspersus
CACGGTATTTGTCATATAAGACGCACCAACTTTTCCCCCCCAGTTTTGGGAAGAAAAAGTCTTATACGGCAAAAAATACGGTAAGTTAAATTGGCTTTACATAAAATTTTATTGATAGATACATAGGTCTTGAGATTTGAACACTGTCTTTTTCAAAACCGTCGCGTATTGTTACAAGGGAGTTCTCTAGGCAACAACTAGTAGATCTTATGAAGATGTTTCAGCACAAAGACTTTAGGGAATCATTGGAACCAATATACTATGACATTTCACAGATATAATATACTTAAGCTCTTACTTTTTACATTTAGTGTGGGTGGTGTTGACCTGACCTCGACCCCACCTATTGTCTTTACATCTCCCCGGACCTTTGAACGCCCAAGCCGTTTGCCCTGACCTCAGTCCATGTTGACCTTGTCCCTCACCAGCAGCCTACCCTGCACCTGATCTTTGGCTGTCTCCACACTGAAGACCTCTGTTCTGCTTGCCTTTTGCGGGGGGAGCCTGGGAACTGCAACATGGCTAGCGGTGCGTGGTGCTCTTGTGAAGACCAAGAGCCGCTTAGACTCCTAGCCCAGGTAATCTCATGCCAACTGCCAGGGGGTGCAGCCCTAGCAACGTCATTGAGTGGATGCGCAATAACCCATTTTTTGTTTTTTTTTTTCAATTTTTCTGGTTCTATTTTGCATGTTTTCCTTGAAAATAACATAATATTTAGGGAAAGGTATAAAAGGGGTGAAAGGGAAAAGTCATAACTGAATGAATTCTTACCAGAGGGCGAGCATGTTTTTATTCTCCTATTTTGTGTAAAAAGCTTATGTGATGGGAAAATGGATGGTATCTTTGAATTTAGCGCCCCCAAAAAACATAAAGAACAGTAAAAACAGAAATATTTAAGAAAATTTAAGACAATAAATTTTTGCCAGGGGTTTAATTAAATATATTAGCTAACTGATGTGGTAAAGCCTCTAGTGCTTTGTGATTGACTGAGCAAAGGGAAACGCTCAAGTGTCATCAGGGTTTCCCTTTGCTCAGCCAATCACAAAGCACTAGAGGTGAATGGGGGAGCCTTGTCCTCATTTATTCCCTAGTGCCCGGGGATCCCTCACGGTCAGGAGGAGTCCCATGCTTATGTCATGAATGCACCCATGGGAATCATTCTGTCATTGGAAAAACCTGTAAAAAAAAAAAAAAAAAAGTTTATTTACACAAAACACACACATTCAATCAAAATACCTTACCATTAAAGCATCCTCTTATTTTTTTACATATATTTTTAACCCCTTCAAGGAATGAGTAAGGCGTTTTTTATGTACCCCTGTACTCATTCCCTGAAAGAGTTAAAAGTAAAACTTTTATAAACGCTTATGTACAATCGCGGCAATTCGTGGTAAAATGCGTCATAGGCGTTTATAAAAGTTTTTTAGCGTTTTAAAGACAAGCTTTAAAACGTTTGTAAAAGTGCAAAAAAAGCATATAAACGTGGTAGGAAGGTTTACATGCGTTTTTAAAACGGTCCATGTAGACCCAGTCAAAAAGATGTATTTTAATGTAATCACATGTCCAGCATCACCTTCCCCTGTGACTCTTGGGATTCAGTTATGTGATATTTTGGCTACAAAAAAAACAGTTTGTACTTGTTTTCTTGTTGAAATTATATAAGCCCACCATGTGTCGCTGATTACAGGTCCTGCTCTGATTTAAGTACTAAATAATTAAATATCTATTTACGGCTACTAGTCTAAAGCTACGTACACACTTCCAATTATTATCGTTGGAAAACGAACGATCCTGCACGATATCTACGAACGATCGTATAGCACCGATCCTGCACATAGAGATAACGACACGATCATTCGTAGATATTGTACACACAATAGATACGATCGTTTGAGCGATAGAGGAATTATGTGCACGACAGGAAAGTGAACGAACGTTCGTTCATCACGCATGCTCAGCACATGGACGATCAACCAACGACCGTACACACGAACGATGTTTAACGATCGTCGTCCAATCCGATCCGCCGGTCCGGTCGTTCGTTTCCAACGACTTTCCTCGTTCGTCGGCGTCGTTGGTTACTTTTTTACGAACGATTTTTTGCCCAATCGATCGTTCGTTTTGAACGATAAAAATTGGAAGTGTGTACGCACCTTAACATGTTATTACTGGCCTGGGGGCTCCTCAGCCAGTTTTCTAGTAGTAGGTAGGCAGTGCACAGACCAGAATTTCTAAAGAGACTCTTTCTGTTTAAAACTCTAATAAATAATTTAGGAGTCTAATGTCACTCAGGGAATATATATATTGTGACCTTGCTGTAGGGGAATTGTTAGTGCCAGCAGTTTAAAATGAGGCAGTATAAGGTCAGTTTCTCAAACAGTTCAGGCTCCTGAATGCTCCTGCCTGAATGTTTTTCCTCCTGAGCTCATTTCCCTTTAGGTTTTGGGAAACCACTAAGCTCCCTGCAGTCTGCTGCTGTGATTCTAAAAAGAGCACCTAGGCTTTCTAAGTTCCAGGGGATGACCCGGACATGGACTGGGTGGCCAAGGAACCCTCTAAACTCTTTGTTAGATTTATTTTAGATACTTGCATTGTTATTGGAAAATGTCAGGTGCCAGTTTTTTGGATTTGGGTTTAGAGTAAAGACAGAGGTCTTAAAACTGTTAGTTATGTAATTGTAATTTCACCAAGACAGCTATTGCTTTCATCAATTTTGTAAAAGAAACCTTTGGAGATAGTAACATTGGATATGCCATTCATGACTTGTTTTTTTAGACTTGTTCACACCTCACGTTATTGTGCTCATACCACATTGCATAAACATGCATTTCCTTGTCCTGCCATTCATTGTTAAAACGGAATGCACTACATAAAAATACTGATTGTCCAATTTTTTCTTAGCCATGGGACGAGACACATTTCCTTCCTTCTTTTGGCACTGTGTTTTGTAAAGTAGCCCAAAACTGCTGGTGTGAATAAACCTTATGGGTCAGTAAGTCAAGGTTTCAGCACAAGTAAGCACCAGGAATTTATTTATGTATTTTATGTTTAGTAACCCAATAACATTTTTTGTGCAGCACCAAAATGGTATTTACGGCCTTCACCAAGATGTTCACCACTTTAATTCGTTTAATGATGTAAGGAGTTTACCTCTACTACTTAACCAGGCTGGCATCAGGACAGGTAATTAAAACATAAAAACAAAATAATAAATAATATACAAAAATAAATATATACAGTGTATATGTGTGTGTGTGTGTGTATATATATATATATATATATATATATATATATATGGACAGGATGTCACAGTACTTAATTAGTAAGATGTATCATTGTGTTTATAACACACCCAGATTCAGGCATTTTATCAGTTAAAAGCTCCAGGAAAGTTTAGTTAGTTTTCCATAGTAATGTTGGAAACTGGAAAAGCAGTTTAGGGTTCTGGAGCTGGTCAGGGAAGACATGGGAGGGGTCCCTGACCACTTGATTTATGTCTAGGTTTTTTTCTGCCTGTGCAGCCTGAGCTCAGGTGCACTATTTAGCTCACACTGAACACTAGGGTGTTCAGAAAGTCTTTTATGCAGTAGGCAGCTGGAGGCTGCAGAGAGAAAGTGCTCCAGAAAGACGGTTGTCAGGGAAAGTTCCAGAGACTGTTGCCCATTTTTATTTTTCGACTTTTATTTGTGCTTTTTTTCCCTTTAGACGAGTTAGGGCTTATAAGTAAGTTAGTCATGAGCCGGACAGGCAGACGCCTGAAAACTTGCAATCCACCTACTTGCCTTGGGTCTCCCTGCATGAGAACCTTAGGCAGCTCACAAGATATATATACATAGTAGGTTAAGGTTGAAAAAAGACATAAGTCCATCAAGTTCAACCACTGAGGAAATAAACATATCCCAGATAAAAAACCCTATAAGACATGGTTGGTCCAGAGGAAGGCAAAAAAAACCCTGGTACAAATTGCTTCAACAGGGGAAAAAAATTCCTTCCTGATTCCATGAGGCAATCGGATATTCCCTGGATCAACAGTCACTGTTCTTTTTACTTTAAGGCTCAGTACCCAGTTAGATACTGTGCTTCTAGAAAAACATCCAACTTTTTTCTAAAGCAATCTATAGAACTTGCTGAAACTACTTTCTGAGGGAGCTGATTCCACATTTTCACTGACCTAACAGTGAAGAATCCCTTCCTTCTCCGGAGCTTAAACTTTTTTTCCTACAGATGCATAGAGTGCCCTCCTGTTCTGTGTAATGTTTTCAAAGTGAATAATTGGTAAGAGAGTTTTCTATATGGACCATTTATATATTTATACAAGGTGATCATATCCCCCCTTAAACGTCTCTTCACAAGGGAGAATAGATTCAGTTCGGCTAATCTCTCCTCATAGCTGAGCTCCTCTATTCCTTTTATTAGTTTAGTTGCCCTTCTCTGCACTATCTCCAATTCCACAATGTCCTTTTTGTGAACTGGTGCCCAAAACTGGACTGCATAGTCCAGATGTGGTCTGACCAATGCTTTGTACAGGGGTAGAATTATCTCTCCATCTCTGCAGCCTATTCCTCTTTTAATACCTGAAAGTACTTTGCTAGCTTTAATATTGCAGATTGGCATTGCATGTTGTTAATAAGTCTTTGATCTTCCAGGACCCCCAGGTCCTTTTCTATTTCTGACTCCCCCAAATGTTTTCACCCTAGACAGTGTAAAAAGCATGCATGTTATTAGCTCCCAAGTGCATAACTTTACATTTATCTATATTAAATGTAATTTGCCACTTGGCTGCCCAACCACACAGTACATCCAGGTCTGCTTGTAGATTATAGACATTCTGTATGAACTTAATTCCATTACATAGTTTGGTGTCATCTGCAAACACAGAATTTGTACTTTTAATCCCAAACTCTATATCATTTATAAAGATGTTAAACAGTAAAGGTTCCAACACTGAACCCTGGGGTACACCACTAATACCCTTTGACCAATCAGAGTATGAATCATTTTTTACAACTCTCTGGATGCGGTCTTAAAGCCACTTCTCTCTCCATTTACAAATTGACTTTTCTAAACCTATTGACCCTAACTTGCATATTAACCGTCTTTGGGATAGAGTGTCAAATGCTTTAGCAAAGTCCAAGTACACTATATCAACTGCTACTCCACTGTCTACCTGTTTACTTACTTGCTGATAAAAAAGAGAGTAAATTTGTTTGACAACTTTGGTCTTTCTTGAAGCCATGCTGACTATCACTTATAATATTATTTTCTAGCAGAAACTTCTCCATGTGGTTCTTTATCAAACTTTCTATGACCTTTCCAACTATGGACGTTAAACTAACCGGTCTGTAGTTACCTGGTAATGACTTAGCTCCCTTTTTAAAGATAAGAACCACATTGGCCTTACGCCAATCTATCAGTACCTTGCCAGTGACTAAAGAATAGAAGTAGAAATAATGACTTCAGAATCAGCTTTTTGAGGACACGTAGATGTAATCCATCTGGTCCTGGTGCTTTGTCAACCCTAATTTTTCCCAGCTGTTCCTTAATCATATCAATTCTGAGCCATTGTGACTCATTTAAGGCAGTGACATTGCTATTATGAATTTGGACTTGAGCTCTGCCATTTCCCTTTGTGTACACAGAGCTAAAAAAAAAAGTGTTTAGTAGATCTGCCTTTTCTTTATCCCTAGGAACCAACCCAGCAACGTCCTTTAAGGGGCCTACATGCTCAGATCTGATCTTTTTGCTATTAATATATTTTTTAAAAATTTGGGGGTTTGCCTTACTTTCCTTTGCAATCTGCCTTTTATTTTGAAGTTTTGCACATATTATCTCCTTTTTTAACATCAGCTGTGAGCCACATAAGTTTTCATTTTAGTCTCCTAAACTACCCATTGGAATATATTTTACAGTGTGCTTTTGTAGAACAGACTTGAAATATTCCCATTTCTGTTCAGTACTCTTGAGGACAATATTGTCTCCCAGTCCAAGTCACAGAGAGACGCCCTTAATAATGGAAAATTTGCTCTTTTAAATTTAAATGTTTTTATCTCTCCTGTTTTTTGCTTCCTGTTTACAGCTTACATTAAATGAAATCATATTATGGTCACTACTACCCAGATTCTCTTTTATATGCACATTTGGTAAAAGCTCTGCATTGTTAGAAAGAACTAGGTTCAGCAGAGTATCATTTCTAGTTGGGGCTTCTATAAACTGTACCATAAAATTATCTTGTAATAAATTCACAAATTTCCTCCCCTTTTGCTGTTTCTGTAGTGCCATCACTCCAGTCAATGTCAGGGTAGTTGAAATCTCCCATGATTAAAACTCTTTCACTTTTTGTCGCTTTTTCTATATCTGTGCTAGTAGTTGATTCTCTATTTCTTCCTGAGCACTGGAGGGCCTATAGCAGACTCCAATACTAATTTTTGTATGTTATTCAACCCCATATTCAACTCCGCCCATAATGCCTCAAGCACATTGCTTGTTCCATCTGCAATTTTCTTTTACTTTCACTTTCAGATCACTTCTCACATACAGACAGACACCACCACCCTTTCGTTTGACTCCGTCTTTACGAAAGAGAGTATACCAAGGAATATTGACAGCCCAGTCATGCAAAGAACAAAGCCAGTCATAATTCTCCTCACTCATTAAAGCTTCCAACTCCTCCATCTTGTTTGCTAGATTTCTAGCATTGGTGTTCCAGAGAACATAGTCTTGGAGGTTTTTATCTTCAACTTGAAACCTAGTTAACTAAACTGATTTTAAGGATTCTCTATCTTCCATCTATATAGTCTTTGGTTCTTACATGGACCAACACAGCTGGGTCTCGTCCAGCCCCTCCCAGTAGTTTGTCCACTCGGTCCATCACATGCTAAACCTTGGCCCCAGGGAGTTAGCAAACCATTCAGATGCAGGGATCCGAGCGACAAACTATTCTATCCCTCCTCCTGATCATAGAATCCCCCATGACTACCAATTGTCTTTTCTTTCCTGCGTTTCCCTCCCCACCACTACTAGATGTGCTGCTCTCCCTGCTGTTAGGGGTAGCAGTAACATCTAAAGTTGCCACCACTGGGTCTGCCACCTACACATCTTCACATAACTTTGCAAACATGTTGGGATGCTCAAACACAGGGCTGGCCTTCCTTTTCTGGGAGCCCCTAGCACTCACTCTAGTTACATAAACCCAACTCTCTACATGATCATCCTGATTAACCTCTCCACCCTCCACATGTAAGCCATTAACTGCCTGCTCAGTGAGCAGGAGACCCCTCTCAAGGTGATCCAGTGATTTCAGTGTTGCAATCCGCTTCTCCAGCTCTGCAATGCGAGATACCAGAAAGGCGACTTGCTCACATGTGTCATAGTGGTACACCTAGCAGTAATTCAGCACACCCTTCAGGTCAAAAGGAAAACTGTCGGATTTACACGGAAAAATACTCTGCATAAAACCTGTATCTGGGGCAAATGTACCTATTATCCTGGATGAAACCCTGGGTCTTCATTGGCCAGCTGTGTGTATGTGTGTGTGTGTGTGTGTGTATATATATATATATATATATATATATATATATATATAATATGCAGCACATGATTCTCTCCTGCTGGCAGCGGATCAGCTATGTAACCCTTTGTCTGTGCTAATGAACATCTTTCTACAGCAGCCGCTCCTCCATCACCTCAATCCTTAGTGGATGGCTTCAAAACCTCCCCTCAGGCTTTTGCCAGTGGCCATGAACATTGTGATCTAAAGACCCTGATCAAAGCACTTCATACTAAATAAGACTTTGAGTTATATGCTTAATGTGTGACCCAGGGCTGTCGCTTTGTAATTGCAGAATTGTGCTAGGACCTAGGGGGTCAGGATCGGGATATTAAGCGAAAGATCTTTGATTTGCTAGAACAAATTAGGCATCAATCTGATCTAACCTCAGAGCTTACTGCATTTATTCATCAATTGCTGTTCCAGCAAGATCTTGAAAACCGGAGAAGGCATAATACTATTAGAATTAGAGTGATGGCCCTTTTTAATGACTTACTCCACCAACCTAAGGATACCTCTTTTGATCTTTAAAAGGATTCACAGGGCATTTGGCCCTCAACCAATCAACAGCAACTGACCTTGTGATATCATCTACCTCATTCATTACTATCAAATAAAGGAAGGGAATACGCAGGCAGCTAAAACCCACATAACCATCACCTTCGATGGGATCTTGGTTAAACTTCTCCCGAGCACGAACCACTAGGACCATTCTACCACAGACCTTTTTTTCCTTTTCATTTTCTCCCTGAATGGATTTTGCTAGTGCCCTTATCACTACTGGTACTGTATAGTAGCAAAAAGCATTGCATAAGTAGTTCAGATATTCTAGGATGACACATTCATATGCGCTGTCACAAGTAGGTCTTAATAGTGTGGAGAAGACACCAGATAAAAGTTTACACAAAAAGAGCTGGACAGGGCCATAGAAGAGCAACAACTTAACAGCATGACCAATATTATCGGTATTTGAGTCTTGTGAAAAGGAACACTCAGCACTGCCAGAGCCCCACAACGACTTCCAGTGGGCTACATTTTTCTGACCAAACTGTCAAAAACAGACTTCATGAGAGTGGCATGTGGGTGAGACATCCAGTAGTATGAACTGTGTAGCTTAATTGGATTTGGCAAGACACACCAGGTTTGACATATACATTATGTTCTCTTAACAGATCAGAGCAGGTTCACCTTAAACTCATAAGATAGACATGAAAGAGTCTGGAGATGCCAGATGTGGATGTTATGCTTTCAATACTATCATCCAAATCCATAATTGATTTGTCAGGGGTTCAGTAATGGTCTAGGGGCAAAAATACCCTTGGAGGGCCACACAGACCTCCACATATTATCTGTTTGTAGTCTGGCCACTGTTGGAGACTGGAATGAAAAAGACCCTCAGATCCCTTGCCATGCCTTAAGCTGGTGCACTGGGTCCCCCTGGTGTAAGACAAAGCCTCCTGGTGTTACCACTCCGCCCGCAGATCATCTGTCCAGCAGCCTGCAGCATTCTCATCCTCCCTTTAGCTGTGCAAAGATGTGCCTTTTTTAGCATCCCCTGCACTTCCTCTGAGGCTGTTCACAGCCTTTCAGGAAATGTGCAGCAGCAAATTGGGCAGTTTCTGGATGATGAAGGCACTGAGGTTGTTGACTGCCAAATTCTACAGCCCTAAATCCAATACTGACCCTCTGGGATATTGGTGCATCTGACATGGCCAAGTAATGTCAGTCAAGAAATGTCTAGGCCTGTGTGTGTCAGTGTTCCTAACTGTGCTTATTTTCTACAGGAATAATTGGAAAGAAGCATGTAGGACCAGAATCTGTCTACCCATTTGATTTTGCCTACACAGAAGAAAATGGCTCAGTGTTGCAAGTTGGACGGAACATAACACGAATCAAATTGTTAGTTAGAAAATTTCTGCAAAGTATGGATCAAAGGTGAAAACTAATTAGGCTTTTTGGACCATAGACAAAGTCCTATTAAGTTATAATCATTTTATTGTATTGTAACTGCACTGTCCTACAGGTTAAGATACCCTTTCCTAATTATGCATTTTAATGCATATTGACATATGTACACAAGTAAGCCATTTAACCACCTGGGCGTTACACTGATGTCTAGGTTTCTGTACCAAAAGCGTTACAGGTTTTAATGAATTTTTTTTTTTTTTTAATTGTAGACCTGTAACTTACAGAAATATGTCCGAACAGGGTTCTA
>NC_092863.1:25209321-25211386 GCF_032062135.1 Pyxicephalus adspersus
ACGATCGCAGCGGGACCAGGTAAGTGATCGCTAAACCCGAACTTTTCTCACTGTATTTTCATACAGTGAGAAAAGTACGGGCTTAACGATAATTGCAACTTTTTTTAGATGGGAAAAGTACGGGCTTAACGGTTGGGAGGTTAATATACTTTAAGGCTCCTATTTTGATTAGTTAATTGATAATTCAATCATTAATAAGTATTGTGATAAAAACAATAGTATCAGTCCTATTAAAATATTAATCCAATTCTATAGAATTTTGAGAGGGTATTTCTTTCCTAAAGATTGTAACCCTTAACCCCCGCCACCGACTTTTTTATTTAACAATTTCCCTTCTGGAGCATTTTTTAAACCCTTGCATGTTAAAGCCTACAGTTAAGGAAATAAAAATTGCTCAAACCTCCAATATATTTTCTGTTCTTATATCACTGTTATTGTATCATTTCATAAAATATCAATAAAATGTCATAGGATATCAGCATTTAAAATACCACATTTAGGATGGTGGTAAGGACCTGCGGAGGAGTGAAGAAAAAAGAACAATTCAAGGTAGTCATTAAATAACTATTTATAAGATTAAAAACTTTTTTATGAAAAAATAGGGCTTTCAACAGAATGTTAACTTCACATGAAACAATAATGATTACACATCTTTGTGACAGTTATGTTTGTAAATTTAAACAATTATGGAGAAAATTAGCATGATATAAAATGAGTAATCATGTAAATGATATGCAATTATGCATTAAACAAGAAAAAAACGGGCTGTCTGATTATAAAATTTCATTTTTATTCAATTTGGGCTAGATACATGAAGTACAAGCTGCTGTGGACTTGGCTACCTGGATCAACAAAAAAAGATCTGTTAAATTTGGCCGTTGGGTAGATTTTGGATTATTCAGATAATTCCTGATAACATTTGGTTGTTTATTACACAGGCCATTTTTTCTCTATGTTGCTTTCCATGATCCTCATCGCTGTGGACACTCCCATCCTCAGTATGGAGCATTCTGTGAGAAATTTGGAAATGGGGAACCTGGAATGGGCCGAATTCCAGACTGGAAACCACAATATTATACGCCTGATCAAGTCCAGGTTAGATCCATGAGACCTATGATTCTTCAGTAATAATGATTTGTTTGAAGGTGACTTTAAAATATCAACAACATTAAATAGTGTTTTGTAAAGGTGAAGACTCTCGTCTGCTCAATAGTAAAAATAATTAGAAGTATGCCCATTCTGGGCATAGGAGGGTTTATTATTGTTAGATTTCAAAATGAAAGAAAAGGGGTTTACAACAGTATACCCAAGAAAGGAAGACTTCCAGAAAAGCAGGGAGTTGTGTGACACAATAATGTTTATGAAATATCTAAAAAGTATTGCAATAAGTAATAAAAGCAAGACCTAATATGGCAGCAGCAAGATAGAAAAAGAGAGAGACCCAATCCTGGATCTGGAACTTACATCAAGTAGCATTAACCACTTTTTTTGGAAAGATACACACCTGAATGATTAATTATATTAAGGTGTGTAAGTATTAAGAAAGTGTGTGATCATTATACAAATATTAGATGAAACCAAATACAATCAAAAAGATTATTTGAAAAGCAAAGGGGGATTGATTTGGGAATTAGTTACATATAGAGCTCAAAAATTCATTGGGGACATACTTTAACAAATGTTTGTTTGTAAGCGTTTTAGTCCTAAGGCAGAAATATATATACTGCCGTTTTCAAAGCCACCTTAATATTCTTCCTGTTTGTATAGTTAATTGTGCAAGTTCCAGAGTGTGCCTCTTACATGCAAAGCAGGTGTGTGTACCATTCAAGAACTGATTTAAAAAATCCTAAGGTGTCCAGCAGATGGATGCCTACATCCTGGGCTTTCAAAACAGACAGCTTGGGCACCCGCATCCACAATGAGAGGGCAGCAGGGCAAATGTAAAGACATCGAATATTCATATAGGATTAATATAGCGCCAACATATTACGCTGCGCTGTACATTAAATAGGGGTTTCAAAATGACAGACTAATACGGACAGTGATACAGGAGGAGAGGACCCTG
>NC_092863.1:25212839-25247167 GCF_032062135.1 Pyxicephalus adspersus
TATCAAATCATACTCAATTGTAGTATGTCAATCATATTTACATTAAAACACAATAATACTAATATAAAATAGTTTTACAGTATTTCAAACAGCAGTAAGTTTTTACATATAACTTTACAAACTCTTTAGGCTGGGTCTACATGAACGATTTTAAAAACGCATATAATCGTTCTTACCACGTTTATATGCTTTTTTTGCACTTTTACAAGCGTTTTAAAGCTTAACTTTAAAACGCTAAAACACTTTTATAAAAGCCTATGACACATTTTACCGTGGTTTGCCGCAATTTTACATAAGAGTTTATAAAAGTTTTACTTTTAACCCTATCAGGGAATGAGTACAGGGGTACATAAAACCCCTTACTCATTCCCTGAAAGGGTTAAAATATGTGTAAAAAAATGGACGAGGCTTTAATGGTAAATTATTTTATAAATGAGGACAAGCTTCTCCATTCACCCCTATTGCTATGTGATTGGCTGAAGATTTATGCTTCTCAGCCATTCGGCACTAGACATGAATGGGGAGACTTGTGCCCATTCATCTCTAGTGCTAGTGATTGGCTGAGAAATAGGAAAACCTGATGACAGCTCAACCATCTGTAATAGATGTCACAGCTCCTCTAGGGCTGCGGGAGTTAATCAGGGGAGCGGAGCTGTCAGCATAGCAGAGGTCCATTAACTGCTCTGCTCCCTGATTGGCTGAGGAAAGGGAAATCCTGATGATGCTTGAGCTGTCATCAGGGTTTTCCTAGTTCTCAGCCAATCACAGAGCACTAGAGATGAATGGGCTCAAGTCTCCCCATACATGTCTAGTGCTGAATGGCTGAGAAATGTAAAACCTCAGCCAATCACAGAGCACTAGGGGTGAATGGAGAGGCTTGTCCTCATATAACCCTTAGTGCCTTGCGATCCCTCACGGTCAGGAGGATTCCCAGGGCTGTGTTCATTGCAGCCCTGGACATCATCCTGTCATAGGGATAACCTGTACAAAAAAAAAAGTTTAGTTACACAAACACACACATTTAATAAAATAATTTAACATTAAAGCCTCGTCCAATTTGTTTTACACATATTTTAACCCTTTCAGGGACTGAGTAAGAGCTTTTATGTACCCCTGTACTCATTCCCCACGTTCCCCGCGTTTTCATGCGTTTTCTCACGTTTATCCAGCGTTTTAATTTTTTAAACGTTGCAAGCAATGTTTAAGATAGCGCTCATAAACGTGCCTGAAGGAAACGTCCTGGTGAAGATTAGCCTATTGGAATGCATGGGGACTTCAAACATGGGCTTTAAAAGCCTCAGGTTAAACGCTGGGGAAACAGTTCGTGTAGACTAAGCCTTAGTCCCCGTTTAACTTTTAACAATGTTTCTTGGAGAATACAGATTCTTTGTATCAATATTCCTTAGTATCAATAGGGCAACAAGTGTAATGATGTAATGTAAATGTGTCCTAATTTTCCTTCAAAAAAAACCAACCTGTGTTAGCGGAAAATTTGTTCTGGGTATTCTGACTATTCAGAGGATGGGTTTAAATTTGTAAGTTGCATGTGCAGCAGACACAAATCACAGCAATGCGGTCCTATTTCTATGTGCTGGGAAAATCCTTAATATTCCTGCTCTGTATTTGCTTAGTATGATAAAGGAAGCTGCTTTTCCTTTTTACAGGGATATTGGGATGCTTATTAGTATTTCCCCGACCGACCCCCCCCAAAAAAACAAAAAAAAAAAAGAAAGTAGGGAAAACAGAAATTGTGTTTATCTGTAGAATGGACAGATTGTTACCAATTATTGGATATAAACCCAAGAACAAAAAAAGTTTAATGTTTTGCGGCTTCATAGATGTGGCTATTTTTTCTTTTTTTTGGAGGGCTTTTTTCATTATTTGTTTTCATTTGGTAACACTGCCGGTAAAATACACTCACACACATTGAGGTTTCACTGCAGTGCATTTAGATGCAGAGGTAGTTATCAGCTTCCCAAATTCAGCTGGCTTTGTTTAGATGTGCTACTGAATGTGCCTCAAGCCGCTGGCTGTGGTCATTGATATCTGATCAAATAATGATCACACCTGGGAAAGCAGTATGCAATTGCAAGAAGTCTCCAGTTATGTCCCTAATCAGCTCCCTCATTGATCGGCTACCTATGTCATTACCCTCCACATGCAGAACCACAATACCTGTGCGTCGATCTACCTGAGCAAACGAATCTCCAGCATTACCCTGCTCCACCACATTCCATGCACCCCAATTCAGTGCACAATCCAGTTGCATTCCATTGGGCCGTACCTCTGCCCTCCTTGCACCCCAATAAACATAGGAATGCCCCAAGATCCATATTGGGTAGGGCCCAGTTCCTGCAAAATAAAAAAAACTACAGAACATACATAATACCAACCGTCTCACCCAATACTACCTCCAGCTGTTAACCCAGCCATGTGTAGCGGGACCCTGTACCCGCAGTCTTCACTTCAGTTGGGGATTCCTCCCTGGCACCAGACTTTCCGAAGCAGCATGCTTGGCAGGGTGGCCTAAAGTGTCAACCTGCTATTCCCCAGTGACTTTCACTAGAAAAAATTATTTCTCTCACAATTTCCTTAGCAGAGACCTGCCCTTTTTTCTTTTACCCTTAAATCACCTCCCTTAGCCCCACTATCTCCAGCCAACGCCCACTGCTGCCCTCTGTCATCCCACTATCTCTTTATTAACCTCTACACTGCCTGTCTCCCTCGGCAGCCTGTCATGGCCTCCCTTCTCCTAACTCCCTTGTCCTTTAGCTACGGGCTTTTCTTTGTTTCAAAACGTTTCTTGTTGAACAGAGTTTTATCACAGACCATTTCCTTAAAGGAAACTTGTGGTAATAGTGGGATAAACCTAAAGGGTGCTATTGCCGATTGCTGATAAACATACCTTTAGTTAGAGAAAGATTTTGGAAGCCATTGTTCATCACTTTCGGAAAATACCAGTTGCTTGGCTCTCAATGGTTTTAATGCTCAGTGACTAATTAGAGCAGGGGTGTAAGTAAGGGAGTAAGGCTTGGTTTACAAAGATCCAGAAGTCACTAATTGGACACCCCTAAATTAAAGTATTAGGTAAATAAAGTCTGCGTTACAATGAGTGCTTCTAATCAATATACTTGTTCCAAACAAGGGTTCATTCACACTTTATTATTCCGGTGAGTTGTATAAACACATTTAGTGATGTTTTAACGTGTTTTGCATTAAGGCAGCCCGTTTAAGTTAAGGCGGTCTGTCAACTCACTGCTTAGCTGGTGAAACAAGTGGCTTTTTAATCAAGTGGAGTTGCAAAAAACAGGGGTTTGCAAACAAAATAGGTTAAATCCTTATAATAAGCACAAACTGTAAGTAAACTTTTATAACTTCTTGTAAACAAACAAACATTATAACTGTGAAAATGAGTGGTAGCAAGGTGGAAGGTTTGGTTCAGTGCACAGTCTGCCATATGTATGCACAAATGGAGCTCCTAGGTGAATACCGCTGTGACAGATATGAGCAAGTAGTCTTTCTGGTATCTAACTTGAGAGAGCTTGAGAAGCGCATTGCAACACTGAAATCATTGGATCACATTGAGAGGGGTCTCCTGCTCACTGAGCAGGCAGTTATTGGCTTAGATGTGGAGGGTGGAGAGGTTAATCAGGATGAACATGTAGGAGTTGGGTTACTGTAACTCGAGGGAGTGGTAGGGGCTCCCAGAGAAGGAAGGCCAGTCCTGTGTTTGAGCACCCCAACAAATTTGCAAATTTATGTGAAGTTGTGCAGGTGGCAGACCAGTGCTAGCAACTCTAGATGTTACTGCTACCCCTAACAGCTGGGAAAGCAGCTCATCTAGTAGTGATGGGGAGTGAAACACAGGAAAGAAAAGACAATTAGTAGTCATAGGGGATTCAATGATCAGGAGGACGGATAGAATAGTTTGTTGCCCAGATCCCTTCAAGCGAATGGTTTGCAGTCTCCCTGGTGCCAGGGTTCAGCATGTGGTGGACCGAGTGGACAAATTACTGGGAGGGGCTGGACGAGACCCAGCTGTCTTGGTCCATGTTGGAACCAGTGACAATATAGATGGAAGAAGGAGGATCCTTAAAAATCAGTTTAAGGAACTAGGTTTCAAGTTGAAGAAAAAAACCCTTCAAGGTTATGTTCTCTGGAATAATGCCTGTGCCATGCGCAACACAGGAAAGGCAGAGGGAGCTTAGACAGCTAAAAACATGGCTTAAGTCCTGGTGCAAAAGGGAAGGGTTTGGGTTCATAGAGCACTGGGCTGACTTTTCATTGGGGTAAAACCTGTATGCCAGTTATGGTTTGCACCTAAATGAAAGGGGGTCTGCTGTGATAGGGGAAAGATTTAGGGGAATGGAGGAGGGATATTTAAACTAGGACAGGGAGTGGGACAGTTAAATAAGGTGGCAGACACTAGTGGAGGGTGGATTGGGGATAGTTGGGGGAAGGGTTATGGATAATTGTAAGAAGCTTCCCATGTTACAAGCAAACATTGAATTGTGCAGTACTAGTGATACTGAAAAACAAAAGGATTTGGTAAACAATGATGGTAAAAGCAGCAATGGTTTAAAGAGCCTGTTCACCGATGCTAGAAGTCTAGCAAACAAAATAGGGGAGTTGGAAGCCTTAATGAGTGAGGAGGATTTTAACTTAGTTGGTATTGCTTAATCCTGGCCTTGTTCTTCGCATGACTGGGCTGTCAATATTCCTGGGTATACTCTCTTTCCTAAAGACAGAGTCAAACAAAAGGTTGGTGTCTGTCTGTATGTGAGAAGTGATCTAAAAGTGAATGTGAAAAAAGAAATTGCTGATGGAACAAGCGATGAGGTTGAAGCATTATGGGTGAAGTTGAATAACACTCAATTAATTATTGGAGTCTGCTATAGGCCCCCCAGTGCTAAGGAAGAAATAGAAAATCAACTACTAGCACAGATAAAAAAAGCAGCAAAACGTGTAAGTGTTTTTAATCATGAGAGATTTCAACTACCCTGACATTGACAGGAGTAATGGCACTACAGGAACAGCAAAAGGGAGGAAATCTGTACATTTATTACAAGATAATTTTATGGTATTTATATTATATATAATTTAATTTATACAAGCCCCAACCAGAAATTATTCTCTGCTGGACCTATTTCTTTCTAACAATCCAGAGCTTATAACAAATGTGAATATAAAAGAGAATCTGGGTAGCAGTGACCATAATATGATTTCATTTAATGTAAGCTGTAAACAGAAATCAAAAACAGGAAAGATAAAAACATTACATTTTAAGAGAGCAAATTTTCCATTATTAAGGGCGGCTCTCTGTGACTTGGAGTGGGAGACATTACTGTCCTCAAAGAACACTGAACAGAAATGGGAATGTTTCAAGTCTGTTTTACAAAAGCACACTGAAAAATATATTACAATGGGTAATATGTTTATGAAGCTAAAATGAAAACCTATGTGGCTCACAGCTGATGTTAAAAAAGCCATAAGGAACAAGAAAATGGCATTCCAAAAATATGAAAATAAAGGATCACCTTCATCATTTGAAAACTATAAAGAATATAACAAAAGATGTAAAAAGGAGATAAATGTGCAAAACGTCAAAATGAAAGACAGTTTGCAAAGGAAAGTAAGACAGCCCAAATTTTTTTTTAAAATATAATAATGGCAAAAAGATCAGATCTAGCATGTAGGCCCTAAAGGATGTCGCTGGGTTGGTAACTGTGGATAAAGAAAAGGCAGATTTACTAAACACTTTTTTTTAGCTCTGTGTACACAATGGAAAATGGCAGAGCTCAAGTCCAAATTCAAAATAGCAATGTCACTGCCTTAAATGAGTCACAATGGCTCAGAATTGATATGATTGAGAAACAGCTGGGAAAAATTAAGGTTGACAAAGCATCGGGATCTGACGGATTACATCCACGTGTCCTCAAAAGAGCTGAGCTCGGGTATTTCAAAGCCATTATTTCTAATTTTTAGAAACTCTTTAGTCACTGGCAAGGTACCGATAGATTGGCTTAAGGCTCCTATCTTCAAAAAGGGAGCAAAGTCATTACCAGGTAACTACAGACCGGGTAGTTTAACGTCCATAGTTGGAAAGGTCCTAGAGAGTTTGATAAAGAACCACATAGGAGTTACTGCTAGAAAATAATATTATTTGATTAAGTGATAGCATGGCCTTTGCTAAAGCATTTAACACTCTACCCCACAGACGGTTATATGGAAGTTAAGGTGGATAGGTTTAGAAAAGCCAATCTGTAAATGGATAGAGAACTGGCTTAAAGACTGCATCCAGAGAGTTGTAATTAATGATTCATACTCTGAATGGTCTAAGGTTATTAGTGGTGTACCCCAGGGTTCAGTGTTTTGTGGACCTTTACTGTTTAACATCTTTATAAATGATATTAAGTTTGGGATTAAAAGTACAATTTGGGGGGCGCATGCGCGTAGCCTGACGGATGGTTGCTTCCTACTTAGGCTCCGCTCGACTTCGGGCTGCTAGCAAGAAAATTAGCGTGTCACACGGACTCAGCGGCACATCCTTACATTCCTTTTATCAACCTCACCGGGAAGGACAACCTCATTGCTTCCCGGTGAGGTTGATAAAAGGAATGGACAACCTCACCGGGAAGCAACCCAGATGGGTCCGGCATCCAAATCGAAGCGTCCCGCGGCGGTGCAGAATTCATCCCGCGATGCGGCCTCTAAATCCAAGATGGCGCCGGCGCCATCACCTCCGGCGTCGTCGGCCTCTTCTCCTGCGCTTCATTCTGAAGACAGCATGGATGCTACACCTAGCAGTCTACAGGAGAATACCCTAAGCGAAGATTCCATTTTTTTACAAAAGATGAGAGCCATGATTCGTGAGGAGCTATCCCAAGCTATAACATCCATAATATCGGAATTACGTCGGGATATTCGCGAGATTGGCCAACGTACTGATACCCTGGAAACCAGAATGGACGATGCCACTACAGTGCTGGAGAGCCTGGATCAAGATATGGACGCAGCACAAAAAGAGATTTCTCTTTTGAAAGATCAATTAGAGGACTATGAGAACCGGTCAAGACGCAGCAACTTACACATCAGAGGTATTCCTGAGACTGTTATAGATCTACAAGGCTACGCTACAGCTATGTTTCAAGAGCTGGCACCAGAGCTCCCAGTAGAACGCCTAGAGCTAGACAGGGTCCACCGCTCCCTAGGCCCTAAAAAAGTGAATGGCCCGCCTAGAGATATTGTAGTGAAGTTCCATTTTTTCGTATTAAAGACGCTCTCCTATTAAAGGCCCGGAACAGCGCCTGTTTACAGTTTCAAGGCATTGAATACGGCCTGTTTGCAGATTTAGCCTCTTCTACCTTAGCAAAACGACGAGCTCTTCGACCCTTCCTGCACGTCCTATCAGCTAACGGGATTCGATACCGTTGGGGATACCCCTTCAAACTGTTGTTCCAGATGCAAGGAGGCCAATACCAATTTTCTACCCCTGATGATGCTCAAACCTGTCTTACACAGCTTGGTCTCTCTCATTTGCCTGCATCAACTTCGCCTTCCGACCAGCAGATCTCAGGCATGCCATGTTTGGCCTCACCTGGCCTCTCCAATACACCTCAACGAGGCCTTGAACACCGCTCTCAAGCACTAACCCGTCTAGCCTCTCAAGTCTTCTCTTCTAAGTCCCCAGGATAAATTTTTTGCTAGTTAACCATGATGCAAGCATATATGGGTCTCTTTTTCACCTTTTTGCATATATATATATATATATATATATATATATATATATATATATATATATTTTTTTTTTCCCTCCTAAAATCCCCTGTAGACACTTTTGTTCCCATTTCAGCACGTTTTTTTGGATACATGTAGCCCCACTGGATTACATTGGATCCTCAGGATTGGACTGTGGGATCAGGTGATCCTGACTATGATTTGTTACTCAGGATTCCTCGAGCTATTTCGGCTCTTGTGGTCCTCCTGTTATGCCCAATTATGGGTATTTTTTTTGTTTTCTGTCAGTTTATTTTTAATAGGTAGTTTTCCGTTAATTTTATGCTTTTATTTTTGTCTTCTAGTACGTTTTGTATATGTTGTTGTACTCGACTGCCAATTCTTATGTCTTTTATACTGTATCAGGTTCTCTTACACTAGCATTTCCCCACGATTGTCTATGGAATGTCTTTACGTATAATGTCGATTAATGCCAAGGGTCTAAACTCACCTGCCAAAAGGAAAACAGTGTTTAACTACTGTCACTCCTCGGGCATAGATGTAGCGTGCAAGAGACACATTTTTCAGTGTCTTCAACTCCTAAGTTCATGCACACTCGCTATCCTCAGGTCTTTCATGCTTCAGCAACTAAGAAACATAGAGGGGTACTTATAGCCTTTCATCAGTCTATGCTATTTAAATGCACCCATCAGGTGGCCGACCCGGATGGCCGTTACCTGATTCTGTGTGGTACCAGAATACGGAGGTCACCTTTTTAGCATATTATGCCCCAAACTCTCCTCCTGTATCTTTTTTTCATGGAAACGCGGTCATGTATGAAGGGAACTCTGATTTGCTGTGGTGATTCTAATACTGTGTTCAACAATAAACTAGACAAATGCTACCCATTAGACTAAATCTTCTACCTATCCCTCTTCTGAGAGTAAAGCAATACAGGACTGCTTCCAGAGTATGGGCATGCTTGATATTTGGCGCGAGTTTCATCCTATGTCTCGTAACTATACATTCTATTCAGCTTCCCATAATTCTTATTCAAGAATTGACCACATATGGGTTCCTAGAACCTTGTTACCAGTTATACTAAAAGCCTGTATACCAACAGTGCCGTGGTCAGACCACGACCCAGTGGTAATAACATGTTCATCATTAGTGATTAAGCCCTATGCTAGGCAGTGGTCAATTAACGATTCCCTACTAACTTGTCCAGAAACGTTGCAAAAATTGATGGATCTTACTACAGAATTCTTTCATTTGAATACAGGCTCAGTATCAACTCCCACGATATTGTGGGAAGCCTATAAAGCTGTAATGCGTGGTCACCTTATTCAGCTAGCAGCTGTTAAGAAACGAGAGCGCACACAAGCCCAGACTCGGTTAGAGTCCGCTTATTCGAGACAAGCTCAATTACACAAAATGAATCCCTCCTTAGGTACTTCAATTGCATTGCGTAAAGTACGCGCTGAATTAAACCTTTGTCTATCTAACCAAGCAGCATATCAACTGCAGCGGATGAGACATAAGTTTTATTATTGTGGCAATAACATTGCTGGTACATTGCTTGCTAAAAGGTTACGAACATTGACACCACAGTACACTCCGATTTCCCTTCTTACGGCCACTAAACACTTAACTAGTAACCCCCTGGATATTGTCCAGGACTTCCAGGTTCGGTTGTCGGATCTTTATTCCGCGCCTCCTGCACTAGACACATGCAGAGCTGATCGTTTTTTTGCTAATATTGATTTGCCTAAAATCAACAGTACGGACCCAGAGGGGTTGCAGAGAGATATCATGGCCTCAGAAAATACATTGGCTATTAAATCCTTAAAAGTTGGTAAAAGTCCCGGTCCGGATGGTTTCTCCCCATTGTTCTACAAAAAAATGTCAGCAGCCTTAACGCCCCATCTGCAAATTATGTTTAATAACTTGAAGCAAGGGCCAGCTTTCCATCCGGAATCCTTGAAAGCATCTATTGCCATGGTACCTAAGCCATCGACCGACCATACATCCTGGGCTAACTATCGACCTATTTCACTCCTAAACATAGACGTGAAAATACTGGCAAAAATCTTAGCTATGAGACTGAATGGATTCCTAAGTAGTCTAATACACGGTGACCAGGTGGGTTTTGTCCCACGACGTCAAGCAGGAGATAATGTTCGCAGAGCCCTTCAACTATTATATCTATCGATTATATCTAAATCAATTGAATGTATGATGTTATCGTTGGATGTGCGGAAGGCCTTTGACTCTATATCATGGCAATACTTGTTTTATGCTCTCGGTAGATGGGGTTTTGGCACTCATTTTTTGCACTGGATTGAAGCATTGTATGCTTCGCCTTCTGCTACTGTGAAATATATGGGCTATATCTCAACTCCATTCCCGATATTGCAGGGGACCAGACGGGGCTGCCCCCTTTCTCCCATATTGTTTATATTAGCCCTCGAGCCACTGGCAGCTGCAGTCCGTACAAATCAGGATATAGCTGGGATAGAAGTGTTTAATATGGTACACAAAATCATGCTGTTTGCAGATGATATATTGTTAACATTAACAGCCCCAATCACGACCTTACCAAATTTGCACATTTTACTTACCCAATTTTCAGAGATATCAGGTTTAGTAATAAATAATGAAAAATCTAAAGCTTTAAATGTGTCCTTGCCACCATCAGTTGTTGAAGCGTTGCAACCCTATTTTGCCTATAAATGGTTGAGAGTTATCCCATACTTGGGTAGAAAAATCACTTCCCAATTGTCCTCAATATATCAGGCCAATTATCCGCCTTTGTTCCGTGAGCTTTCTACCTTGCGTTCCAACTGGCAGAATCTCCCGTTGTCCTGGATAGGCAGAATACATGTCATAAAGATGACCTATCTCCCGAAATTATTGTACTTGTTTCATACACTTCCAGTACCAGTTCCCATGCAAGTACTTAAAGACGAACAGAGGATAGTGTCACGATTTATCTGGGACCCTGGGAGACCACGAGTACCAGATAAAGTACCGCACCGACATAGACTAAAAGGGGGACTTTCTGTTCCTAATTTCGGCAGATATATGCAGGCTGCTCAACTAGCTCCATTAGTGGCCCTCCACCGCATTAAAGACTCACCAATTTGGGCTCAATTGTATGCTGAAGAGCTACCAGCAGTGCAAATATACAATCTTCAATGGTTACCTTCCCCAAAACGCCCCCTCGTGTCTGATCCCACGCTGTCTTATGCACTGGGAATATGGGATAGGGTGAAAGCTTCAGCAGGCTTGATGTCTGTTCACACCCCCTTAATTGGCATCATAAATTGCCCTATTTTTGCACCAGCATATAAGGACCCAAGAGCTTTTCTCTGGTGGGCTCGAAGACCTGTTCGATACGTGTATGATCTGTTCTCGCTTTCTGGGATCAGGTCCTTCGCGTATTTGCAGGAACACTGGACTCTGCCTTCGGGCGAGCTTTTCAGATATATAAAGATTAGACATTTTTTAAGCAGTTTACTTAAATATACAGCAGACTCTCCACTAAAGCTTACAAGCTTTGAGTCCTGCTGTTATCAGGGTTCTAGCTCTGCAGGTTTAGTATCTATGATTTATGATCTACTAATAAGCATAGATACCTGCCCTCCCCCTTATGTTGATAGATGGGAGACAGATTTGGGCACTAAATTAGATGTGGAGGAGTGGCAGAAGATATTGCAGACCATAGCTAACTGCTCTCCAAATGTAATTATGCAGGAAAACGCATATAAAGTACTATTTAGGTGGTACTTAACGCCAGTAAGAATCACTAAATTTGCAAATGGGAGCGACCCGTGCTGTTTCAAAGGTTGTAAAGACCTCGGTACTTTTCGCCATATATGGTGGGACCGACTGTCCAGTGGTCAAAAAACTTTGGATACAGATTTTCAACTATATACGATCGGATCTGCATGTGTCTATTTGGAGGGACCCCTGGACTGCATTGCTCCACAAATTAGGTTCTATCTTGTCTAAGAGTCAGTGTAAATTGATCTCCTTTATTCTCCTGGCCACCCGTCAGGTGATGGCGGCTGCATGGCGGAAACCCTCTTTAAACTTTCAAGCAGTGCTGTCCAGATTGTCGGACACTATGGTCTTAGAAAAAATGTCTGCTGTGGCCAGTGACTCTCTGCACAAATTTTACAAAGTTTGGACACCTTGGTTGGACCATCATACTGCCCCTGACATAGACCGTAGGCTCTTTCACTTATGATAAATAGATGTGTATATTTGTCAGTCTCGAGTACATTTTTTGGTTATTTTTTCTTTGAATAGTTTTAGTATATGTTGTTTGTCTTTATACTTTAAGTTTTTACTAATCTCATGCTCAACAATGGTATTGTTTTCTTTTTCTCATTGCTTTCACTTTTGTTGTTTTGTATATTTTGAAAAATATTAATAAAAATTATTAATAAAAAAAAAAGTACAATTTGCAGATGACACCAAACTATATGTAATGGAATTAAGTTCAAACAGGATGTCTATAATCTACAAGCAGACCTGGATGTACTGTGTGGTTGGGCAGCCAAGTGGCACATGACATTTAATATAGATACATGTAAAGGATTTCACTTAGGATCTCACAACATGCATGCTTTATACTATCTAGGGGGAATACACTTGGGGGAATCAGAAATAGAAAAGGATCTGGGGGTTCTGGTAGATCATAGAGTTAATAACAGCATGCAATGCCAAGTTGAAATATCTAAAGCTAGCAAAGTACTTTCTTGTATTAAAAGAGGAATAGACTTCAGAGATCGAGACATAAACCTGTCCCTGTACAAAGCATCTGGAATATGCAGTCCAGTTTTGGGCACCAGTTCAGAAAAAGGACATTGTTGAATTGGGGAGAGTACAGCGAAGGGTGACTAACCTAATAAAAGAAATGAAGGAGCTTGGCTACAAGAGATTAGCTGAACCGAGTCTATTCTCCCTTGAGAAGAGACATTTAAGGGGGGATATGATCACCCTGTATAAATACATAAACGGTCCATATAGAAAATCCTCTTCCCCTTTATTCATTATGAGATCATTACAAAGAACAAGAGGGCACTCTTTGCGTCTGAAGGAAAAGAAGTTTAAGCTCTGGATAAGGAAGGGATTCTTCACTGTAAGGTCTGAAAATGTGGAATCGGCTCCCTCAGGAAGTTGTTTCAGCAAGCTTTTAAGTTTCAGCAAAACTGAATGTTTTTCCAGAAGCACAGAATATAACTAGGTATTAAGGCTTTAAAGTAAAAAAAAAAAAAAGTGACTGTTGATCCAGGGAACATCCGATTGCTTTATGAAATCAGGAAGGAATTTTTTTCCCCTGTTGAAGCAAATTGTACCAGGGTTTTTTTGCCTCCTTTGGACCAACTATGTCTTATAGGGTTTTATATCTGAGATATGTTTATTTCCCTAGTGGTTGAACTTGATGGAACTTATGTCTTTTTCAACTTAACCTACTATTTACCTATGTAACTATGCAACTCTCAAGAATGGTGAAAAAGTCCATGAATTGTAGATGAATATATTCTGACATAGCGCACATAATAAATGCTAGTGAGCTAGCTTGTGTTATAGTGTACCTAAACTTTTACATTTTAAGATTTTCAGAATTGGAGTCGGTGATTGTTGCCCCAAAGGTTACACATTACTTTGAATAAACATTAATATTAATGGCTACATTTTATTAGGATTCAAAGATTTTAAGGGGAACATTTCAAAAAAAATGTAGGTAATAGCTTTTTAAAGTTTTCCTTTCTGTAACATTATAGACATATTTTACAGGAGACTAACGTAACAGCTAAAATAGGGCATTAGAATAGAGAAAAAAATCACAAATATTTCAGATTTCTCAAGTGTTTTACATGCACTGTAATAATATTTTCACTAGTTCTTTGATGTAATTTACCCTTAACATTATTATTTATCTTTTACAATTTACTGGTTTACTATGTACTAAAGAAATGCACTTATTGAATTTATTATTAGTGTAGTATACCCCAAACTATTAAAAACAAATTGTATTATGGTCCGCTATAATAATTATTTGCTAATATTTTTAATGAATCTAGAAAAAATCAACTATATTTTGTTTTGTTTTATTTCAGGTCCCCTATTTTATTCCTGACACACCCAGTGCAAGGGCTGACATTGCTGCGCAATATACAACTGTTGGCCGGATGGATCAAGGTTGGTGGTGGACCTTTTTCTCATTTTGTGTATATATTTAACCACAGTGTAAATAAAGAAAAAAGTATTTGGGTAGAACTATACAGTGGATACCGCCTTCCTGCTTACAACTTTTTTTTTTTTTTATTCTTAGTGAATGTCCCAGTTTAAATGAGTGTTTAAACTTACCCCAACACTTGCCTACCTACATGGATAACATGGTGTAAAATGTGTCAGATTGTTCATCGTTTAACAGCATAAATGAATTTTAAAATCGCCAGTTCTTATTACCATAATACATTAATTTGGAACCATGACCTGGACATTTATTGACACTGACAAACACATTCATCTTATTGTTGGTACATGTAACGACCACACTGTGGAATTTTTCTGGCTGTTCAGAATATAATTTTAGGCCTGAAAATACGTTTCTTCCACATACAATTCTAAATAGACTTTCTATCTACTTTTAATGCATTTTACATAACAATAGAATATATTCATGAAAATATCTCTTCAAGGTCATAGGCTTAAGCAAGCCCTGGACCAGGCTGGACTTCTTATCTGCCATGCAGTCATCAGTGTGGTCCAAAACCATACTGAAAAAAACAGTATTATGCTTGTTTTACATGTCTAGTTAATAGTTTGCTAGAAATGCTGAAATTACCAATATAGTAATGGCTGATGGACAGCAATAGCATTTCAGTAAAACACTTGTATTGTTTCTGAGTGCTTGTTTTACACGTAATCAACTATATCACATTAGGCATGCAATTGTTTCATATCTGCACTAGAGAAAAGAGTTAAGCAAAACTAGTATCACATGCATTTATGTCTTCCTGTTTTGAAGTCAGACATATTTTATGTAATTCAGGTTTCATATAAAGTAAGGACAGAAACAAACAGGATTTTTAAGGGCAAATATTGTGTATATATTAATTAGTGAAACATTTTAAAATGGCCCTGACTCTTAACAGAGACCGACTATTCTAAACACAATACATATGGTGACAATAAAATATCTATTGTTCTCAATTTGTTTGGTACAAAATTATTATTGACATATGTTCAAGAATATCTCTCAGTACCTGACGTGTTTCGCCTTATTAGGCTTCCTCAGGGGATCACATGAGATCAATACCATATCTGAATACATAGGTAAACCATAATAAGAAAGTATATAGTAGAAAGTTCCACACGTAATATTTTCATATGTCTCAAATACACATAGAAAAAGTTCAACAACCATACTAACTCAAAATATCTACTTACATTTGCAGTAAAATTGTAGGTTCGGTACATCCTAGGGTTCACAAACCGTATCTATTTGATGAAAAAAACATATCTATATGATGTATTTCTCATTGTAAAATTATTTCTAATTGTAATTAAATGGAACGAAAGGTTAAAAGCAAGATAATATTATTTTCATACTATTGTTGGTCTCCATGTTAACCTTACTGTTACATTATTATAATACTTACTGCTAAGTGAAATATGTGTGTTCAATACTTTATTTTCATACTATATCATGTATTCATATATTATTCATCAGCCAATTCAAGGATTGAGATATAAAGCATAATATGCCATCTAGTGGTCATACTCTACGACTGGATGGCATTTTATTACTACAATTTATAAGGACATCTGTAAAAGATGTGCAATATCTCATGATATGTAAACTAAATAGGTTAGGAACAGTTATAGTCATAATTGTATTGTTTCTTGGTAATATACCTGTGCCAGGTTGCAGGGTGTAGAAATGGGAGCATATCTTTCGCTCTCCTTTCCTAGTGTCATACTGGTATATTGATATTCAGGTTCCTAATTGTAAAAAAGAATTTTATACATATGTTTATCGAAGGAAGGATGGTAATTCTTTAAATTAATCTTGGTGCTATTGCTCTTAAGTGTGTTTGCTTACATTAATTATCCACAGTTGTTGTTTGGTATGGTGACAAATAGGAGTCAGTTTCCTACTGCCTAAAGTGTAAACACAGAGTCAGGGTCTGCCCTTGTACACATATCAGGGTCTCCTCTTTTGCATATATATATATATATATATATATATCTCCACAAGTGGCAGAGTATACATCTGTGTATCCAACAAATGACATAGAAAAATGTTAGTATAACTGGACCCCATTACTACATTGGTGCTTGTAGATGGTAGTAAACAGCAGGAAGTCTGCAAACCCAGCCCTATGGGTGGACTGCTTCTGTCGGCGTCCTGCTTATAAATGCCTGTATCTCTATTCTACATTTCTAATGTGAACCATGAGATCTTGCGAGATCACGACATTCAGTGGGATCTCCCGAGATCACGCCGTCCATGTTAAGCAATGCAAGAGCATTTAGTGCACTGAAACCTCGCGAGATCTCACTGCACAGATACTTGGTACAAGAGAAATCTGTGTATCCTTTTTCTGCCTCTTATCAATGTTTATTTTATGAGTAAAGATCAAGGGATTGTCTGTTCACTCATTTACTTCCAATTGTTAGGCTATGCATAAGGGGATATTAATAGTGGGTAACTAGTACCTGTTATTCCGATTTTATTGAGGGACTGCCCTCACCTGCAGTGCTGATTAGCCCATATATTACAGGTCCTGATCCTGAGTATTAGGCTCTGAATCAAACGAGGGAGGGAAAGGCAGGACCAGGGAATTTGCATGCCCAAGGGCACCTCCTGGCACTGTGCACCCACAGGTGGAATTTGGGGTGCTCCCGTCATATCCCTTATCTCTAAGGGCATATCCCTTAGATGGTGAATATATTTCTTAGAATAAGTGTGGTATGAAGTAAATGCCTTTAGAAATGAAGTTTGTACAAGGTATGTCCCAGACCTACCGTCCCCTTATACATCAGTAACATAAATATGACTGCGTGTGAAATACATTTATACATATACAAAACACATGTCACAGCTCCTCTAGGGCTGCGGGAGCAATCAGGGGAGCGGAGCTGTCAGCATAGCAAATTTACAGATGTCCTTATAAATTGCAGTAATAAAGTGCCATCTAGTGGTAGAGTATGATACCTCACACATGTTTATATCTTAATCCTTAGATTGGCTGATGAAAAATGGACACATGATATAGTATGAAAATAAAGTATTGAGCTCACATATTTCACTTGGCAGTAATTATTATATTATTGTAACAGTATCTACCTTTTGGTTAACATGCAGACCAACAATAGTATGAAAATAATATTATCTTGCTTTTAACCTTTCGTAGCTGTTCCATTCAATTATACTTAAATATGGTGAGTAAACTCTACTCATGCAGTATTTCAAAATCTTTTTACAATGAGAAATACCTCATAGAGATATGGTTTTCCTATCATATGGATACGGTTTGTGAACCCTAGAGATGTACCAAACCCTACCGTCCCTTGTCTGTTGTGTACAGTTTTACTGAAAATGTAAGTAAATATTTTGAATTAGTATGGTTTTTGAACTTGTTCTATGTGTAATGAGACATGAAAATATTTCATGTGTGAAACTTTCTACAATACACTTTCTAATTATGGTTTACCTTTGTATTCAGAGATGTTATTGATCTCATGTGATCCCCTGAGAAAGCCTAATAAGGCGAAACGTGTCGGGTACTGTGGGATATACTTGAACATATGTCAAAAATAATTTTGTACCAAAGAAAACAAATTGATAACAATAGATATTTTATTGTCAGTATATGTATTGGGTTTAGAATAGTCGGTCTCTGTTTAGAGTCAGGACCATTTTAAAATGTTTCACCATTAAATATATACACAATATTTGTCCTTTCCTGTCTGTTTCTGTCCTTACATTTACCTATGCAAAATCCAGGCTGGGCATAATTTTGTAGAGCTACATAATTAGAACCTTAAATATCCTTTTCAGACATATTCATATAAAGTAAACTAAGCCAGGGAAAAAGGATGCCAAAAATTTAGGTAGACTTAAGTAAAAGACTTTGACCTGCAATCATGTGTCAGTCATATGGACTTAACCTCAAAGGCAAATATTTTATCCTGATTTAAGATTTTGTTTTGTTCTGCTTTCCCTGGACCATAAGAGCATTTTCATATGCCAGAAAAGTAAACAAAACAACACATATCGAGAGTGTTTTTACATTTTATGGTTTAAGGAGACCAAAAAGGAGTAAGAAGGCATTTTCTTAGTATAGTAGTTTCATTTATATATGTTTATACAGGTAACAGATTCAGATAACAAAGCAGGCTCCTTTTGGATAATCTGCAATAAAATGTAACACTAATGAATGCTTCTAGGAATATTTTGAGTTGGTCCTGTTTAAGATAAGCACCGACAAAAAAGTAGGGTGTTGCCCTGTAGGGGTAGAGTGGATCCAGAATAAAAGGTTGCATGGTGGAATAAATATATTTTGCAGTCAGCAAGCAGGGTGCCTTATGTACCAAGGTCAGAATCTCTTAAAAGCAGGTTTATCCAGGTAGCAGTAAAGTGAGGTACCAAAACAAGAGACAGTATTGTATACAGGAGTTTGGAGAGTGGGAAGGTGTAGTCAGAAACGGACTGTCCATAAGTTCAGAAGCTGCAGAAAGATAAGTAGGAAGATAGGAGCACAAGGTCACTGGACCTTTACAGTGAAAAGAGGCACTTGAAGTCACATAAGGTTACAGGAGACACTTGTGGGCCCAAAAGGCATTTAAGGTCTTAAGTGCAGCCAAAACAGCAGAAAACTTGGCACTAAGGGATATGTTGCCAAACACTTAAGTGCTCTAGGCTTTGGTTGCAGCACTAGCTCTCCAGTATTGCTGATGGCTGTAGGGGCTCAGTGCTGGATCTAGAGTACAGTACAACAATACTCCATCTTTCATGGTATGTACCCCCTTGTCGAGGTCCTAATTTTACATTAAAATGGTGCAGATAATTGTCAGATGGGGAGCTGATACATCATTACCAGGATCTCAAAATTTTTTTGGGCGAGTCAAGCCCTTCCAGTTAGGTACTAAGGTCTCCTCTACTATGATAAATTGCACAGCTTATGATGTGGTAAAATGATGGTTTTAGCAGTGATAAAATATGATCTAGTAACATGGGGCCAACTTTGAGGGAACTTTGAGACAGATATTCTGGGTAATGGGCCAAAACTTTGTTCTTATGCCTGGAAGCAACCTAAAGAAGATGTTACAAGTTAAGTCTGGGACTAGCTTTAATCGACATTCTTCTGCACAGTGCAGAAAACAGGAATAAAGTGTCTGCAATAAATTACCAAAAGCAAACAGTCCTTTGTACTGTTTTGTTGGTGGTTGTTGAGAATGAACTGAGCCCAAGGCAAGAGAGTCACCCAATTGTCCTGATGAAGTGAAGAATAATGTGGGGTATTGCAGAGAGCCACTTAAAATAAGAGATGAATTAGACCACACGATCTGATGACATGG
This sequence comes from Pyxicephalus adspersus, assembly GCF_032062135.1. Classification (NCBI taxonomy): domain Eukaryota; kingdom Metazoa; phylum Chordata; class Amphibia; order Anura; family Pyxicephalidae; genus Pyxicephalus; species Pyxicephalus adspersus. Next base: position 25,232,160 of record NC_092863.1, read on the forward strand.
AAGAGTTTTCCATGAAACCTAAAATGTCCCAGATGAAAACATGAAAGCTGTAGATGAGGACAAAAATTATTACTAGTTATTGAATTGTCAGTAGTAATTGGCGAAGCACAGGAAACATTGGGTAGCCTTGAGACTGCTGGGCTGAGGCCAATTGGAGATTACTGTCACCTTTTCTGGGTCTATGGAGAGACAATCCTTGGAGACTATGTAACCCAGAAAAGACACTTGTGGCAGTTCAAAAACGGAGTGTAGTGCAGTGCAGATATGGCATTGGTGTCATATATTGTCTAGATATAGCCATAAGAAAAAGAAAGCACACCCTTTTCAAGTTTAAGGCTTTTTTTATATTAATATATAAAAAAATCTAGTCCTTAGTAGATTCTAAAATTGTTAAAAATCTAACCTTGGAAACCTTGAAAACAACACACCACAAATTGCATCATGTTATTTTTACCATTTAACAAAAAATAAGCTAAAATGGAGAAAATGAATGTGTGAAAAACCAAGTACATCCCCACAGCTTGTAGAATAGCTTTAATGGAAATAACTAGAATCGTTTTCTGTATGTATTTGTCATTCTTCCACATCCTTGTGTAATAGTGTTTGGCCCCTTCCTTACAATATTGCCTCAGTTCATTGAAGTTTGTGGCCATTTGTTTATGAACAGCTCTTCTAAAGCCCCATGAAAGCATTTTGATTGGGTTTAGGTCTGAGCCATTGCAATTCTTTAATTCTTTTTTTTTTCTTGATTCTATATTTCCTTTTAAGCCATTCTGTTTTAGGTTTGCTGGTGTGGTTGGAATCATTGTCCTTTTGCACAACCCATATTCAAGCCAAGCTTTAACTGTTGCACAGATGGCCTCACATTTGACTTTAAAATAAATTGGTATACTGAATTAGTGGTCAACTCAGACTGCAAAGTACTCTGCTCCTGTGGCTTCAAAACATTTCCACTTTGGTTTCCTTTGTTTAAAGGACATTGTTCAAGAAATCTTGTGGTTTGTTTTATGCAAGTTTGCAAAATTAGGTCATTCTGCCTTTATCTTTTTAGAGAGAAGAGGCTTTGTCCTGGCAACCCCTCCTAACATGCCATACTTATTCGGTCTTTCTAATTTTACTATCATTACCTTAACATGCTAAATGAGGCCTGTAGATCTTAGCTCTTGGGGTTTTTTTTCTGCAGTTTTTCTGGGCATTTCAGAGTCTCAATTTAGCTGTGAGGTCCACTCCAATGTAGACAGACAACTGTCTTGAAATGTTTTCCACTTGCAAATAATCTTTCTCACTGCAGAATGGTGGTTCTAAAATTGTTTAAAAACTTTCTTATAACTCTTTCCAGACTGATAGGTAGCAAAAATTGCTTCTCTATCATTGCTTATTTCTTTCCTCTTTGGCAATGTGTTAATATTGTCAATGGTAAGTTGACAAATTATTCATGACAACTTCTGAGGTATAGTAAAAGAATCAAGGTTTTATTCACGCATGGGGAAACTCTTTAATTTGCCTGACAAGACAAGACGAGTTATTGTTTTACTTGTTTTGCTGCCGCTGCATATTTCGCTCTTATTAGTTTTCTTGGGGGGGTTATGGTTTTTATGGTCCCCTTATCTGCTGGTTCCACTTGCACAGTTTCTATGGTCTCCTTATCTGCTGGTTTCACTTGACCAGGTGCAAGGCCAAAACGCCTCCGGGAACAGAAAGTAAAGAACACAAATAGCTGAGTGAGTCATTTTAAAACAGAATAGCTGAGTTAGTCATTTTGAAACAGCATAATATAGTTTGAGTTAATTCTCTCTATGCTTGTGGCTATATAAATCTTATATACATTCACATTTCCGTCCTGTTGAGGATTAATCAAACCATATGACCTTTTACAAACTTTATCATAGGTTATCATGAACGCGAAACTTTTTATTAGTACTTAAGACTTTCTATGTTATTAATCTTTGGGTCAGTGTTGACCAATTCGTACATTGTATCTCTAGCTACCGTGTCATCCATCCTGGAAATTAATCCCTTCATTACTGGTACCAGACAGCAAGCTAGACAGAGTAATGTGGCAATACATAGCACAACGGCTGTCAGGGCAGTTTTAACTGGCTGCCCCCATCCACCGAACCAGGAATTCCACCTATCGGTCATCCAGTTGTTTATTCCTGCATTGGCTGCCAACTCTTCGGAAAGGAACGTGAGACCATTCAAAGCCTCTGTCACCGTTCCATCGGGCGCCGTGTTATTGGGAATAAAGGTACAACAACTTTCACCAAACATTTTACAAACTCCATATCGCTCGGCTAGTAGCATATCTAGTGCCATTTGGTTCTGCCACATCAGGGATGTTGCGTCTAGTTGCTCGGCAAGCCCTTTGATTGCATCCCGAGTCTGGTTGACAAAGCGCTGCTGATTATAGTATATATACTTAATCCAATCAACATTCTTATTTATCAGAAACCCAGTAAAAAATGGACTCAAAGCCTGCAGCTATTTGATTTCTGGCCTTATATTCATCTGGAACTCCTCTCGGTACCCCTATAGCATCTATATATGTTGGATTATTATTTGTTGAGACGCTCCCTTTTGCCTTATGGTGTCTGGCAAAAGTCCTGTATCCCCTACCAGGACCTGGTATGACCAGGAATGGTTGTACCAGGGTGATCAGGGTGCATGTACCTCCCCAGTTTGCTGGTAGGATTGCCCTAAGTTTCTGGTCCCCACACAACCACCATATATCTGCTAATGAATTTCTGTGGTTTTTGAATTGCTGTGTGGTCCATGTGCAATTGCTGCAAACTGGCTCTACTGTGGTACAGTACTTAAACCCTTTTCCTTTTCCTCCAGTGTTATTGTAGCAGGTATAATTGCCCTTGTACACAGTCACATCTGTGGGCCTTGTCCTGCTTCTCCTGGGTGGGTGTTGTTTCTGTTCCTTATTACACTCTGAAAGTTCCACTCTTCATCAGTTCTATGTCGTATTTATAGCTTCTGGGATCGGAACAGTGGGCAACTGGGGCCTTCCAACAGCACAAGCTATAGGTCACTCACATTCATCTGGTTTACTGTATAATGCACCCACTTGAGCCAATCATTTCCTCCTCCCACTCCGGTTTCTATAGCTAACAAGTCATCCATTGTCGGGTTTGATAAGCCTCTCATTTTAGTCACCTCTACTTTACTGGCTTCCTGGTTGGCTGGAACCTTTTGCATATTGCTGGCATTGGTTCTCCATTCAGGGTTGTTATGCATATCTTTTAGATCAAATTTTGCATAAGCTCCCATGTACTCTTCCCGCTGGTATTTTGCCAAGACATAGGTGCCGGCGTCCCCTGGCTGCGGGTCAACTACTGTAATCCTAAACTTATCACATATTGTGCCTTTTTTCAATGTCATTCTTTTGAGTAATGATTTGCCTTGCTTGTCAGTCCTTTGTAATGCACTTACAGGTCTGTAACCCTAATCATCATCCTGGGACATTGTAGTGGTATCTGCCCTTACATTCCATCCTGCTGCTCCCCAATTTGCACAGTTACTTCCATAATAGCTGTCTGTTACACAGACATAGATGTCAGTGACTGCATGTGGGGCGTTTTTATTATTACATCTCCAAGGAATGAGCCCACCTCCCTTCTGGTCGCAATTGACCATTTTACAGAAATCTAGAGTGTAAATAACTGTATGGGGAGCTGATGAGTTATACCACGCAACGCCTTCAACCCTTCCGGGCTCTCCTTGCTGGAAACGCGGTTGTGTTAACTGGTGTGGGGTTCTGTGTCTGAGTCGCCCACACAGTTATCCACCAGGACAGACCTACTAGAGAACCTTCCCCACATGCAGACTAACATTCTACCCATTGAGGTCTTCAAATAGCCTGGATCCAAGGGTGTACCCATATCCAAATAACCTCCCTTTTGTTTATTGGATCACCTGATGGTTCTCGGTGTTACTTTCACTGCACTGGAGTGGACAGTGGTGCTCTCCTTCGATTGAGAAATCGTTCTTCTAGGTGGCACTTCTGCTGTCATTCACATCACCATCAGATGATCCCTGCGCCCCTATTGCTTTCTTACAATGGGTCAGATGGATCCAGGCAGATCGGCCCTCTACCTTAACCGCTGTCTGGGTAGTCAGGAGTACCTGATATGGTCCCTCCCACCAAGGTGTATGCCAATGCTTTCTTTTGATTACCTTAACCCAGATCCAATCTCCCACCTGATACGGATTTTCAACTTCGTTCTCGGCTGGTTGTGGTGGTTGGTACTTCTTTCGACCGTTTAGGGTTCTGTGCAGGTAATCGGCTAAACTGTCATCTTCATGCGTTATGTCAGCCATATCTAAATCTGGTTGCCTTTCCTGCCTGCCAAACAGAATTTCATAAGGACTTAGTCCTCTTTTTGTAGGGGTAGTTCTGATGCTCATTACTACAATAGGCAAACACCACACCCACCCCTTGCCCGTTTCCTTACACGTTTTAGCTAATTTCATTTTAATTGTGCCATTTTGTCTCTCCACCGCCCCTGCTGCCTGTGGGTGATATGCACAATGATGCCTAGCTCGTATACCCAGGGTCTTAGTGATGTGTCCTAGTGTTTCATTAACAAAGTGTGTTCTATTGTCACTCATGATTTGTTCTGGTACTCCATATCTGGGAATGATTTCCCTGACCAGACACTTTGCTACAGTCATACTGTCTGATTTTGTAGTGGGGAATATCTCTACCCATTTTGAGTATACATCCACAATTTCTAACGCATATTTCTTTCCTTCACTAGGTGTCATTTCTATAAAATCCATGCTGATGGTGTGGAATGGGTATGGCAGGTGTGGGGTTGACCCTGTTCCTAACTTGGTACCTTTCCCAGGATTGTATTTTGCGCAAATCATGCATGTACCACAACAATTTTTTAGGAATGAGTGGATACCTGGTGCATCCATCCCTCCTGTTGACACATGTGTTTTCCCATGTGTCACTATTGCTGCTAATCTGTACAAATTTTTTGGTAGTACTGGCTTATCACCCATTACCCAAATCATGCTTTCATCCTGTAAGGCTCCTGATTTTGCCCAGGCCCTTTTCTCTGATTCTGGTGCTACCTGCTGCATCTCTTGCAACACCTGTTGGTTTATCCCAGGAATTTTTTCAATATCAACTTCATGCAGTTCGGGGCCTGGGGCCTCAGAACGCGAAACTTTCTTTGCAGTTTCATCTGCCAGTCTATTTCCTGCACTCACTGCATCTTGGCCACTGGTGTGTGCTATACATTTGACTACTGCCAGTGATGCTGGTTTTTGTACTTCCTGCAGCAATTTATTTAGCAGGTCCATTTGTGTCACATCTTTCCCAGCAGCCGTTTTCATTCCCCTTCTTGACCATTGGCCAGCAAACGTGTCTACTGTAGAGAAGGCATATTGACTATCTGTGTATACAGTAAGTCTTTTGTTTTCTGCCAATGAGCAGGCTCTGGTTAAGGCCACTATTTCTGCTGCTTGAGCAGAGTAAGTGGATGGCAGATTTGGCTTCTACCACATCTGTTTGTGTGACTACTGCATAGCCTACTTGATTCTGTCCCCTGTCATTTTTTTGTGCCGACCCGTCAACAAAATACACAAGGTCTGGGTTTTCTAGAGGAATATCAGTCACGTCTGGTCTCGGTAGGTGCAGTCGTTTTGTTTCTTCCATACAGTCATGTGGCTCACCATCTGTTGGAACAGGGAGCAGTGTTGCTGGGTTTAGTGTGGAGCACCTCTGCATGGTAATGTGGGGTTGGCCCAGCAATACGGCTGTGCAATAAAGCAATCGAGCCGGAGACAAAAGAGTCATTTTATCCTGCAACATAAGGGCATGTACTGCATGTGGCACCAATAAAGTCAACTTTACTGCTTGTATAAATGGCTTCTTATAGTCAGGATTTGCCAGAACCAGATCTGAGACCACTGCCTGTTTAGCTTGAGCAAAGGTTTCTTCCAGATCTGGGGTCCAGGAAATTTTATCAGTCAATGCCATGGGTTTGTCGTGTATTGCGTCATATAGTGGCCGGGTTATCTGTGCATAATTCGCCACCCATGCCCTGCAGTAATTGATCATTCCTAGAAATGATATCATCCCCCTTTTTGTCCGTGGTCTAGGGCTCTGTAAAATTGCTAGCTTCCATTCGGTGTCCACAGCCCTGCCTTCAGGAGTCAATACATGTCCTAGATATTTGACCTCTTGTTGGCAAAATTGGACCTTGTCTCTGCTAGCCTTTTGGCCCTCTTGTGCTAAGAAGCACATCAGTGCTAATGAGTGTGTTCTACATTGTTCCATTGAGGCTAAGCAGATAAGTAGGTCGACTACATAAGCCAGGACCTGACTTCCCTCAGGAGGTGTAAATTAGGACAATGATTTCCTTATTTCTTATGAGAAAACTTCAGGACTCTCAGTATACCCCTGGGGTAATCTAGTATAAGTCAGTCTTTCATTTTTAAAAGTGAAAGCAAACCAGAACCTGGAGTCCGGATGTATAGGAACACTGAAAAAGGCATTGGTGAGGTCTATAACTGTAAACCATTTTACTTCGGGTGACACAGAATTAAGCAAGGTCAATGGGTCGGCAACTACTGGTGCCCGGGGAATTATAGCCCGGTTTACCGCTTGTAAATCCTGAACCATTGTCCATGACCCATTTGCTTTCTTTACTGTAAACAAAGGTGTGTTACATGGAGAATTTCCTGCTGGAATGAGGACCTCAATTTTCTTTAAGTCTTGTATGAGTGTTTCAATTCCTCTCTGGTTTCAGAGTATCCCCTGAAAGCCTCTGGTTTCAGGGGATACTGTCTTTGGTATGGTCTGTATGTGCTACGGGGGGTTATTTGGACTGGTTCTGCTGTTCTGATTAGTCCTACATCTGACTTTGAAGTTGCCCACAATTGTTCTGGGACCCCCTCAAAATTTTCCAGACTGAAACGTTGTAGAGGTCCATATACTTTGTGTCACTGCTGGTGCCACCCTTCCTAATAGAGTCTGGGTGACGTTTATTGTTGTTACATGTTCCTTTTCTAACTCCTCTAACCTCATATTTGTCCATTTGGACATTTTCTCCCCAACATAGGCCCAGTTGCTATTCTGGGGTTTTCTTAGTGAGATATGTGGGGGTATTGGTTCCGATACATCTGTTTTGTGTCCTTGTCCTTTAACCTCACTTCCAATGCTACCACACCTTCTGGGTTACAGTATGCCCTTAAAACTAAGAGTTCATGTTCCATCCCTGTCCAGTATTGGCTTTCAAAAGGAAGGTCTGGACCCTCCTGTCTGCGGTAATATACTGTCATATGAGGGTCGGTCGTTCCTTCCCCTGGTCCTGGGTGAAAATGCAACCACCCCCTTATCCAATCACTTCCATCTAGGTTTGGAAATATTCCATACCAATATTTATTCTTGTCATGAGAACCCAATTGGAGTGGTCTATGGACTTCTATTAATCTGTTTCTGGGAACCAAAGACAATCCCATATCTCCAATTAAGTCTCGGCCACATGGATTTACAGGGCAGGAATCTGAAATGATAAATCCTGCCTTTGTCTTACTTCCAGTCTGGGGGTCAGTTACCATTAGTGGCTTACACAGGGGTTCTGTTGTCATGTCACCCCCTGCATTTCGGACTATGACTGTCATTTGTCTTGTCCATGATGGGGCTTCCTGTTTTCTTATTACTGATCTACAGGCCACAGTGTCACACAAAAATGTCACTAATTTCCTTTTCACTTTTAAGGTGATCTTTGGTTTGTATTGGTCAGCAAAATTCAGGTCAACAATTTCCTTGTCCCCTGTAAATTCCTCCCGTTCTGAGCCTAGTCATGCCGTTTCCTCATCTGTGTCTTTTCTCGTACAATCTCTTTCAAAATGTCCCTTCTTTCCACATTTATACCATTCTCCCCTTTTACGCCTTTCCTCATAATCCTTGATGGGGCGACGTGGTCTCCGTCGCTCACCTTTTTGTGCATCATACATACAGTCTTCATTCTCACTTTCTATCGCATACCCATCTACTTGCTGGACCTTCTGATGTGGTTTTTGTTTTGTACACAAATACCGTTCGGCATGTCTGGCATATTCAATTAGATCTGTCAATCTACAGGTTCCAAGATTTATCATGTGTTTAGTGATAAATTTACTAATTTGGGGTAAAAATCCCTTGATAATTGCACTTTTTTTTTTAGCTGTTGCTCGTACGGGGAGTCCTATGTCTGATCTGCTGGTATGTCTATTCCTGAATTATTGTCAAACACTCATTTTGTCTCATTCTTACTATAAAGTCATCAACCCTTTCATCAGGTTTTTGCATACACTGGTTAATGATTGTCCAGTCTGCCCTTCTCGTCCACCTGGCCTGTATACGGTTCAACAAATCTCTTATCCTATCTCGTAAATCTTCAGTCATGTTCCAAGACATCATTACCATTTAACGCTGACCAAGTACCCGCTACATGATGCCAGTCTGGTCCTAAAATCTGTCTGAACATTTGTTCCGTTTCCCTCCCATTTAGGTGATAACTGATAACCATCCCCTCAACCCCATCTCTGAATTATCCCATGTTAACCTTTGGGTGAGGAATTCCTTCTACTGCCTTTTTGATATCCTCAAGAGTCCACGGTCGGTATACTAATATTGTCTGATTTGCAGCTTGTTGACCCCCTCTGGGATTGGGGACGACTATCATAGGGTTCAGATCAACTGTCTCATTTTTGAAAGCATTTTCAGCTCTATGTTTAACCCTTTGTCTAGTTTCGGCCGACCCAGGCTATCATCATGATAGGGTGGCGGGTTGCCCTCTATCAGCATTCCACCCACTGCCCCTTGGGCTTGGACAACAGGGGCTGTTGGGGAATTTTTATTATTATTAGGTCATTCACGGACCACATTATTGTCATCTTCTCCCTATGTTTTCTATTCTTGATCCAGAACCTCTCAATGTTCTGTTTCTTTTTATGGGCTTCTTGTAACCAAACTCTGGCCACAGGAAGACATAACTGTTTCTCTTTCTGTTTATTGCCTCCTGCAACTTTTTAAATCCGTTCTACTAATTCCTTACATTGATCTGGTGTCAGATATCCGTCAAATTTATAATTCATTTTCCACATGTCTCTATATTTGAGATTTCTTTTATCCTTACTTAACATTAATATTTCATCATTGGTCATTTTGTCTTTTATCTTTGAACAACAAAGACCCATTTTCAGTTTCTTCATCGGACTATATTATTCTTTTCCTGTTTCTTTTAAGGGTAACAATTACTCAAAAAACACTTCCTTATAAGTAATAATTCTCACAACAATGTGTCCCTTAGTTCTTGAATTATTACTGACTGATATGGTTGTTTTGATACGATCAAAGAGCAACTTTTCTAATTATATTTTCATGAGGGCCCCACAGAATATTCCAACTCAATACCGGGTGGTATATGAATCTTACTGACAAGGTCACTGTGCTCGTCATTCCTCACCAGAACGCTGATGAGAGACTTGCCTAAACGTGACACAGACTTTGAGCCATTATAAGTCTGTACAGTTGGAATATCTGCACCAGATACAACCTTCTCCACAATGTAGCAAAATAACAATTTAGCAGCATAAAATGTCCAGCAATTAGCAGCATAAAATGTCCAACAATTAGCAGCATAAAATGTCAAACAATTAGCAGCATTTGGAAATTTAAAAACTTTCTTACCCTACGAAAACCAGGACTCTTGACGTCAGGAGGAGTCGTGTCGTGGAAACTGTCAATCTCGAATTGTCACAAGAGGAGTCCACTCATCTAGCCCTTTGTTTAAAGGAGTTTTCTCATCCCAAGGGTCTTTGTTGAAACCAGTGTGATTTGGTTCCTTTGTAGACGGGCGTTCCTCTGGACGACTCTTGATTGAAGTTTCCGGCTCGAAGGACCAGAAATTGTCAATGTTAAGTTGACAATTATTTACAACAATTATGAGGTATAGTAAAAGAATCAAGGTTTTATTCACGCGTGGGAAACTCACAACAGATATGGCAATAGAGGTTGGGAACTGTCCCTCCCTCTGTCTGTGAGAGTCTTTGAAAACTTTAAACTAAAAGTCTATATTTTATCCTTCAGTTCCTTGCGTCTCCGGTTATCCAATTCTGGGCTGGTCTTTTCTTTAATTTGCCTGAAGACAAGATGAGTTATTGTTTTACTTGTTTTGCTGCCGCTGCATATTTCGATCTCATTAGTTTTCTTGGGGGGTTATGGTTTTTATGGTCCCCTTATCTGCTGGTTCCACTTGCACAGTTTCTATGGTCTCCTTATATAGCTGAGTTAGTCATTTTAAAACAGAATAGCTGAGTTAGTCATTTTGAAACAGCATAATATAGTTTGAGTAAATTCTCACTATACTTGTGGCTATATAAATCTTATATACATTCACAACATACACACCCACATGCTCCAGACCAGCAAACGGCCAAACCTTCAATAGTTCAAAGATCACATTTTCTTATGATCAATTAAGTGCATTTGATTAGCAACACCCTTACTTTCCTAAAATGATACCATATGTCACATGTTGTTGTTTATCTGACATTCTGACATTCTGCAAAACCTTAGCAATGAAACTTTATTTTTCCATGACTGTATGAGACTCCACAGTCATAAAGGAAAATTAAAAAAAAAATTATTGACAAAAAGCTGAAAAGCAGCAGGGAAGGAAAGGGAAAATTAAAATAGCAGTGTGGTGTTCAATTATTAAGCTTATTCTGTGCAAAATCAGGTGTCAATTACAGCCCTTATTTAAAGGAGGAAGGCAGCAAATGTACTGTCTCCAATCGGCACATGGAGCCAGCACAGAGGACACACTTGAATATATTATTATTTATATTATTATTATTATTATTATTATTAATATTAAACAGGATTTATATAGTGGCAACATATTACGCAGTGATGATATTGCAGAGAAGGAGACATTGGTTCTCAGGCAAGCAGGACCAGTCCAGCAGAGGAGAGTACAACTGAAGCCTGAGTAGGCCCAGGATGACTGCAGACATGCAGAAGGACAAAGAATGATTTAGTTTTGTAAGACCATACACCTACTGACGTCTGAATGGAAAATTTGTTCACAAGGATAGTAGTACTCTCCACTGAGATATGTGGAGGTTGTAATAAGGGTTCTATTGACCAGACATACTAGGGAAAGGGAAAATTAAAATAGCAGTGTGGTGTTCAATTATTAAGCTTATTCTGTGCAAAATCAGGTGTCAATTACAGCCTTTATTTAAAGGAGGAAGGCAGCAAATGTACTGTCTCCAATCGGCACATGGAGCCAGCACAGAGGACACACTTAAATATATTTTTATTTATATTATTATTAATATTAAACAGGATTTATATAGTGGCAACATATTACGCAGTGATGATATTGCAGAGTAGGAGACATTGGTTCTCAGGCAAGCAGGACCAGTCAAGCAGAGGAGAGTACAACTGAAGCCTGAGTAGGCCCAGGATGACTGCAGACATGCAGAAGGACAAAGAATGATTTAGTTTTGTAAGACCGTACACCTACTGACGTCTGAATGGAAAATTTGTTCACAAGGATAGTACTCTCCACTGAGATATGTGGAGGTTGTAATAAAGGTTCTATTGACCAGACATACTACTGTACCAGAAATATTGAAAATAATTTGTCGGCTGCCCCAGTCCTGAGTCAAGGTAGGCATCCAAAGTAGCACCAGCACTCCCAGTTGGGACGCTGGAAAGTGGGGTGGGAGGACTGGCCCAGCATAAACCTCTTCATGCATACTAGGGGTTGGGGGGTTCTTGGTCTGTGTGGACATTGCTGTAAAAATTGTCACCTCTTTCCACAGTACTTACAGAGACATAGGGACTTCTAAATGTCACTTTATGCTAATAGCCATGAGTGACCTCATTGCATGGCCTTCTTGAGGGGTACAACAGCTGTAAGAACATGAGAAACCGTAGGATAATAAAATTATGAAGTCAGTTACTCTCTAAGAGACCTCCAATGCTTAGATCTTTCCTGAGAACACCCCTGAAAAAGAATGTACAGCCAAGGATATTGGGTCAGAGAAATGGGAAGCTCTTAACCGGCTAACTCATCCTTAATTATTTCTGATATACCCTGCCAGTAAGTGGCCATAAATCATTATTTTAGGCTACTTGAGCTGCAAGAGTGTGAAACTGTACTACATTATTAGACAGAAGAGAAGCAGAGCACTGGCCACTAAAGAGGATTGAGCCAGGTAATCAAGACATTCTCCTGAAGAGGCTCAGGAAAGGTTTAATGCAGTTGGCTACTGAGTCTCCTCTTTCCCATGTCAAGTTCTTTCCAGTAGTCAGGCCGACAACATCTTAAACCAGGCTGATTCACCACCTTTGAATGAGCCCCCTGGAAGTTCTGAGTAAATGTGGTGCTCGAGAATGCTTTAAATATCCTGGATGCTGAGCTGCATGAGAGAACCGTAGCTGATCCAGCTTTGTTCAGACCACATGAAGGTGATGGAGCACCTGTACTTGGGTATCTTCAAAGGCCACTATACTCTGGGCAAAGTTTGAGCAAACTTTTACATACTAGGGTTGGAATATGTTAAAAGCAGGCTTATTTGGGCTGTGGGTTCTCTGTTCTAAGGCTTGGGGAAGATGTGGTTGAGGTAGAAAGCCATAAAAGGAATCCATTTTTACCAGGGCACCCTGCAAGTAGTTGTGGATTTCACCGAGACTCCCAGGCTATGGGAGCTATACAGACATAGTAGTTTGTAATCGGTAAAGCAGCAAAACGGTAACTTGTAATCGAGGAACAATGAGGGGGTAAAAGAAAAACACAAGGTCACACAGATCACAAGAGGCACGAAGGGTCACAGCAGGCAGCAAATTAGGAAGCTTCTTGTTAGAACAGTGATAATTTGCCAGGATATCAAAAGGAGAGGCCTGGGGTTGAATCAGAGGTAAGTGTGAAAGTTTATTAAATGATAATGTTATAATAAAAACTAACAATCAAATAACTTAAAAAGTAATACAAATGCATAGACAGAATCCATGCAAGTCCATGCTGTTGAATTTATTTAAAAAAAAGCATTAGAATGTAAGAAAAACAATGCAAAGTGTTATATATGTCTAAGGCTAAGACTACATGGACTGTTTCACTGTTTCACTAGCATTTCACATTCCCAATCATTCCTTCGGGATAGTCCACACTATTCTATTTTCTGCCACATATCTTGGTTTAAAACATACAAAAGCCGTATTAGCAGGCACTTAAAATAATGTCAGTGAAGATTTCACCTAAGCGAGCTGTCACGCTTGGGGAGACAGGGCCACTACTGGGCGCTACGGCTTGCACAAAAGTGGTGTGAGCCCTGAGAAGGGGCAAGTCCAAGCGCCAACCAGGTCTTCTCCGGAGCCTCCAGTGGTGAGGATGTTGCACTGCTGGTTGCTGTCCTTGGGCACACCAGGGTGGGCAGGAGGATACCTGCATTTTAGTGAGGAAGAGGTAAGTGTAACAGGAGAAGGGCTGTGTAGGAAAGAAATACATCTAAACATATTCAGAATCACAAAGCTGAATAAATACATTTTATGGAGCTTAAAACAAAAAGTATGAGAAGAAAGGGAAATTAAAGGAAACTTTCCTGACTATTTTTTTTGTATTTAAAGCACCACACTGTACATTAAAAAACTTCTTGGGCTTTAGAAACTGAAAATGATGTTTTGTTAGGTCACATTTAACTTTTTCAGTATGCATCTTCATGTGAATTACTAAAAAGTAGAAAAGGCCAACTGATTTCTTTCTTGTTCACTGCAGGACTGGGTCTAATCCTTTCTGAACTGCGTAGTTTTGGACATGACAATGATACTCTTGTAATATTCAGCTCTGACAATGGAATTCCATTTCCTAATGGGCGCACTAACCTGTATTGGTCGGGAAGAGCAGAGCCCTTGCTGATCTCCTCTCCTCATTATCCAGAACGCTGGGGACAGTTCAGTGAATCTTTTGCCAGCCTGCTTGGTAAGATGCGTGTCACAAGTATTGGTAGTAGGGACAAATGTTTCCCTGAATTAAAAATATGAAAATGTTGTATTTTACATTTTCCCCTGACAAAACTATAGTAAACTTTACTTGATAATGTTTGATGATATCTGATGAGTACATTAGGAAATTAATAAGGAGTAGTAGTGGACTCTGAATAGGACAAATAAAATAATAATATTATTGATTGGATTACCTGAGATCATTCCAGTGGGGTACCAAAATCAAAATGTATGTTACTGTTATGGAAATAAATATATATATATATTTACATTTATATTTATATATACATAGTTTACTATAGATTACCAGAAAGGAAAGTCAATATTAATTTTGTTTTCACCAAAATGTGCCTAGCCTCCAGTATGAACCAAATGATCAAGAATAGAGGGGAAAGAAAAAGAAGAGGCTCTTATAAGGCACTCATATACATTCACATATCAAATAAAAACAGATTTTTTATTAAATTGTAAATATTGAAACAGGTATTAGATTAAAAACCGTATTCGAATACTAGATGTAGATCCTATCATAACACTTTCAATACCATACAGCCTTTTGTACATCTAAAATAGCAAAAAAAGTACAAAAAACAAGAATCAAAATAGGTCTCCCGACACGTTTTGCCCAAAAGGGCTTCCTCAGGGGAATATGAAGACCAAAGAAGGACACTAAAGAGAACAACAACAGACAAAGCAGAGCACTATAATTGTAAAAAGACCCAAAGATATAATGTATTATCAAACTAGAGTCAACACTAAAAAGAAATGGTTTCCAAAGTCATCACATTTTCTAAAATTTGTCACTTACAATTGATGGCAAGTGTCAGTAGTATTCAAATTCTTTAAAAACAAACAACGAATATCCACTGCTAGGAATCCGCTGTAGACCCGATTTGATAAAGGAATTGATTTGTTCTGATGTAACTGAACACAAAAAGTACCCCAAATGAATCACCATATGCCAGGTTAAAAAGGGGTGGGGGGGGGG
>NC_092863.1:25250566-25292167 GCF_032062135.1 Pyxicephalus adspersus
GAAATAAGTAACATTGTCAGCACCTCTGCCAGTATATTGTGGTTTTCCCCAATTATTTACCTTTCTCCTTTCCAGAGATACAGAAAGTGGAAAAATAACAAAGCTACAGGCAAATGGGAGTGACTGGTAAAGGTTAATACAAAAATGATGTGTAAATGTTAATAGCTGACTTAATAACATTTGCCAATAGTCACAACTAAAATATGCTTTAGTTGACCTGTTTTCTATTTTATTGATTTGTTGAGAATGCACATATATTTGTCTAGAGTTTAAGATTTATGTTATAATACTTAGGGTACTATTTGTAAATTATTACTCTCTCAATTTGTTTGAAATTTGCTGACTGCTGTTCAAATTTCTCTACATCTCTCCTTCAGTTTCTGTTAAAACAATGACTCATTCTGCCACCTAGTGGCCAATTGTCCAAGTGCACAGCTGTCACAATAGAAAATGCTAAACAAGGGTTTCCTAACCGAGGTTTTATGAAACCCCAGGGTTTCTCCAGAAGTTGCTAGGGGATCCATGAGCAATGAGCAGTTTTTGCCTCTCATTGTCACTTTACCTGATCTTTTTGGCTATCTGTAGGGGCCACAGTCTTCCGACTGGGCAGCATTGTAAGAGGCATTCTTCCTATTGACAACCACATATAACCTCCCTGGTGGTATTCCAAAGTGTGGCTTTGGGTTAATATTCCATACCAAAAGCGGTCATTTCCAAAGAGTTTAAAAGTCCTACTTGGTTCCCATATTCCAGCGGCGTCCTCCAGCGATGCCTGCAGTGTCCTTCGGCGATGCTCAAAATCTTCTTCCTCTGGCGATGCTGGCCCGGCATCTGCGTAACCTGCAATGCCGTCCAGGCATCTGCTCACGAGTGTGTGGCCGGTGGGAGGGACCAGGTGGAAAATTTAGTAAACTAAGAAAACTTAGTATTCATACCACCAGGGAGGTTACTGTACTTTGAGCTGTGGATATAGTAAGTATAGTAGGGGTTCCCCAAAGACCTGAAAGTTATTTCAAGGGATTCCCTTAAGGTATAAATTTTGAGAAATACTGGTATAACTGAATATATTGCATGTATTGAGAACAAATTGACAGGGGAATACGTTATAAATAGAGCCCTTAATGTATAAAGTCAAATAAAAAAATATTTATTCAGGGTAGGTGCTTGTAATTAAATCAATAGTAAATCTGCCATTTTTCCCCACTGTTTTAGATATCACCCCAACAGTTTTAGATTGGTTTTCAATTCAATATCCCAACTACAAGATCTTTGATAAAACAGTACAGCTGAGTGGCAAATCTCTTCTCCCTGCTCTGGAGTCAGAACAGCCCTGGACAACTGTGTTTGGCAGCCAATCTCACCATGAGATTACCATGTACTATCCAATGAGATCAGTCCAGCACATGCAATATCTTCTTGTGCATAATCTTAATTTCAAGATGCCATTCCCTATTGATCAAGATTTTTATATATCAGCTACTTACCAAGATCTGCTAAACAGGACCATATCTGGACTGCCCACACATTGGTTTAAATCTCTCCACACCTATTACTATAGAGACCGATGGGAGTTGTATGATCGTTTAAAAGATCCAGAAGAGCTGGTAAATTTAGCTGTTGATCCAAGCTACCATGATATATTGCTTTCTTTGCAGCAGATGCTAAATAAATGGCAATGGGAGACATCAGACCCCTGGATCTGTGCACCTGATGGAGTCCTCGAAGAAAAACTAAAACCAGAGTGTTGTCCACTTCACAATGAACTTTAACAAGTTTATGTCTGTTCTGTGACACCTTAGGGTTGGAAAAACTGATCAAAATATTAGAAAAAAAAGGCTTTTTTTACCTAATGTCTCTAGAACCATAAAACAGAAGTAACAAAAGAAATACATTAACTAGGTAAGTTAGCCATTTTTTGCAGCAAATAAGAGACCCAGTGCTTCATTAAAAAAGCTTTTGGAGTTAATTGTCCACCAATTCCATAATTGCCATGTAATGTAAATGTTAAAATAAAGTTAATATAAAAAAGAGAGTGCAACATGGAAACTGTATGGCAGGATGTTCTTTAATATGATGATACAAAAATAAATAACACTTCAATCACCATAATACTATAACTTTTTGAAAACACTACTTTTTTGTTGCCTTTTTGTAGTATTGTGTACCTTTACCTCAATTTCTGCTGAGTGTGGTATCTTAGTATAACATGACTGCTTGCAAGTTAAATCACATGAAGGCCTAATACATCTGATATACTAAAAAAATTGTTATAAAAATTTTTATGTACACACAACAGATACAGTTAGGCCCATAAATATTTGGACACCTTTTTTTTATTTGGTTCTGTACATTGCCAGAATTATATTTAAATGAAACAACTCAGATACAGTTGAACTGCAGGCTTTCAGCTTTAACTCAGTGGGTTTAACAAACAGATTGCATAAAAATGTGAGGAACTAAAGCCTTTTTTTTTTTACACAATCACTTCATTTTAGGGTCTCAAAAGTAATTGGACAATTGACTCAAAAGGTATTTTATGTATATACACACATATACATATATATACATATTTTTATATACGCATATACATTTATACACACACATTTACTAAAGTAAGCAGGTTCAAAAAGATCTATACCTCATAACTGTTTGATACTTCACAGTATATGGGTAACAATGTACATACATATATTCAAGGAATACAAAAAAGGGTGATGAAGAAGACCATGCTTAAAGTGTAATGAGTTCAATGCATTTCGCTACGAATGGGCTTCCTCAGGGATATGATAGTAAGCAAGCTTAACGGTCTGTATATGTACATAGAGATTCAATAATTAAAAAGAAAATTGAAATAAATACATTGTTTACACAGCAAAATCAATAATATATATAGGTATTTAAAGTGATTGTATCAGATTTAACAAACATTATTCAAGTGATAAATGAAAAACTAAAATTATACAATGTTTATGGGAGATACATGTATCCATAGTGTGTAAATGCCTCAGAAATTCAATAATCTACTATGCATTCAGAAAATGTAGGGTATAATCAATTTCTTACGTATCTAATTTGATAAAGGTTGTAAGGGTACAGTGCTGGAAATTGGTGATATCTAAATGAAACTTTGATTGAGGTAAAGGCTGTATCTAGGTAAAAATGAGTATATTAGTAATACAAATAGCACTACATATAGGCTAAATAGGATGTCTAGTCATTAAGGGTACATACCCCAGGTCAGGAACACTTTAAGTACTCTAATCAGTTCTAGGACTGGGTGTGGGGGATATAGGTGACCCCAAAAGAAAGATGGTTTCATCCAAATGTGCTTTAGAGCAGGTCAAAAACAGGGACAGGTAATTAGCCTTCCCATTCCTAGAATAATATAATAAATGTAACAAGATTAATCTAGAAAGGAGTGTGTGACAAATGACACTATTTAAATTCTAATTATTCAAGATAGAGAATAAAAGGGGATTGATATCTATGAGTATATCAGAAGGGCATCAAAGATCCAAAAGATCTGTATTATAATCAATAAATACCACAATTACCTGGAAAAGGGTGTTGTAGATAGTTGCACAGGTGTTGAAAGCATCATAAAGCTCCAAAAAAAAAAAAGATGCTGTAAATGTAAATAACGATATGTTAACGATACATCATGATATAAGTATAAATACTGGGAATTGGGTCAGAACAAGTCCATAAACATAGAACTGATCCTACCTGCAAGCAGTATCCAGATGGAGAAAAGGAAAAAACTTTTAAACCGCCATGTGTTTGTCTGCAAACAGCTAGAGAGACTGTGTTGCAGGGAGTGTGTCTAATAAAGGCTGCTCCTTCCTAATTAGCCATCGCTTCAGTCCTCTGATTGTACGGAGGGTGATGCGCCCAGAAGGGGCGGATCATACGAGGGGGACAAAACGACTTATGCAGATAAACTGCATATAAGCCGTGCTGGCTGCAACAGTGCAGCCCCCGTCCCCCGAAAGGCTGGTGGACAGCAGGGGGGGGGATCCTCTAAGTAGGGTTAAATGGTTGAATGATGATTTCATGATGTAGGTAGAAATCAAATAGATCACACCTGAATAGTGGTAAGCTGTTAAGTGCAGGTATACATAGAGGACCAGAATAATTTAGTCTTTGATAGAAATATAAATATAGCTCTGGTTACAGAATGATATACATGGAATGTTACAATCACATGATTCTGATATAGAAAAGTACAAATAATATGCCTGATTGATCACAAGTGGGAAGCTGAATAATACATGATTAATAATGGCAAAAACAATAAAAGCTAATCATTTTTTCATACAGTGACACAAAAGTGCAACATCAAATTGATTAAAAAGAAAATATTTTAAATATCTGCCTTTAGTACTTTAGTAAAAAGATGAAGGAGGGGGAGGGGGAGAAAATGTGTCCAAAGATATATAAAGGTAAGTACACTTTAAAGAAAAGATTTGAAGCTGACAGCGTCATTCAACCCGGGTGGTTGGGTGGGTCTTAATTTAATTATCCATTTAGTCTCACATTGTAATAATTTTTTGTCAAGGTCCCCACCTCTCTGATTACTGTGTAGATGTTCCAGGCCAGAGAACTGTAGGACCTGTGTGTTATACTGATGACGTGTTCCAACATGGTGGCATACTGGTGTAGTGATTCTGCCTACCTCTATTGAGTGAATATAGTCGTAGATCCTTTGTTTAAAAGGTTGATAAGTCTTCCCTATGTAAAATGAGCGACAAATACAGGTAATTATATAAATCACCTCTGCTGTCTTGCAATTAATGCAATGGTTTGGCCTATGAATCGTGCCGTGGGGTAAGGTAAGTGCTGAAGATTCTTTAATCCAATCCACATTGCTTGCAATAGCCACATCTGAAAGTACTGTGTACTGTGTCTTGTTTTCGGTCATCATCCCCACAGTGATAATGACTGGAAACGAGATGATCCTTGATCAATCTAATTTTTCTGTATGTAATTAGTGGTTTCTCACTTATGAATTTGCTGACCCTAGGGTCAGATTGGAGAATATGCCAGTTGTGACTTAGAGTTTTAAAGATAAAGTCATGATTTTGATTAAATGTTGTCTGGTTGGGGCTTGAGAATGAGTATTCAGTTGAGATGTTTTAAAGATTAAATCTTTTTTTTTGGTGTTTTAATGCTTTGGTATAAGATTGTTTGAGTAAATGTTTGCGGGATCCCCTTTGTAGGAGTCTCTCCTGTAATAATTTTGTTTCATGTTTGAAATCAGATGGTGCAGTTTCTTTTTAATCTGAGGTATGCTAAATGGTATGCTTTTTTTGAGGGCTTGTGGGTGAGCGCTTTTGGCATGAAGGATGGAATTGCCTGCGGTGGATTTCCTAAATAATGTAGTTGTGATGGTTTGATTAGAGTCGATCTTAATTAATAGATCTAGAAAAGGTAACTGTATTTGACTTTTGTCCATAGTAAATTTTAGATTAAAGTCATTATGTTGGATCTGCTCAAAAAAGTCAGTATGAAAAGATTCAGGACCTGTCCAAAACACGAGCACTTTGTCAATATGTTTTTTCCAAGGCAACACCTTGTTGTTGTAAGTAAATTTTACCATAAAAAATAAACATTTTTTGTTGGAATAAAAGTCAAAAAATCGATAATGAAGTTGTTTTCATTTATTGCCATGGGGTTTGCTTTATGAAGGCATTTAGAAATAGTCTGTATGCCCAGATGGTGTGGTATACTATTGTATAGTGACTCCAAGTCAATCGTAATGATCCAAGTATTTGTTGGGACCATCATGTTATGTGTGAATTTCAGGACGTCAATTGTGTCCTGTAAATAGGAGGGAAGTTTAGTCACTAGTGGACATAAGTAAGTATCTACAAGTTCACTGGCATTGGCGGTGAGTGATCCTATGCCAGATATAATAGGGTGGCCTGTGGGGCGTAGGAGATTCTTGTGTACCTTAGGAAGCGCATAGAAGGTTGGAAGAATGGGATGTTTAATTGTCAAGAAGTCCTTGGTTTTTGAATCAATGATGTGATTACGATAGGCAAGGTCTATCAAGTGATGATATTGTTGTCTGTGTTCAATGAGGAGATTTTCAGAGACCAAACAATACCAGTCTCTGTTATCTAGAATGGTCATACATATGTGTTTATAGTGTTCCTTGTTGAGGTAACTATATTACCTCCATTGTCTGAGGGTTTAAAGATGGTGTTTCTCTGTTGATTTAGCTTCTGAAGAGCCTGGTAATGTTTTTTGGTAAAGTTAATGTCATGGTGTTCTTTGTGGAGATTGCTCCTCTAGATTTACTCAGTGGTGGTATCCACAAATGTTTGTATATGTGGATTTAAAGATGGTGATGGATAATATGATGATTTGGGTTTCTTGTTGAGTGGATCTTTTGAGGTTTGTTCAGTGTTTGAAAAAGTTTGTTATCTCCACTGTTTTGTCACTTTCATTTCCTATCAGTAGCATATGTAAGTCTTTTAGTATCCTAAAGTCCTGGGTATTGAGATTTTGAAAGAGTGTGGGTGAAGGGTAAGATGGTTCTTGGGAGGTTTTGTAAAACAAGACCTTAAGTGTGATGTTCCTCGCAAATAAATTTAAACCCTTAATAAGTTCAAATTTGTCCATGTTTTGTGAAGAACAGAAGGAAAGGCTCATCTTTAGGACTTGTGTTTCCTCATCAGATAGAGTAATTGATGACAGATTAATTATCTCCATTCCATTTATATTTTCTTTGGTGGTATGAGGAATTTGTCCAATGTGTTGATACGATTGGTGGGTGACGGGATGTGTCTTTAAAGTGGTTCTAAAAATGATTTGAGAACCTTGGGATTTGTAGTTGGCATGTGTTGCCCCTGGGAGTAACACAATCAATTTGAATCACTTTAAATTTTACTTGATGAGAAATTTTAAAAATTGTGTCAATGATATTATTCTGAAAAAATCCTTTTGACATACCTATATATATTATTGATTTTGCTGTGTAAACAATGTCATAGTTTGTGTTGATATTACACTGAAAAAATCCTTTTCACATACCTATATATATTATTGGTCTTGCTGTGTAAACAATGTATTTATTTTAATTTTTTTTTATTATTCAATCTCTATGTACATATACAGACTGTTAAGTTTGCTTACTATCATATCCCTGAGGAAGCCCATTCGTGGCGAAAAGCGTTGGACTCATTACACTTTAAGCACAGTCTTCTTTATCACCCTTTTTTGAATTCCTTGAATATACGTATGTACATTGTTACCCATATACTGTTACTGTGAAGTATCAAACAGTTATGAGGTATAGATCTGTCTGAACCAGTTTACTTTAGTAAATGTGTTTAAATACAACAATTTTGTTTCTCAAAACTATCTGGGAGCCCAAAACCTCTTTCTTTCCCTCCTTTGATTTGAATGTTCAGTTTAGACTAATCAAAGAGGTGGCTCAACCTTCACTGTAAAACTCCCACAAAGGGAACACACTTCTCTTCTTATCTTTCATTGTGCATTTCACCCAGAGATCCCCCAACGTGTCGTTTGCAAATGACATCTCACCCTTACTTTTGAGCTGGTTCTTAGTCAGAAACTCATCATTCTGCAGTATTTTCACAAGATCCTTGTTGACGGATCTTTGAATGCAGTCTTCCAGGACAGCCACATATTTGTTGTGGAGAAGTCTCCGGACCTCTGCAGAGCTGAATACCTTCATGGCTCAATGTGGTCATCAAGGACCTCTCAGTTCCCGTTACACATCCTGGTGTCTCCCATCTCATCCCCCTGACATATACAGAGGGTCTGCTGTCCCACTTCTCAGTTCCGAGGTAATATACACAGAAATTCAGTCCAATTAGGTGTGATACCGATAGATAAAGCAGAAGATGTGGCCATCTACGTTCAATCACAAATTTCAGATTACACACTTGCATTGGACACTTCGGGGTGTCATGAAAGATGCACTACACCCAGCTCTAGATGCCAGTTACTAATGCAGGCCACACTCCGTCCCAGGGCCTACTATCTAGCGAAACCACATGAAAGGGAACAGGCTTGGTGGAATCGGCGAGGAAAGAAGACCCTGGTGAGCTGGAGTCTAGTCTGGCATCTAGAGCTGGGTACTGGGCAGTGGGTAGGCAGCAGCAGTAAGAACAGGAGGAGTAGGCGGTGGGCTCTGAGAAGTGTGGATGGCATTGGTAACTGGGATCTAGTGCTGGATACTGGGAGGAGGAGTCGGTGGGCTCTGAGACGGATCAAAGATGTCACCTATATGGACACTGTAGAAGCTGTAGCTACTAGAGAAATTGCTGTGTAGGGGACTGCCTTTTCCTATCTGCTAGCTGTAACTTTGTAAAATGCGGTATGGACAGCATTGGACACTGGCATCTAGAGCTGGGTACTGGCAGGCAGCAGCAGTAACAGCATGAGGTGGAGGCAGTAGGCCCTGAGACATAGGGTGGACGGCATTATTAACTGGCATCTAGAGTTGAGTACTGGCCAGGCGGCAGCAGTAACAGCATGAGGAGGAGGCGTTAGGCTCTGAGACAGAGGCCCTGATTCATCATCATGATGCTGCCTAATCTTACCACTATTGGATACAAACACACTTCCACGTGCTATTGAAACTGGTTGTCAATTAGTTGTCTAGCTGAGTTGCATACTCATTCTAACACACCTGATGGTGATGGAAGGAGGTCCAGATTGCCAAGCACAACATCAAACCACATTGATTGCCAAGCTCACAAGCAGGGTCAAGCACTCTTACATACCAGATAGTATGCTTTATTTATGTGTTTACATGATTCTAATCATAATAGTCATTTTGTATAAAAAAATGCCAAGGACAATTTAACTTAGTGCCAAACATATTTTATTGCTTTGC
This sequence comes from Pyxicephalus adspersus, assembly GCF_032062135.1. Classification (NCBI taxonomy): domain Eukaryota; kingdom Metazoa; phylum Chordata; class Amphibia; order Anura; family Pyxicephalidae; genus Pyxicephalus; species Pyxicephalus adspersus. Next base: position 25,259,439 of record NC_092863.1, read on the forward strand.
TCAAACCAATGACCAGAATGTCAAAAGGCGTGTATGCCTGTCCAGCAAGGTCATCCATGACCTGTACATTATGCTGGACGGGAAAATTGCAGCAAAAACAAAGAGAAGCTAGGCTATGCCAAGAATGATGAGGCTCCAGGACTCTCTACATATTTTAGGAAGGGTGTCCTTTCAAACCACGTCGCCCTTAATTTGTGCACTGAGCCAGTATACAGTTTCCTGGGTGTTTATGAAGGTTTCAATGCCATTTTAGACCTTGGCCCACTAAATATTCACTTCCTCACATCAGCTTTGGAGTGGAGGAACATAAAGGTGGATTTCTCCTTTAACCGGGAGCAATATCATCCACGAATTTACGGTAGTCTGTGATGTGACATTCCAGGGGCTTGGCAGCACAGCAGAGGGATGTTATCGCCCTGTAAAGAAATAGATCACTTTATTAGGATGTGTTAAGCAGCATGGTTAATAATGCTTTAGTGGTAACTACATGCTGCTGGATTGTATTTTTCATTCTTTTCTGGCTACAAAAGCAATGCTTGCCCAAATCTAAACTAAATTGCACTCTGCTCTAGTTTGGCAATGTGTTTTTGTAAAGTGTCACATAAAGGTCCAGCTCTTACACAAATATGTCTGCTATTTCATTTCCCAAACAATTAAAGTGTGCTTTCTATGACTTCAACTCCTAGGTTGGTTTGTAACCCAAACATGATGTGCTGATATGCATTGTAAACATATGGAAATACTCACGCATAAAGACATTAGCGATCAGTTCAGCTCTGACTCGACGTCCCTCTGCTGTGCTTTGGGAGCCAGAGGCAGGATGTTGATGTACCTCTGGCTCGAGTTCCTCTGGAATGTCTCAGGAATCCCCATGGTGCAGGCACAGGTTTTGCAAGAAACAGCATGCCACGATGACCCAAGCAACTTTCCACGGCGCGTATAGGAGCTCACCCCGGGTCGCGCCAAGCACAGAAACCGTGCTTTAAGCAGCCCCATGGTTTGCTCCACAACCCCACTGCTTTTTTGCAGAGCCTTGTTGTAATTATGCTCTGCTTCAGACCGGGGGGTGACGCACAGCTGTCATAAGCCATGGAAGCTGCCCGTATCCTTTGTTAGCTGTAAAAAGACAAACATAATACATGTTAGTTCTTAGGATAGTAAGTGTTCTGTGAATGCAGTGTAACACTGGAGTTTTTTTTACAAAGGTCGCTAAGGGTTGTGCTCTTCGGTCACTTTATTGCTTTTTGATTGTTAGGAGACATTGTTACTTTTGACTACCACACTGAAGTACTGTGAGCTGTGAAAATAGTAAATATACTAGGGCTTCCAGGAATATCTGAAAGTTAGTTCTTCCCCCATGCTCCCAATATTGTGCAATATTTATAAAGTATTTGCTAAATTAGATGTTAGCACAAAATATGACATATATAAAATATAGATCATAGCCTGGCATTTTGACAATGCAAAGGGACATAGCAACATATTAGGTGTCTAGGATTTGACTACTGTTAGTTGTATTACAGTAATGACAATATACATTACCTATTAACCAGCCCTCAGGCATTTCTCCAGAGATGAATTTCTGGTAGTGGGCTGTCTGACGCAGGATATAGGCATCATGGCATGATCCTGGGAAACCTGTGCGTACACTCATGATTCTCCTTTTGGCATCACAGACTATTTGGACATTCAGTGAATGATATAGCTTCCGGTTGCAAAACGCGATTTCCTGCAATTTAGGAGCCTGAATGGCCACATGGGTGCAGTCAATGGCCCTCAAAACATTTGGAAATCCCGCTCGCCTGAAGAAATCCACCTTTACCTTCCTCCACTCCTGAGCTGTTTGAGGAAAATGAATATATAGTGGGACCAGGTCCACAATGGCATTGATGACCTCCGTAAAAACCCTGGAAACTGTGGGCTGGCTTAGTCCACAAATTAAGGCCGAGGAGGTTTGAAAGGAACCCCTTCCTAAAATATACAGAGTGGCCAAAAGCCTGGTCATTCCTGGCACTGCCTGGCTTCTCTTAGATTTTGGAGCAATTTTCTCTTCCAGCAAGCTGTACAGGTGATGGATGACCTGGCAAGACAGGCGGAAACACCTTTTGACATCCTGGTCACGCAAACTTTCCAGGCGGCTACGCTCCAAGAAAATGCGTGGTGCCCGGACCGTTTGGGAAGTATGAGCTTGCTCTTCTGGTTGCTGTTGTTGTAGCTGCTGCTCCTCTTCTGTTATGACAAGGAATGTTGAGTTTAATGTCACAACAGCAGTTGTAAAGAGCAACTCTAGTTCCAAATTCGGATCCATGACAACAGCAAACAAAATCCTTGAACCAGCACACATTTGAATGCCTGTGCGTGTGTGCGCGTTTGCGTGCGCACATACTGAATCCCTATAAATTTGCACAGTTTCTTAGCCTTTCTGCTCATGCAAATCAAAACTTGGGGAGAAAAAAGAAAAAAAAACAGAAAAAGAACAAATGTTGCGACAAGAACAAGTAAGAATACACCATTGACTTTATTCCTCCAAAAAATGTTTTGGGTGTGTTGTCCCATAACTCTTTTATTTTGTGACTTCAAGTTACATAGAGCCAAGGAGAATGGCCACTACCACCCCAGGGTCTTCAGTCCATAGATCAACAGGCAGCTCCCTCAGGCCAGCTAGGTTGCTCTGTGAAGCAGGCCAAGTAACATCTAGGCCCCTGGTCCCTCAACCTGGCACCTCAGTCAGTTTGAGCCGGACCAGGGATTCTGCTTCCAAGGCAACCAGCTTCACTCCTGAGCAAAATGCAGCCCTCATGGAGTCCTACATACAACATTTTCCTAGACTCCGTGGGGGCTTGCACTCCCAGACTTCCCATGCTGTAAGGCAGGGACTCTGGGAGGAAATTGCCAGGAGTGAAAAATGCAGTGGGCAGTATACAACAGACCATTACCCAGTGTCAAAAACGTGTGAGTGACATCTTCAGACATGTCAAAAGGGTCCTGGCCACAGAGGCCGGAAGGAGTGGGACCTATCCTGAACATCTTGTGCGGCATCTTAAGGAGTATGAAAGATTGCCGTTGCCATTCATCGGGCCTGAAACGGTGGTAGGGGTGGATTACCGGGATCACTCCGATGCTTGGCAACCATGTAAGTTCAATCCTTTTACATTACCTTATTACCAATGTGAATTGATTTTTGCATTCTTGTGGGATTGCAACAGTTTAGTAATTAGCATTGAGAACAAAATAGCATTGTGTTTTTACGTATTTATGCTTGGGGGTGAAATATGAGATCATTTTTGGAAAATGACCTCTTTGGTGTATTTTTACCTTATTTTGAGTTGCATTAACGTGTGTATTTCCATTTTTTTACAATAGTATGCCCTGAGATGCAACAGTCCCCTCCTGCCCCCTGTGCTCGGGGTGATGTGGATGATGAGGATGTCACTTCGCATCGAGATGACACTGGCCTTCCTCCGGGTAAGATGAACCTTCATGAACCTTCATGGTATATCTTGTTTGACATTGTGCACGTGTCTCTAATCATGTTTATAACCACACTCATGTGTAATGACTGTTTCATTTCACACATTTTTGGCTCTGGGAGTGGTTTGTTTTGTGGTTAGATTTGTGGTGAACCGATCAATCCAAATGATCTTGGGTTAGAGTCAAGCTTGCTCTTTCATTTGTTTTGTGCTTTCATCACCAGATCACCATCTACAGGAGGAGGTCGTTGATCCACTGCAGAGAAGCCTGGAGGAGAATCCAGGTAATTTGGTTTGTGTGTGTGTTCAGCCTTCCAAAAGCTAAGTATTAACCTTCGATCTTTCTATAATATATCTATATATAGATAACATTTGTTAAGTTTTCTTGCCAGAGGATTCTGGTGAAGCCTTCCTATGGGAATGTGTGAGCTTAATATGTCCAAAGAAATGTTGCATGTGCGAAATATTGGGGACTTTTGATATGTGAAGACTTGTCACCACATTCAATCATTTTGATATGATATATCATGTGCCTTTGTAGAACATCCATGTCTGCTGGTTTCTGGTTCTGAAGAGTTTTCACGGGCTGCATCCACTGTGGAGATAGGCAAGAACTGGTCCATTATTGTTTATTTTGGTATGTGTTGGGGGAATGAACCTTTCCCAATGTGTTCCATTTGTTTTTGTTTTTTTTAAGGTTCCCTCAGGTGGACATTTACCACAATCAGAAGAGGAGACACCTGACATTTCCGTAAGCAACCCATGTTTAATGTATAGGATTCAGAAAAAATGTGTCTAACATTTTTGTCTAACATTAGTTGATGTTTCAATGTCAGGATGCTGTCTGCATAATGGTATGGTGACAGTTATATGATATTGTAGTAATTTTTTCTTTTCCCTTTATAGCAACCAGTGGATGCAGGTGGATTGGGTCAACCCAGTGTGGGCAGCCAGCTTCTAATCCTTACGCTCCTACATGAAAACATAAATCAAAATCGCCAGGACCGAGAATTAAACCAACAACATCTGGTGGCCGTGCATCGTCTGATAGAATCGGTCCAAGAACAATCGGCCACTTTGGGTGCCTACATGTTCAGAGTTGACCATCTCTGTAACATGTTAAATGAATCTGTAGGTCAACAATCTCGCCTACATCAGGCGATTATTCAAAGGCTGGGTTGGCAAATCCCAACAAGCCCTGCTGGCCCCCCATCTTCTGCAGAGCAGCCAGCTCCATTCTTCCCCCTGCCAGTCCACTCAGTGTGCACCTGGTGCCCCTGCCCATCCACCCAGTGTGCCCCTGGCCATCCACCCCGTGCCCCTGGCCGCCCACCTCCTAACACACGGGCAATCAATAGACATGGGTGCCTACATGTTCAGAGTTGACCATCTCTGTAACATGTTAAGTGAATCTGTAGGCCAACAATCTCGCCTACATCAGGCGATTATTCAAAGGCTGGGTTGGCAAATCCCAATAAGCCCTGCTGGCCCCCCCATCTCCTGCTGAGCAGCCAGCTCCATTCTTCCCCCCGGCTCCACCCCGTGCCCCTGGCCGTCCACCCAGCGCACCTGGCCATCCACCCCGTGCCCCTGGCCACCCACCTCCTAACACACAGGCAAGCAATAGACATGCTCTGGAGGTGGGCCGCACTTGCGCCCGTGCTGTGCAGGTGGACCATGGGCGTGCTGTGGCGGTGTCCCGTGGCCGAGACCAGGAAGTGGAGGTGGCAGGGCTGCTAGGGTGGGCCGCTCCCATGGCCAGGCTGGTGAAGTGGGCCGTGGCCGGTTTGGGAGAACTATATAAGTGAATGCCGGGTGCCAGGTGGGAACATTCTTCCTGTCAGTCTTCACTCAATTTTTTCAGGACTCCATGAGATGGCCAGTGTGGGTTTGAGTTGGTATCCTCTGTGAAGACGCTTGTTTGTATAAAATAGATTAAATCTATATTTTGTATTTGCCCAATGTCCACAGGTTAGTAACCCTCGCACTTTGACACCTTACCTATCTAACTTTGTTTTGATGCGGCCCAAGTATGCTCCAAATGCAGTTTTGCTATCTACTCCCCGAAGAATGTTCCAGTTTGTAAGCTTGTCGAAGTGATTCAAATCAAGTATGAAGTCTCGGCTCAATACTCTACAAGTATTGCTGTAATGACCTTAAAAAAGCTAAACATTATTTCCAAATACACAATTGCATCTTTGTTCACTAAATGAACACAAATCTAGTTATGTCTAGGGACCAAATATGGCACACCGCACTTCTCTGACACTTGTCTGTAACAGATAAATGTGCTTGCTAATAGGTCAACTATTTTTCTGTTGGTTAAAATGACATATTAAGGTGTTCAGCTGTGTATTCTATGCCAAATGTATTCTCCTACTTTCTTTTCATGGTTTTTAAGGAATGTTCACAGTATCTAAAATGGAGAAATACTTACATTCAGGTGAGGAACTTGTGTTCTGTGGAGGAGGTGCTGGCAAGGGCGCTGCAGCAGCTGTAGATAAAAAATGAACAGCATAAGTAAAAGTGGGTGGGCAAGACTAAAGTAGATTTGTAAGGTTAGTTAAGGTGTATAGATTAATGCTGAACTTCTAAATAATCTTTCTGCCTATGTCCATAAATTTAGAGCAAACATTTGTCAGTACAACTATGGACAACTAAACAACTCATGTCTATTTTTAGTCATGCTAGCCAACAACCTTGAAAGTACAATCATTTGATGCTTGATTAATGACTGGAAGCTACATGAAATCCTGTTAGATCTTTCTTTGTATTTGTAAACAAAAATGGTGAAAGTAGTGTGAGAATGTGTTGAATTGCACCTTACAAAAGTTGATTCTAAGGTTAGCTTACAGTCAATCTCCTCGGCCGCCTCTTCTCCTTCATCGGAGGACTCTGGCTGCAGATGTGGTGCAGCGGGCTCCTCCTCAGGAGATGGCTCCTCCTCTGGGGATGGCTCCTCCTTCCCCAGGGATGACGCCTTCCCCTCAACTGCCTCCCCCTCCTCAACTGCCTCGTCCTTCTCCCCTGGGGATGGCACCTGCTCCTCCTCCTCCACATCCTGGGGGATGGCCAGGCGCCTGTGTGGCCTCTGAATTATTTGCAGCCGGCATGATGGAGAGTTGGCTGTAATAACAAAATCAAATATACGAAATTAATAAGGGTAGTAAAATATAGGAAGTGAAAAACAAACCGTTCTAGGCTAAACAATACTACTTTACACAATCAACAAACATTCTAAAACATAAGTCCTTAAGAGGAGAAGACAAAATGCAAAACTTACCGAACAGGATGGGGTCCCCCACTTCGCGCACCAAATCTGGTCGTCTACGTTTGAGGTCGCTCCAAACATGTATTTGCGCCACAGTTGGGCACCTCCCTGCAGGGGTCCACAGCCTGTCTGCCAGCCTCTCTGTGATTTTTCTTTTAACAATCGACCGCTGCTGGTCATATCTGTGCCTAATCATTGTCTAAAGAAAAAGAGAAACAAAATGAGTTATTTTGATAACAACCAAACACCCCTTAAAAAGAAAAAAAAGGGATAACTATTTAATTAACTGATTTATATATTTTCTGTTGCAAATTGACATAGTTTGGTTGCAAATGTAAACTGTTTGTTAATATTGTATGTAGATATATATGGGTATACTATTACTAAGAAGCTTCCAGTTGCCACCCCACTAAGCTTAATCCTAGTTAAACCATTGTAAAACCAAAAATTGTGCTCCTAGATGTAAACTCTGTTTATCCGGTTTTAGTGAAGCATTAGTAAGTGCCAGACATACATACAATCTAGGGGCAAAATTTAAGCAATGTTGCACTAGGTCAGATAATGCAGCACATGTAGATTTATTTTCTTGACACGTGATAAAAAAAAAAAAAGATCTATAAAAAAGTGAAGAAATACAAAACACGGGAATATCTATGTGAGACAGTACAATAATGTGCCTTCACCAAAATCAGGATTGTAGTGTCAGCTAGCCAGAGGACATTCTAGCAGAAAGCTTCCACTGTCCTCCGGACAAAGATAGATAATTTCCAGCCTTGCGTGATAGCAAGGAGACAAATTAGTGCTCTTCAAATGATCTACCTCTGATTGAGCTTAATGGGGTAGAATCCTTAAGATTCTTACAAAGCATACATACACACATCAAAATATGTACATGTACATAGTTGTGAACAGCCAACTGTGTGTGGACCTTTACCCAGCTCTCATCTGCAGCTGTAATCCATTGAAAGAATAGAGGACGCGCCATTCTCAGCTGTCATCCGTGCAGAGGATTCCAGCTGCCGATAAGAGCTGGGCAGTGAGAAGAGTGCAGCTAGAATGAGATGGGCACACAGGCTGTCCCTCCCCCATTCTTTAGCGGTGCTGTGGCTTCTATATAAAAAACTGCTTGGTAAAATATATCCACTCTGTGGGCATGTGTAACGACATCATAGGCACAGTGTGATATCTGTATGTCATATCTTGCAGCCTATGAGGACACTCATAGATAATAGTCCCAAAATATCTAATAAATCCCAGGCCACCAAGTTACAAGCATTTGAAGTGCACTGCATGGCGAGTTCTTAGGCTGAGGAATATGAGAAGCAGCGTAAATCCACATTGAACTGTGCAAACATGCATGATGCATAAAACACTTTGAACTGTGCAAACTTGCATGATGCATAAAACACATTGAAATGTGCAAACATGCATGATGCATAAAACACATTGAAATGTGCAAACATGCATGATGCATAAAACACATTGAAATGTGCAAACATGCATGATGCATAAATGCAAACATACATATTTGGCTTTATGTGCAATTATGTCTATACATGAGTGCATATGAAGCAAAATATGCAATATACAGAAATTGAAACTTACCTTGATGAGGACTGTGCAAAAGTGCAGTGCATTTTTCAACTGATAGAACAGTTCAGGTGCATGTAGCGGGTCTGCCGTGGCGCACAACTATGAGCTACAGGCTCCCGAAGTTTGGCGCATAAACTATTCGCATCAAACAACTGAGTTTTAATAAGACAATTGTGCTGTTTTTAGCCTTACAAATAATTCAGAGGAAGGAACAAAATCAAATATACAAAATTAATAAGGGTAGTAAAATATAGGAAGTGAAAAACAAACAGTTCTAGGCTAATACTACTTTACACAATCAACAAACATTCTAAAACATAAGTCCTTAAGAGGAGAAGACAAAATGCAAAACTTACCGAACAGGATGGGGTCCCCCACTTCTTTTTAAACTGTGTGTCCTGGGAGATTAGAAAAGAGATCACATAAACCCCCAAAAAAACAAACAACAACATTTTAGAAATAACTTTGTTCAAAGAAGAAAAATTTGCTCAAAGGTCAGAATAAAATATAAAAACACATCAAAAAAAAAAAATAAATAAATAAAAAATACACATCACTAAACTTTACACTAAATGACAAAATAATTAAAACGAACAAACAAAACACATGTAAACTCACACTTCCATGTAAAGCCAAAATAGTTCAAAAATGGCCCAACAAATATTGCATTAAAAAAATACTTACCAAACCAATATGCAATTTTGCCCTATCAAGGGTGGAAAACTGGACTAGAAAATCTTTATGCAGGACAAACATTGAGAAGTGGTAATAAAGGCAGGATTTGGCAATCAAACAATATGGCCACAAACACAATAACAGAGCATTAACATTGACTTCAAAATTGCAAAATAGACATTAAAACATTCACAAGTAAAAAAATATAAAAAAAAGCTATTGTGCTAAATGGTAAGCAAAGTATCAAATGCAGCGACATAGATTAATAAGGTAAACAACAGCCCCTCCCAGAAGAAAAAGACAAAAGGGAAAAGCAATTTAAACCACACCCTTATATATGCTCAAATTTAGGCCCACAGGTGAAAGAAATTTCATTGCAATTAGCACTTGCGCAGTCTGTCAAAAATAGCTGTTTGTTTTTTTTGCAATTGGACATTTCATTATAATTGATCGATATAATCCTTAGATATGTAAAAACAGGCCCTTATATATGCTCAAATGTAAGCGCAGAGATGATAGAAATTCACTTGTGCAGTCTGTCAAAATTGATCCTTAGATATGTAAAAGCACACCCTTATATATGCTCCAATATGATCGATATGATCCTTTAGATATTTACAGCAGTAAACAGATATTCTATTAATTAATAAAATTTAATAAGTTTGGGGAGGATTTAATGTTAAAAGTATATATATAAGTCTTGTTGTAATTATGCTCTGCTTCAGACCGGGGGTGACACACAGGTGTCATAAGCCATGGAAGCTGCCTGTATCCTTTGTCAGCTGCAAAAAGACAAACATAATACATGTTAGTTCTTGGTATAGTAGGTGTTCTGTGAATGCAGTGTAACACTAGAGCTTTTTTACAAAGGTCGCTAAGGGTTGTGCTCTTCGGTCACTTTATTGCTTTTTGGTTATTAAGAGACATTGTTACTATTGACTACCACACTGAAGTACCGTGAGCTGTGAAAATAGTATTCATACTAGGGCTTCCGGGAATATCTGAAAGTTAGTTCTTCCCCCATGCTCCCAATATTGTACAATATTTATAAAGTATTTGCTAAATTAGATGTTAACACAAAATATGACATATATACAATATAGGTCATAGCCTGGCATTCTGACAATGCAAAGGGACATAGCAACATAATAGGTGTCTTTAGGATTTGACTACTGTTAGTTGTATTACAGTAATGACAATATACATTACCTATTAACCAGCCCTCAGGCATTTCTCCAAAGATGAATTTCCAGTAGAGGGCTGTCTGACGCAGGATATAGGCATCATGGCATGATCCTGGGAAACCTGTGCATGATTTTCCTGTTGGCATCACAGACTATTTGTACATTCAGTGAATGATATAGCTTTCGGTTGCAAAACAAGATTTCCTGCAATTTAGGGGCCTGAATGGCCACATGAGTGCAGTCAATGGCCCAAAAAACATTTGGAAATCCCGCTCGCCTGAAGAAATCCACCTTGACCTTCCTCCACTCCTGAGCTGTTTGAGGAAAATGAATATATAGTAGGATAAGGTCCACAATGGCATTGATGACCTTCGTAAAAACCCTGGAAACTGTAGGCTGGGTTAGTCCTCAAATTAAGGCCGAGGAGGTTTGAAAGGAACCCCTTCCTAAAATATACAGAGTGGCCAAAACCCTGGTCATTCCTGGCACTGCCTGGCCTCTCTTAGTTTTTGGAGCAATTTTCTCTTCCAGCAAGCTGTACAGGTGATGGATGACCTGGCGAGACAGGCGGAAAGCCTTTTGACATCCTGGTCACGTAAACTTTACAGGCGGCTACGCTCCAAGAAGATGCGTGGTGCCCATACTGTTTGAGAAGTCTGAGCTTGCTCTTCTGGTTGCTGCTGCTGTTGTTGCTGCTGCTGCTCTTCTGCTAGGATCAGATATGTGGTGTTTAATGCCACAACAGCAGTTGTGAAGAGCAAGTCGAGTTCCAAATTTGGATCCATAACAATAGCAAACAAAATCCTTGAACATGCGCACATTTGAATAAAGGTGCGTGCGTGCCCGTTTGCGTGCGTGCCTGCGTGCGTGCGCGTTTGAATCCCTATATATTTGCACAGAGTTTCTTAGTCATTCTAGTCATGCAAACCAAAACTTGCTGAAAAAAAAGAAAAAACGGAAAAAGAACGAACAAACAAAGGAACAAGAACAAGTAAGAATACATCATTGACTTTATTCCTCAAAAAAATGTTTTGGGTGTGTTGTCCCATAACTCTTTTATTTTTTGACTTCTAGTTACATGGAGCCAAGGAGAATGGCCACCACCACTGCCACCACCACCACCACCACTACCGCTGCTGGCGGCACAAAATTTTTTTTTAAATGCTGTACCGCCTGGGCACATCCCGAGGAGGGTCCAGCTGAAAGTGCTGCTCCAGGGCAGACATCCTCCTGTGCAGCCAATACAGGCTTTCCTGTATACTTCCTGGCGGGTGAGGAAAAACAAATAATAGGAGACCAAAAAAATAAGAGAGGTGAGTACTGACCAAATGTAACAGTATAACATGCAACTAGTTCTTAAATTGCACAGTCCTAAAGAATGTAAAATATGTTATCTCATCAAGTTATGACTGTTTTGCTGTTTACACAGAGGAAAACAAGAAAGAAAGATGAATCCTGGGTCCAATGAAGGTTTGGTGTCAATGAAGGTTGTGGGTTTTCACAAGGGACAAGCTTGTCTAAGTGACATTTAACCTTTGTCTTCTGTTAAATGCTGCCTAGACATGAAGCTAGTCATACACTCCTAATGATACTTGATGGAGCTAGGCCTAACAAAGTATATACTACTTTATTTTAATGGTTTTTAAGGAATGTTCACAATATCTAAAATGGAGAAATACTTACAGTCAGATGAGGAACTTCTGGCCTGTGGAGAAGATGCTGGTGGCAAGGGCGCTGCAGCAGCTGTAGATAAAAAATGAACAGCATAAGTAAAAGTGGGTGGGCAGGACTAAAGTGGATTTGTAAGGTTAGTTAAGGTGAATAGATGAATGCTGAATTTCTAAATGATACTTTCTGCCTACGTCCAAAAATTTTAAGCAAACATTTGTCAGTACAACTATGGCCAACTAAACAACTCATGTCTATTTTTAGTCATGTTAGCCAACAACCTAGAAAGAACGTTCATTTGATGCCTGATTAATGACTGGAAGCTTCATGAAATCCTGCTAGAGCTTTCTTTGTATTTGTAACCAAAAATGGTGAAAGTAGTGGGAGAATGTGTTGAATTTTAACATATGTTACAAAAGTTAATTCTAAGGTTAGCTTACAGGCAATCTCCTCGGCCTCGGCCACCTCCTGTCCTTCATCGGAGGACTGCGCATGTGGTGCAGCGGGCTCCTCCTCAGGAGATGGCTCCTCCTCCACCAGGGATGGCACCTCCTCCACAACCGGCTCCTCCTCTGGGGATGGCACAGGCACCTCCTCCTCCCTCGGGGATGTTGTCTCCTCCTCTTCCACCACATCCTGGGGGATGGCCAGGCGCCTGTGTGACAGCTGGACTATTCTGAGCCGGCGTGATAGAGAGTTGGCTGTAATAACAAAATCAAATATCCACAATTCATAAGGGTAGTAAAATATAGGAAGTGAAAAACAAACAGTTCTAGGCTTAACAATACTACTTTACACAAACAACAAACATTCTAAAACACCAGTCCTTAACAAGAGAAGACAAAATGCCAAACTTACCAGACAGGATGCGGTCCCCCACTTTGCGCACCAAATCCAATCTTTAACGTTTGAGGTCTCTCCAAACGTGCTGAATTTGGGCGACAGTTGGGAGCCTCCCTTCAGGGGTCCACAGCCTGTCTGCCAGCCTCTCCGCAATTTGGCGCTTTACAAATATCGACCGCTGCTGGTCATATCTGTGCCTAATCATTGTCTAAAGAAAAACAGAAACAAAATGTGAGTTATTTTGTCAACAATCAAACACCTGTTAAAAAGAAAAAAAGGGATAACCAATTCATTGACTGATTTATAAATTTTCTGTTGCAAATTGACATAGTTTGGTTGCAAATGTAAACTGTTTGTTAATATTGTGTGTAGATATATATGGGTATACTATTACTATTACTAAGACGCTTCCAGTTGCCACCCCACTAAGCTCAATCCTGTTTAAACCATTGTAAAACCAATAAATGTGCTCCTAGATGTAAACTCTGTTTATCCGGTTTTAGTGAAGCATTAGTAAGTTCCAGACATACATACATACAATCTAGGGGCAAAATGTAAGCACTGTCGCACTGGGTCAGATAATGCAGCACATGTGGATTTATTTTGTTGACACGTGAAAAAAAATAGATCTATAAAAAAGTGGAGAAATACAAAACACAGGAATATCTATGTGAGACAGTAGAATAATGTGCCTTCACCAAAATCAGGATTGTGGTGTGAGCTAGCCAGAGGACATTCTACCAGAAGGCTTCCACTGTCCCCCGGACAAAGAAAGATAATTTCCAGGCTTGCGTGATAGAGAGGTGGCAAATTAGTGCTCTTCAAATGATCTACCTCTGATTGATTGAGCTTAATGGGGTAGAATCCTGAAGATTCTTACAAAGCATACATACACACATCAAAATATGTACATGTACATAGTTGTGAACAGCCAATTTTAGGTGTGTGGACCTCTACCCACCTTTCATCTGCAGCTGTAATCTATTGAAAGAACAATAGAGAACGCTCCATTCTCAGCTGTCATCCGTGCAGAGGATTCCAGCTGCCGATAAGAGCTGGGGACACAGGCTGTCCCTCCCCCATTCTATAGCTGTGCTTCTATAGCTTCTATATAAAAAACTGCTTGGTAAAATATATCCACTCTGTGGGCATGTGTAAGGACATCATGGGCACAGTGTGCTATCTGTGTGTGGGAATTCTCCATATCATATCTTGCAGCCTATGAGGACACTCAAAGATAATAGTCCCAAAATATCTATGAGATCCCAGGCCACCAAATTACAAGCATTTGAAGTGCACTGCAACAACCTCCAGGAAATGTGGTTGATTAGTAGCTAGTAGGATCCTCAACATTTCAAGTAGTTGCAAACAAGGGTTTAGGACATGTGAAGGATTAAAGATGGCAAGTTCTTAGGCTGAGAAATATGAGAAGCAGCGTAAAAACATTGCAATGTGTTTCAAACATGCATGATGCAGAAAACACATTGCAATGTGTTTAAACATGCATGATGCAGAAAACACATTCAAACATGGAGAAAAATAGGCTTATTCTAGTAAAAAGAATCCCCCTCCCCGCCCCCCCCTAAAACTTTTCTAAAAAATCACTTACTTTAATAATTAAGCACAGGACCCTCTCTCCAAACAACGGGCGCGGCATGATGTCCCTCTCTCCAACTTCCTGATTAACTCCCACCTACTGGAAAACGTGGCCACACCACACCACACCACGCATTTGCACGTACGCCTGCTGTATGCGCATCCGTACCCGCATGTAGTCAGTGGCCCGTTGTTGCGCATAGTAACGTGCATATATTTTAGATTATTAATACTTTATTAATAATAATGTTTCCTTTTGAGCCAAACATATGTTGTTGCTTTTCAAGCCTTTCAGGATGTTTTTTCAATGTAAGCAATATCCAATGTATATCTTCCAATGGCAAATCCGAAATCATAGGAAGAAATAGGCAATCTTTGCAATGTGAAGCAATATGGTCCAAAAAGCCCTCTGCCTATTTCTTCTTCTAATTTCTCCTTTCAATGTATATGTACACACATCTAAATGCATACGTACATGTTTGGCTTTATGTGCACTCATGTCTATACATACATAAGTGCATATGAAGCAAAACATGCAAAATACACCAAAAAATACAAACTTACCTTAATGAGGACTACTGATAAAAACACTTTTACCAAAATAATTCAGGGGGAGGAACAGCTTAAAAACAATCACAATTGTCTTTTTAAACTGTGTGTCCTGAGCAATTGGAAAGGAGATCACATAAACCCCCAAAAAACAAACAATAACATTTAAGAAATAAATTTATTCAAAAGAAACATTTGCTAAAAGGTCAAAATAATATCTAAAAACACATCAAAACCAAAAAAAAAAAAATACACATCACTAAAAACTTTACAGTAAATGACAAAATAATTAAAAAGAACAAACAAAACACATGTAAACCCACACTTCCATGTAAAGCTAAAATAGTTCAAAAATGGCCCAAAAAATTCAAAAAATACTTAAACTAATATGCAATTTTGCCCTATCAAGGGTGGAAAAGTGGACTAGAAAATCTTTAAGCAGGATAAAAATTGAAAAGTGGTACTAAAGGCAGAATTTTGCAATAAAACAATATGGCCACAAACATAATAACATAACATTAACATTGACTTCAAAATTGCAAAATATTCATTAAAACATTCCAAGTCCAAAAAATTTAAAAAGAAGCTATTGTGCTAAATGGTAAGCAAAGTATCAAATGCAGCAACATAGATTAATTAGGATAACACACAAACCAACAGCCCCTCCACGAAGAAAAAGACAAAAGGAAAAAGCAAGTTAAAACACACCCATATATATATATGCTCAAATGTAAGTGCACAGGTGATAGAAATTCACTTGCAAATAGCACTTGCGCAGTCTGTCAAAATGGGCTGTTTGTTTTTTTAATAGCAAAATAGCACATCTCATTATCATTGATCGATATGATCCTTAAATATGTAAAAACATGCCCTTATATATGCTCAAATGTAAGCGCAAAGATGATAGAAATTCACTTGTGCAGTCTGTTACAATTGATCCCTAGATATGTAAAAACACACCCTTATATATGCTCTAATATCATCGATATGATCCTTTAGATATGTACAGCAGTAAACAGATATTCCACTATAGTAGTCCACTATATATACAATATATATATATAGATATATTTAAAGTATTATTATTATAACTAGTAATTACAATTACAATATATATATATATACACACACATATACATAGGAAGCAAACAAAAGAACGTGTGTGTGCTTGTGACTTTTGTGGGAAAATCTAGTCCGATGGCAAAGCCAAGGCTTAGCACGCGGACAGTCGCAAGACAGTCGCAAGATTTTCCCATGCGACGGCTCCTCCGATCAGGCATCGTAAGCTTTTATATAGGCGCCTATGGAGAGGAGTTGAATTCGGTTAACTCTTGACTAACAGAAAAGAAATAAGTCATTTTAAAATATGCTTTATTTTAGCGCACATAGATGTTTTAAACATTTGAACAGCATAAACATTTTTTTTTAGGGCTAAGGGTAATATGTGTGCCATTAGAAAGAATGCTTTTTTAGGGGAACAGTGACTTTTATTGCAAGCTCGCCAGTGTAAAGCTGCTGGGGATGCGCAGCTCCAGTTGCGAGCTCATTCAGTTGCTGAATTGCGCGACGGCTTCCGATTTCGAAACGCGAATACGGATGCGCGACCGACCTTCTGATTTTGCTTGATGAATCAGGGCCAGAGTGTGGATGACATTAGTAACTGGCATCTAGAGTTGAGTACTGGGCAGGCAGCAGCAGTAACAGCATGAGGAGGAGGCAGTAGGCCCTGAGACGTAGTGTGGATGGCATTAGTAACTGGCATCTAGAGTTGGGAACTGGGCAGGCAGCAGCAGTAACAGCAGGAGGAGGAGGCTATGGGCTCTGAGATGAAGTGTGGACGGCATTATTAACTGGCAGCTAGAGTTGGGTACTGGACAGGACGCAGCAGTAATAGCTGGAGGAGGAGGCGGTGGGCTCTGAGATGACGTGTGGAAGGCATTATTACCTGGCATCTAGAGCTGGGTACTGAGCAGGCCGCAGCAGTAACAGCATGAGGAGGTGGCAGTGGGCCCTAAAATGAAGCAAGGACGGCATTAGAGGATGAGGCCATCACCTTTATGTACAGTGTAGAAGCAGTAGCTATTGGAGATTTGAATGGATGAACGGGATTCACACTGTCCATACCTACTATCTAGTGAAACCACATGAAAGGGAACGGGCTTGACGTAATCAGCGGGGAACTACAGAAATTTTTCTGGATTTGGGGATATATAGCAAGTGCTATCACAGTTAAATATCTGTATTTTGTTTAGAGAAATACAGACATTTTTATGGGTTTTAGGATAGATACCAAGTGCTATCAGAATTGAATATCTATTTTTTTTAGAGAAAAACTTAATTTTTTATGGCTTTGGGAATATATAGCAAAGTGGGATCAGAATAAAATATCTGTATTTTTTGGGAGAGAAATACAGAATTTTTTATGGCTTTGGGGATATAAAGCAAAGTGGGATCAAAAAAAAAATAACTGATTTTTTTTCAGAGAAATACAGAAATTTTTATGGCCTTTTGGCTAGATACTAAGTGCTATCAGAATTTAAAAACTGTATTTTTTGGGAGAAATACAGAAATTTTTATGGCTTTGGGGATATATAGCAAAGTGGGATCAGAATAAAATATCTGTATTTTTTTTGCGAGAAATACAGAAATTTTTTTGGAGAAAAAAATCTGTATTCCTCTCAAAAAATACAGATCTTTAATTCTGATACCTCTTCCAATCAATCACAAAAGCAATAAAAAATTATGTTCCGCAGGGCTGAAGTAAGGTAACGTCTGAAACCACTGCCTTGTAATCCACCACGGCTTTCCTTCTGGTACGTGAAGACTGCAGAGTGTGGGCAGATTTTACCCTCTTCCTCCCTCTCCCCCTTTGAGGGCGCTCTGCAACCTCCCCCCTCTTCTTCTTCCTCCTCCTCCTCCTCTTCCTGCCCATGATGTGCAAGTGCGCTGTGTGTGTTGTATGCGGAACTTTCCTTCAGCGGTGACGCTTGTAAAATGCAGCACAGTATACAAACTGTATACTGCAGTATACACTGCGTCTGTCTGACTGTCTCTCAGTACAAGTGTGATAGTGTACATGCAGTCATGGAGAGTACCCTGGCTCTAGCTGCCTGTATGTAACACACTGACTGACTGTCTATTTATCTAACAGTGAAACACTCTACCTATCTGAGTACAGTAGAATTCAGGACTGCACCAATACAGTACAATCCAACTATCTATCTGACTAAGTAAAGCACTTTTTTTTTTACTTTGACAAAGCAAGCCAAGCAGCACAGAAAGGTTGTTATGCTAGCAAATCTCTGTCAGGAGTGGTAAATGCAGGCACGCCCTGGCCTTATATGGGCCAATGGCTGCCTGTGACAGACAGCCAATCGGCTTCCTACCACAACAAACATGGAGAAGAGCATCCCTGCTCTTATTGAAGGGCCCTAGGCATTATGGGGGAGGTCCATAGGCATTGTTGGAGGGCTGAATTTGGGGCTTCAAATAAAGCAAATTTCGGGTCAGGTCGATCCCAATTCAAACAGTCATATTCAGGTCGAACATTAGGACAACCCGAATTCAAACAACAACACTACTCACCAGTTCCCCAATCCGGAATGCACCAAAAAAAATTCCAGGATGAACGCAGTCCTAAACAGCACCACTTCATACTTCAACAGGCATACCCTTCCCAAATGCCCCAACAATGCTGTCAGCAGTGCAAAGTACACCGATCAACCAGTGTCAACAGACACTGCCCCTTCCGATATCCCTTCAGCGCCTGACACACAGCAAATGACTTATTCACATTCTTCAAATCCTAACATTTAAAACAAAACGCCAAACCTGACACTGTCCTGTTTAATGCAGATACTTGTTTAATGCAGATACTGACACCCCTTTTTCAATCAACTTACACATAAAACACAACAACAAACAGGTGTACTTTTTAGCTGACTGTCCCCTCACTGCAAAACTTGTGCCACTCCTTCCCCACCGCTATGTAAGCCTTCCAAGTAGACTGAGTGACCAACTGCTTAAGCAATGACATCACAACCCCTTCACAATTTCCCACAACCCAGGCAGGAAAACGACTCCGTGCTGCTCCACCTCCGGTGCCAGCTTGCGAAACCTTTGCCAGTGCATCTGAGATAAAGCATAAATAAAATAAAGGTAAAGCATCTGTCACTATATTAGACACCCAGGGAATTTGAACCACCCACAGATATACATTATATCGCAAACACAGAAGGACCAAATGTCAAAGCAACCGAATAACTGGTCCAGATGATGCTGACCACTTAATTCACTGCTTGCACCACACCCAAATTATCACAATGGACACGAATTCGCCTGTTTGCCAATTTACTACCCCACAGCTCCACTGACATATTGATAGGGAATAACTCCAATAACACTAAGTAGTCACCATACTAGACTCCACCCATTCCTTTGGCCACTCCCCCACACACTATGCCCCCTGAAAATAGGCACCATAAACTTTTGACCCCACAGCATCAGTGAACAAGTCCATATCTGGGGTACTTACCGGCCCTGACATCCACAACTCCCTGCCATTACCAAAGTCTTTTCCACACCACCAGGTCCTCCTGCAATTCCATGGTGAGTTTCACAAAATGATTCGAGCACTGGACCCCTGCTGTTGCTGCCACCAAACGCCTGATTTTGCACGCAAAGTTAAGTTTGCCCAA
Organism: Pyxicephalus adspersus; assembly: GCF_032062135.1. NCBI lineage: Eukaryota > Metazoa > Chordata > Amphibia > Anura > Pyxicephalidae > Pyxicephalus > Pyxicephalus adspersus. The sequence continues at coordinate 25,278,985 of NC_092863.1, forward strand.
CAGCGAATGCAGCTAGCGCAAACGCAACTTTTTCCTACCTGCTGCCTCCCCAACCTACCTCTGCAGATCCCTTAATTTGTCCTCTGGCAGCCGAAATTCTATTGCCCTAGTATCAATCACAATGCCCACAAAAGACAGCTCTATCACAGGACCTTCCGCCTTATCCGGGGCCAATGGAACCCCAAAACGATCCGCCAAATACTGCATCATGCCCAGGGGGCGCGCACAGAGAAAATCATCCATGTAGTGTAGCACTGAAGGGACCCCCACAACATCTTTACTACCTACTCCAGAAAAGTACTAGAAGTTTTGAACAAGGCATATGACACTGAACAGCGCATGGGAAGATAGCGATCCACAAACAACCTCCCCTCCCATGTGCAGCCAAGCCGGAAGCACCTTAAATGCTGCCTCTATGTCCACCTTGGCTAACTGAGCTCCTTGTCCATACTTCTCGACCCATCTCAGCTCTTTGTCAAAAGAGGCGTATGAGACCGGACAAAGCTCTGGGTCAATAGCCACATTCACCCAACCCCGATCAGATGGGAAAGGTGGTGAATCAATCTAAACTTCTTAGCCTCCCTTTTGGGTACCAAACCCAATAGGGATACCACCAAACCCTTGACGGAGGGTTCTACAAAAAGCCCCGTCATGCGCCCTAAACTCACCTCTTTGTACAATTTTGACAGCACTACTTCCTTACTTGTCCAATGCCGAGGCACCAAAAGCATTGCACACGGAATCTGAAAACTCCTCTCAAACCCCTTCTTCAGGACCCGTGCTGCTTTCTGGTCTGGATACGTATTTAGAAAAGGCAGCATCTTTCTAGTCTCACTAGGGTCTTCCCTTTTTCCAGGACCATCCCCCCCTCTTTGCCACAATTGCCTTCCACACCCCGCACATTCATGCCGGAAACGCCAGGAATTGTCAAATCTACACACGCCTTTGTTAAATTGCCAGCATGTTCCCCTTCTTGTGTAGGGCCTAGAAACTGGAGGAATTCTGGCTTCTGGACCCCCAAGAAAGGGCTGTGAACCCACCTTAGCTGATGTCATCAAATGCATCCACAGGCCTATGTCCTTGTGATCCCACCTCAAGGACGGCCGCACCTCCAAGCGTTGCCTAAACTGTTTATCATACTTAAGCCATGCCTGCCGCTCATAAATCCTGTAAGCCTCGCTAATGCCTTCCAAATATCCAAAAAGTGCAGAGTAATCCTCCGGCGTCTTTTCCCCAACTACGCTTGCCGAAATTGAAAAGGCCTGAAGCAAATTCCTGAAGGTCCACGGTATCAGGTGATGCCGCCACGACTCCTCATCCCATTTTCTACCATACCCAGCCCACCTCTGTCCAAATATAAATGTTCTAAAGAAGAGAAAAAATTTCCACGTACTCACCTCGCCCTATATTTTGGCGCACTTCCTGTTTCAGGTGTGACCCCAACGGTCAGTCAAAACAAACGCACACTGTCACCTACACTTACCTGATCTGTTTCTGCTAATTCTGTATCGCTTGAACACTGTCCCACTCCGGCCCTTCACAAACAGACCCCTCTCTACTGCATGAGCCCCCATTTTGCCCTAGCATGCTCACCTGGCCTGACCCCCAACCCCCCCCCCTTCAACGCCCAGCCCAACGCCCCCTTGTCTGCCCTGGCCTGCAGCAAGTCTTGTAACAAGGCCCCAACCCCTTCCAACACTCGGGGCACCTCACTGACCTCTCCATCCTTTCCATCCCCCACACCCAGCCCCCCAAACTGACCAGCATCTTGCTGAGCCCCCCCCCACACCCCCACCCTTTAACACCCTTTTTTCTCCACAGGTCCTACCTTGAAGCCAACCTCCAGCACTGCCTGTGGGCTCCGTGGCCAGAGCTTCAGACGCCAATGACCTGCCTTCCTCTTCAGCTGCCCACTGGTCAGGCAGCTCACCCTCTGAAAGGACCCTCTCCCCACTGGCGCTGCCCTTACCACTACATCTCAACTCCTCGTTCGCGGTAAGGTCACCTGCTCCTGCATCCCTGCCGATCCAGAATGCACTCCAGTGGGACACCAGGGCTGCGTCCCTTTGGGCTCTTTCTTAGTTGGGGATTCCTCCCAGCTTCCCCTTCTAGTCCAGTAGTGGCCTGTATCAGGGGGTAGTCTGAAGGGTCCCTCATGGGGCTCCCTAACCGAGGCCGCCCCAAAACAGGATCTCGACCACCCGATGGCAATGAGGCCACCTGAATCATCAAATTCAATTGATCTTCCAGCCACCCAGGGCCCTGGAACACAGCAGCAGCCCGCAGCTGGGCCCATAGAGCATCAATAGAAGCCATGGTAAGTACAAAGCACAATCTCTTCTCTTTTCAAATGGCAAATTTCTGATCTCCTCCCTTTCCTCTCTATTTTTTTTTTGAAATTGTATTTTTATTGAGAAGTTTTCAACAGGGTACAGAAAAAAAAAGTGCGGGGAGGAGGCCGGCGCCATCTTGAAGGCTGCAGCTGGGCCCGGAGAGGAATCCTCCATATATGCCCGTATGGACGGCTGAGCCGTCATCTGTTGCGGGGCTGGGGTAAGGGGAAGCTTCCCCACCCTAGCCTTCTTTTGCTTGCCCATGGATGGGTAAGCTAGCGCCCGAGATATCGCGGATGTTGGTCGGCTCCCGCAGAGCTCCGGATTCACACAGCCAGCTCTCTAGCCGGCCAGGCCACGCCCCCCTTTCCTCTCTATTTTATAAACTTCATTTCACTCTCTTTTTGTTTTTATTAATGACCTATCCTGCCTCTCTCTCCGATCAGACCACTCACACCCCCTTTATCACAAAATCTATTGGTGGATAACATTGTCTATCACCATGTCTGTGGTATCGGCTATATCCGGACTGCTTGTAGGTCAATTGCACACCCATACATGTCTAACTTTTCATTTCAGAAAAAGTCTTATGATCTGGAGAGAGCTTTGTTAGGCACTAGAACATTTATTAATAAAGCTGCTTACCTTCTTTGCCAAAATTCAATGAGTAATGTAACTGGACTTTACAGATACAGATTTGATGACCATGTGAAGAGAGTCCCGTAGATTGGTGTGGAATGTTTAATTTGAGTTGGAATCACTGCCCTAAAAACATGCATATTTTGGTGGTAATTCAGTAGCAGTAGTATAACCTAACTACTTTTCATCAAATGACAGGTTGACATGACTTTTCATCAAGTGACAGGTTGACACGCCCCTTTTCCCACTCATAATCCCTCCCACACCCCTACCAAGGCTGCCCAATTTCCCGCCCACAACCCTGCCTCCCTCTGCCCATAATCCATCCCATGCCACTCCCATGGCTGTCCCACGTCCCTCCCATCTCTCAGCTACCGTCCTTCCCCTAACCCTCCTATATTCCATCCACTCTCCACACATTCACCGCCCCCTCCCTCCTATTTTCCACCCACTCTCCACCCATTCACCACCTATTGTCCAGACAATAGCGTCGGGTAAACCAATGCATGTCAAGGGTATGTTTTGAAACAATTTACAACTATGTTTATTACTATAAAAGAAGACTTTCACAATAAAATTTGCATGAATTCATCATGAAATATTTTTATTTTCAGGCGATAATCCATAACTATCTAAAAAAATAGACATATTATTAGCGCATAATATAATTAAAATCCAGTGCTTTTCCCTCTGATGCAATTTGTCCGTTATTACAATATAGGCCGGAAAACACATTCTTGCTCTAAATTTCTCAATTATCTTGAAACAAACTTTCTTTTCTATTTAAAGTTCTAGCTGATAAATTTTAATTATGGAAAAATGAATGGTAAACATATACACGCATCTTATATACAAGTACATATACAAGTCTTATATACAAGTCATATATACATGTAATGTGTAAAAACAAGTGGAAACCCTTGTAAACACATTTTCTGGTTCTGAAACGTAAATGCCAACCTTTTTTTTTTTCCTTTCTTAGACAATGGGATAGAACATTGCAATTTAGAGATGTCAAGCACAGAAAACACGTTCTTACTCCAAATTACGTCATTATCTTAAAACAAACTGTTTTATACAATTACATCTCTAAAAAAAGTGTCTGGTAAACCTTTGTTAATTCCAGATGAAAACAACACACTAATGTGTAGAAACTTAAGGAAAGCCCTTGTAAACACATTTTGCTCTTTCTAGAAAGTAAATTCAAACTTGTATTGACAACTCTTCTAGAACATTGCAATTGGAGATGTCAAGATAATCTCTAAATATCTTAATTATCTTTAAACAAACTTTTTTTTTTCCATTTTAGGTTCTAGCTGATAATTTTAAATTATGGAAACATGAATGGAAAATATATACGCACTTCTTATATACGCGTACTTATTGTTTTTGATAAAGATTCAATAACAACCTTTGTTGATCTACAATTACTCTTCATATTTTCACAGCATGCAAAAGAAATTGAAAATAGCTTTAAATAGCATCTGGTAAACCAATGCTAATATTTGATAAAAAAACACATGCACTAATTTCTGGAAACCCTTGTAAACTAATTTTGCTCCTTCTGGAAAGTAACTGCGAACCTTTACTAACAACTCCTAGTTAATGGTACAGAACATTGCAATAAGAGATGTCAAGCTTAGAAATCCTTTTAATTAGTTTTTACCTAAAAACAAACTTTATTTTCTATTTACAATTCAAGCTGATAAATTTTAATTATAGAAACAAAAATAGTAAACATATATACGCTTCCTTTATACACGTACTTATCGTTTTAAAAAGAGATTTAATAACAACTTTAGTTGTTATACATTTACTCTGCAGTTTTTTACGGCATGGTAAAGAGATTGCAAACAACCTTAGAAAGCGTCTGGTAAACTATTGCTAATGCTAGATGAAAAAAAACATGCAGTAATGTGTAAAAACTAGTGGAAACCCTTGTTTCACTTGGAGGTGGCCGTGAAAGTGTAGGGGCTTGTGTGAGATGTGGGTGAGATGAATGTTAGGGTGCCTGGGTAGTGGACTGGAAGACTGGAAGGGATGTAAAGAAGTGAGTAAGCTGGATGATGGAGGTGGCAGTGAAAGTGTAGAGGGTTGTGTGACACTTGGGATGGATGTTATGGTGGGTGGTAAAGAAGAGGGTAAACTGGGTTAGACTGGGTGATGGAGGTGACCGTAAAAGTGTAAGGAGAAACAAAAGCATGTTGGAGAGCTCAGTCAGATTCCTTTATCACTTTGCTGATGTCAGCTAATTCCGTATGCAGATCACAAACAATTTTCTAATGCCATTTTTGCCTGCTTTTGTTGATCTGCTGCAAGATGCTACTGTCACTCTTTTCAGAACCTGCAAAAGGAAATTAAATATGCTAAATATAAGAAGGGAATTATGATGCAAATTACATAACAATGTAATAAGCACAGTATAGATAAAAGAATGGTTATCTTATGACATTTTTTTGGAAAGCCTATTTAAAGTTACGGTCTTTAGGCTGCATACCAAGCAAAGAATGTTTTCTTATTTTTATATAATTATGTGATAGTACTTTCAACTAAATAATAAGCCTGGGGTGGGGTTTTATTGTTAATGAGAAGTGGGGGTCCCTGGTCAGATTTTCAGTTTCATTTTTTCATAGTGAAAAAACTGAATATGACTGTCACCAGTTTCATATGACCCTGATCAGTATGAGTAAAAAATTAAAAACACTTTCATTTCATATTCATGTTGATTCAAATAGGGTTGGCGATATTAAAACACCTAAAGGGAGGGATTTGTCGCTTTTGTCTTACTAAGATCAGCAGTTAGTAAAAGGAATGGTTCCAAAGTGAAGCATCACAGACCACTAAATTTACGGACTCTGGACCGCGCATGTGCAACTGATCACTATGGGTGTAGTAGCACAGTGGGATGAATGGAAAGAGGTGTAAGAGATTGGGGAGCTATAAGGATAGGTTGGTTTCAGCCACCTTGGGTGGGTGGGTGGAAGTTAGGGTGGTAATTAGCAGGCGTGGGAAAAGTCTGTGTGTCTCAAGACACACGATAGTGGAGCTGTGTTGTCAAAACAAGTCAAAAGGAGGGTCTTATAATACAGTCAAAGCAGGCACATGGAGCCTAAGGTGCATGTTTTTTGTTTGTCTAATAAGGCTGTGTCTTTCTGACTCTTTGACAAGCAGGTGGTCTGGTGGCTGTTGGGTAAAAGTGGCGCTTGAGCAAATATTAGACTGTGAGTTCAAGCACCAGCTGTGTCTTGGGAAGAGCGTGGAAATTGTGCTGGAAGCAGTTAACCTTGCGCTTGAGAAAGCTGTTGTGCAATGAAGGAAACTGGTGACAGTCATATTCAGTTTTTACACTGTATGAAAAAATGAAAGTTAAAATCTGATTAGGGACCCCCACCCATCATTAACAATACCACCCCACCCCAAGCTAGTGGGGATTTTATATAGTTGAAAATACACAAAGTGATTTAAAAAAAAAAACATTCTTTACTTGATATGCAGCCTAAAGATACTGACTTCAAATGGGCTTTCAAAAATAATCATCTGTGAACTAAAAAAAGAATGTTTCCTTATGGAATAGAAGTGAAGTGCTGATGAGAAGTTTATGGTCTAAACCAAAAAATGTTGTTGCCTTTAGCATGTTGAAATCAGATTCTTCATTATACATTCAAAAATGTTGCAAAGCGATATGATGCTATGAACAGCAGGGGTACTATGGTGCTATGAGGGGTAACTGCTTTCGCTGTGAAGGCAAAGGACATATTTATTACCATTCTTAGGGCCTTGTTGTCTCTCTTTTCTTCACATTGCTGAAATAACAAGTCAATCTTTCTATCCAACTCTGAAATAAATTCTTTAAGATCCACAATCCCCCCTCCCCCTTGTACCCCAGACATGGCACAACTCACCAGACTTCCCAAGGCCATGAGCCTTTGGAGCCGCTGAAGACCCCTCGCTCTGGGGATCTGCCCCTCCGACTGTGGATCCTCTGCAGGTCTTCCTCCGGCACCACCATCTTCACCCGACTTCGGGGATGCGCGTTGATGTCACTTCTGGGTTGCCTGAGCCACCGGCCTCGCACGCTGGATCTGGAGCCTGACTCACCCAATCTGTTTCCTCCCGATATCGGCTCCACTCTGCTCCTGCTCCTCGATGGGGACACTGGTCGCACTGGTCATCGGGCCCTACCCAGACCTCCGATCCTCATGCTGGGCTCCTCCCCCCCCATAAGGGAGAGCTACCTCCAGGTCTGTCAGCTGTGCGGACTGCGTACTGGTGGATGTACCAGGCGCGGAGTCGGCATTGGTGTCCCGCCTGAGCTAAGGATTCCTCCTGGCAGCCCCGCAAGCCCCACCTGAGCTGCGATTAGTGGGCGGGCTTGGAGGGTCCCTGTTGCGACTGGTTGCAGGACCCTTGCTCTCCTGTCGAGCCACCACATGAAGTGCTTGCAAACTGCTGCAAAAAGGAGGGTCTTTTTTTTAAATATCTTTTTTTATTGAAGGCAAGACAATAAAAAACAAATACAGTAAAAAAGAAAACTGCAAATAAGACATACCATACAATCAAGTGCAGAGTACAAAAAGATGAAATGCAAATGGTAACGGGCCCAAAAAGACCCTAACATAAATAACATTACTGCAGACATGAAATACATCCCAAAATATCGTCTGTGCCCCTTAATTTTTAAATTTTTTTAAAGTGACCATAATAATAATACATAATAATACATAAGAAAAAAATTGAAAGATAACCACATAACCAGGGGACAAAACCAAGTCACCAAAAAGAAAACTAAGGTATACCCTTGAACAATCGGTAGACTGTTCTCTCTACCTTCCCAGAATTCGCTTTACAAAATAAAATAGGAGAAAAGAGAATTTTTAGATTCTTTAGATTTTCACTCCCCACGTATAAACATGCGCCTTTACATCAAACAAATCTACATTTAGTCGCACCCAAGGCCCTCAAGTCATACCAGATTGTGTGGCGAAAAGTTTCTATATTATCCTGCTGCTGGGACGGAGGTAAAGAGTACTGTAAGTATTGCATCCACGTTGCAAAAAACTTTTGTGGGTGAGTGTCTAAATGTTTGGTGGCTTCAGTTTTGTCAATAAACATGAGGGTTTGCAAATAATTAGTACATTGGTGGGAGGTTGGGGTTCCATCCATTGTTTCAATATAGCTTGTTTAGCTGTCAGCAAACACAGATGATCAAATTTAGATAAACCAGAAGTAACACTAGAGGAGGGTGCTCTGTGAAAGAATGCCAAATGAAGTGACAAAGAATGGGTATGTCCAGTAACCTGGGCTATATAACGAAAAACTGATTTCCAAAAGGCACCAATAGCCGGGCAATCCCATACCAAAGTGTTTCAAAGGAGCCAGTGGAAAAGCACACTTAGGGCAGGCCATTATCCTCTGAGTCACCACACTAGAGCGAAACTGCAGATTAAACGCATAATACGCCCTATGAATAATTTTAAATTGGAGTTCTCGCCATACCTCACTTATAATAGATTTCCTTACAATGGACCAGCTTGCCTCTAAGACTTCCAACATATCTGAATATGGGCATCATGGGGCATTAAGTAAACCAAGCAAAGACCAAGGTTTCACAAGTAAAGATTCCAGCTTAGCTACTGCATAAAAAGATGTGTGGTGCCACCAGTCCAGCAAACACGCTAAGTTGTATTTGCAAATGTCTGGGAAGCCCATACCAAGACTTTGTATAGATTGAATTAATTTGAATCAAGCAATCTGAGGGGTCTTGCCTTGCCACAGGAAGGCCGCAAAAGCAGTGTTTAATTTCTGAATATCGGAGTGCCTCAGCAGAAAGGGTAATGTTTGCATGGGATATAATAGGCGTGCAAAGCTGATCATTTTAAGTGACACCGCCCCATTAGAGATAAGCGTAGGGATTTCCAGCTTTGTAATTCCGCCAAAATATTGTTAATAACGGGTGTAATTCAACTTGTACATGTCAGGAACCAGCCTAGCGATCTGAACTCCCAGATAAGTAAAAGCATCTTTGAATAATTTCAAACCCAACTGACGTAAAACAGAATAGTTCCACAGGTAACTTAGGATGCAGATATAACAATTCACTTTTATTATAGTTTATACGGAAGCCAGAAAAAGATCCAAAAAACTGTATGTGTCGCAGTAACACGGGTAGATCTCTCAATGGGTTCCCCAGAAACAGCATGACATCATCCACAAACATGGCTAATTTGACTTGTTTGTTTTGGATAGTTATCCCTGTAAATAAGTTTGAATCTTGAAAAGATCTCACCAGTGGCTCAATGGCCAAATTGAACAACAGGGGCGATAGAGGGCAGCCCTGACACGTGCCTCTTCCTAACGAAAAGGTAGGGGATAATACTCCCGCCACCTGGATTTGAGCTGAAGGAGCTGAGTACATTGCTGCTATAAATTGCGTGAAGAAGCCAGTAAATCCAAACTGGCAGGGCACAGCGTGAAGCCAAGGCAAATCAATACTATCGAAAGCCTTCTCTGCGTCGAGTGCCAATAAGGCGCTCGACCCCGAGAGGGAGCCAACCAATCTAATATGCGTCAGAACAGTCAGCACCTTTCTAATACTATAGGCTGTAAATCTATCCGATATAAAACCCACCTGGGCTGGGCTAACTAGTATAGGCAAAAGCACCGCCAGACGGCGAGCTAATATTTTTGACAACAGCTTAACATCAACATTTAAAAGCGAGATGGGTCGATACGACTCAGGGTCCAAGGGATCTTTTTGCTTTTTAGGCAGAACTTTAATATGGGCCGAGCAACCCGAGGCTAAATAAGTAGACATTGAGTATATATCATTATACAATGTCAATCTAGGGGTAACTTGGTCCACCAATATCCTAAAAAATTCGGCCGGTAAGCTATCTGATCCAAGAGCCTTGAAATTAGCTGACTGCTTAATCACCGAAACAACCTCCTTTGATGTAATAGGAGAATTTAGACGCAATAAGTCATCTTCTGATAGATGTGGCAAATTCAACCGATCCAAAAATGCTTGACCCAGGGTAATATCACTTCTTTGCGATGTGTAGAGATTTTGGTAATAGGAAGAAAACACAGCAGCAATATCATGAGGGAAGTGTTGTACAGATCCCATGGCATCACGAAAAATTGGTAACTCGAGGAGTTCGAAAACCTTTTGCTATATTGGCAAGTAGGCAGCCTGATTTGTTGCCAAATTTAAAAAATTCTGCCGATTTGTAAGCACGGATGGTAGTATCATATTGATGCAGCCAAAAGTCACAAGCACGTTTATTGCTGAGCCACTCTTCCCTATCCTTTGCTAATAGAGACTCTTTAAATTGCAAGTAAGCCTGACTGGCCTGGGTACTGGTTTCCATATATTTAGCTAACATCCTCTTTTTTGTGAGGCCACATGGGCCATAATCCTACCCCTCAGAACTGCCTTGGCTGTATCTCAGGATAATTGGGGTTTATTTTGGTGGGCAGCATTGTGGAACTCAAAATCTAGCCACCAGTGCTTCAGGTGCTGCTGAAATTGCTCATCTTTGGCTAGTAAAGTCGGAAAACGTCAGGTAAAACCAGATTGGTGCAAATAGCCCTCCGTTAAAGACAAAAGTACTGGTGCATGATCTGAAATAATAATGGGATGAATGGTTGTCGCATCTAGTTTTAATAGCAGGTCAGCTGAAACCAAGATAGTGTCTAAGCGAGACATAGTAGAATGTACTGCAGAAACATAGGTATATTCTCTGTCCAGAGGGTGCAAATGCCTCCAAGAGTCAATCAGACCTGTCGCTGAAAGAAATAGTTGAAAAGATGAGTCATTTAACACAGTAGATCCCTGCCTCGGCAGAGGTGGACATCTGTCTTCCAGTGTGCTAACGAAAGCATTAAAATCACCCGCCACCAACAGGAACTGAGGGAAGAATCTGCACAACTGTAAGAAGGTTGTTATAAAATAGCCCAATATCTTGATTTGGACCATACACCGCTAACAGCGAAAAGGCATTGGCCGGAAATTGCAGAGATAATGCAGCCCATCTGCCCTCTGAAGGGTGACAGGACTTACTAGATATGGTATATTGAAGTGTTTTATGTAGCAGTATCATTACACCAGCAGATCTACCATGTGCAGAGGCGCCCCAGACCTCTCCTACCCAGATTTTTCTCAGTAAGTAGAATGACTGCAGCTGCACCTCTTGAATGATCACAATATCAGCCTGTCATTTTTTTAAATGTCTGAGGACCATGGTGCGTTTATGAGGGGAGAGTAGATCTTTAATATTCTAAGTAAAAATTTTCATTCATGGAGGCATAAATGAAAGAAGAATAGTGAACTGTAGGTAAATTACTTCAGCTCGTTGCCTGGAGCCATCCCAGCCGAGTGGCCCCAGGAAAATACAACTGCCACCAAATAGAGACAACTGCATGGGGGGAGACAAAGACAGTTGCTCCAATAATGTAATGGTGCATTGCACATTCAGGGTACACCAAAACCCAAAACAAATCAAAAACAGTGATAACAACAAAGAGGTCTTAACACAACTCACTTGCGCTTGACTTCCTTTTTTCCCAATGAGGAAATAGTAGAACTCATAACTCATGTTCAGAAAAACAACCCTGAGCAGAGTATATTGGGGTGAAAAACTTGTTGCTAAACATACAAATCTAATGGCAAAATAGAATACATTTTCTTTGTTTGTTTTTGTTTTGTGGAAAGTGTGGTGTGTGCAAAAATGGACAACCGGCTTCCTCTATTAGACAGGAAAAAGAAAAAAAAAGAAAAAATATCTTCCTTATTTTCCTTACTGTTTGTACCATGTAAACCTGAGGGGAAAAAAACAAATCCTCACAGGCTCCAAACACTTTTGGAGGAAGATAAACCTCAGGAGGAGGCAGCGGGAGAGGAATGAGTGGAACTTGGCCTACGGTCTTTATCTGAGAGTGAGTGGTCGACAGCTTCCAGCGAAGCTACAAAATCCATAGCCTGTTGAGGATCTTTAAAAATATGGGCTTCTTTGTCAGCGGTGAATGTTTTAAGTATTAGCTGGGTACATGAGGGCAAATCATAACCCTTTAGATATTAGCTGTTTGCAGACCTGTGAAAAAGCTTGTCTTTGCTTTGTCGTTTCGGCCGCATAATCTGAGAAAAGCATCATTTTAGTATCATCAATAGTAAAGTGTTCATGTGACCGATAGGCTCTCAACAGCTGAACTTTGTCAGGGAAGTGGAGATAATTCACAATAATGGGTCTCGGAAAGGACTTATTGCGTTGCGGAAGTCCCAGCCTGTGAGCTCTTTCCACTGGCACATGATTAGGAAGTCCCAGTAACTTAGGAATAGTATGGGTGCAAAGTTTTTTGTATATCAGCTGCATTATACATTTCTGGCACTCCAATTATTCGCACATTATTGCGCCTAGATCTGTTCTCTAAATCTGTTAATTTCTCCTGCAACGTTGTGCAATGATCTCCTAGCTGTTTTTGTTGAGAGCGCACTGTAAGTAAGTCATCCTTCAAATCACTGACTCTTTGTTGCAGCTCCTGGATATTTTCCCCATGCCTAATTGTAGTATCAGTAAAAGGTTGCATCTGCTGAGATATAGCTTCTGTTATAAGCTGGGCTAGGCTAGGTTTCCAGCTGTGTGAGACTTCCTGGGCCAGCAATTTGTAATCTATAAGTACTGTGTTACTTGGGGAATCCGATTCCCTACCTGGGCTGGAAGGAAGCTCCATGCAGTCTGTTGTGTCGTCGGCCATTTTGACTGAGCCGGCTGCCTTCCCCCCGTCTGTCGTGACTGCTGCATTTTAGAAGTCTGGGATGAGGAGAGAAAACGCTCCATCCGATCTCCCCAGCCTGCTGAACACAAGCAGTCTGCTGTGAAATAGCGGGGTACAGTTTAGTAGGCATGGGAACAGTCGGGAGCCGGAGCCACCACTCGCACACCACTTACTACCGGAACCGGAAGTTGAGGCTCTTACAATACAGTCAAAGTTTTTTGTTTGTCTAATAAGGTCGTATCTTTCCAACTCAAGCAGCTCGTCTGGTGGCTTGTTAGGTAAAAGCGGCACTTGAGCAAATTTTAGATCGTGAGTTCAAGTCCTACCGGTGGCTTGGGAAGAGCATAGAATTTGGGCAGAAAAGCAGTTAACCTTGCGCTTGAGAAAGCTGTTGTGAAATTGAGGAAACTGGTGACAGTCATATTCAATTTCTACAC